>NW_022900929.1:72963241-72985543 GCF_012274545.1 Fukomys damarensis
AAAAAAAAAAAAAAAAAAAAAAAAAAAATCACGGATTTTAAAGTTGGTGATATATGGTATACAAAGTATGATATTAAATTAATCATTCAGAATCATTTCCATTCAAATTTTCTTTCTTTATCCAAGTAAGTAGCTCAGCTAATTGAGTTCCTGGATTTATAATTAAATTTTTATGTTAAAGAATTTTTGTACTTACTATACATTCTGTGATATAGTCCTGTTATAAATTTTAACTTTTTATATAAATTATACATCTATATTTTAGCTTTGCTTTAGACAAAGTGTTTTGAAAAGTGTTTGGAATTCATACTATTTAAGACGCTATAATTCAGATTTATGTTTAGAGCAGTCTATCTCAATTATACCAGTTTGGTGAGGTTTTATCATATATTTTCTAATCAATGAATCAATCAAAGAATCTTTGAGAGGATTTTATGCAGACATAATTCTGCCCTCAAAGAAGACGAAGCCAAAAGTGTAAAGAGAAGACATTATAAAGGTGTGAATTAATAAAAATGTGAATGTCGTTTAATTTTTTAAATTTGCTGCAATTTCTCTTTTTATTTTAGATAAACACTGCAACATCCTTTTCTTTACAAGAGCTTTCTGCTTAATCTCCAAGTTATAAAAGCTTCAGGTACCATACAGCCTAGATTCATTCCTGCCTATGGCCAGATGTTTCACTCACCATCCCTTGCCAAAACTTCCTAGGGCTCAGTTCTGGAAACAACCAGGCAGGCTGACATCAGGTTGAGTTGTTCAACCCTTCACCCAGTGGAAAAGAAATAACTCTATGCCATCAGCCTCCCCACACCCCCCTCAGGTATCATATGTTTCACATGTGGACTCTGTGAGATATGGTCAAATCTAGTACCGTTCGCTAAAGTCATTATTCCGTTCACTATTACCTCAATGTTCGAAGCTGACACGTTTATGGGGATAAAATGGAGCTATTTCAGCACAGCTTGCCATAACTGTCCATTCTTTTCTATTAGCAAAGCATACACTTACTTACCTGTGAAGAGAATTTTGCCAAGGCTTGATGTCTAGAGTGTTCATCAATAGTTAGGCTCTGTAATTTATTTAGAAAAGAAAATTATATAATAAATTACAACTCTAAAATCCTGACCCAAGCAGTACATAGTATCTAGGAAAGTAACAGCAATTTTGTTTGTAATTTTTGGGCACACCTTCACAATGCCTTTCCTCCCCTTCACTGTTTGGACTGCTTACTCTTGACATATGAATAGTTCTTTAATGTCTTTCTAGATAGAGAATCTAAAGATAGCCTGCCTCCAGTATGATTCTTTAAAATTTACTTTGATTATGACATACATTTTTAGAATTTCTGTCAACTTTAGAGAAACTACCACACATTCTTTCATATATGACATATGAACTTTGGACAGACTTTCCACAATATTAACTTTTGTGCATGTACTCCATGTCTTGTTTTTCCTCCATTTCCATGTAGTCCTGTGCTAGATGCCCTAAACCACATGTTTTAGAGGATACGATGGAGTCAAAAGTTCAGGTACTGATTACAGTTAAAATATTTTGCATTAATTCTACAGAAACTTATGACCACATGGACCCATTCCTAGGGCCCCTCCCAGAGTATCAGAAGGGGTCTGTGCAACTGAGGACCCTAAAACTTCATTTTACCCTCTTTATTATAAAACCTATACCTAATAACTGAATTAAAATACAGAAAACTCACAACTGCAAATGTGAAGAGGACCAAGAAATAAAGAGTAGGGAAAGAACTAAGTTAGAGAGTTAGAAAGAACTAAGACAGGGCTGGAGATTTAGCTCAGTGGTTCTGCCACCTGCCTCTCAAGTGCAGGGTCCTAAGTTCGATCCCCAGAACCAAAAACCAAAACCAAACAAAAAAAAGAACTAAGATGTATTTTGTACATGTACCAACTCTCCGTGATGAATGTAATCATTATATATGACAAACATGTACTAACAAAATTTGTAAAAATTTAAAAATTTAGATTTAAATAGACAGTTTAATTCAAGAAGCATAAAATGAAATGATTGGTGTCAAAGTGTGCATTTATAAGCACGGGTTAAGGACACACATGGTGATGAACTGGGGGTTTTAGGTGACCTACAACAGTATGATGAAAATATAAAAGTGGTTAGCATAATAAAGGCCACTTCAGTAGAAATAGTTCCCAGATTATGAGACTGAATAATTCTTCAAAAAACTGCCTTGGTAGGAAGATGGCTGTAATAACTCATCTATTCTGATGTAGATTAGGAGGCATACTCACTGGATTATATCTAGGATAGGCTGTTTAAACTGATGGAGACCTGTAAGTCCTTCTCAAAAACCTTCCAAACTAGTAATGAGTAGGAAATACCTTTAATTTTATTTTATGAAGCCGTCATTACCCTGATACCAAAATCAGAAAAGGACAGTACAAAAAAGGAAAACAACAGACTAATATTCTTGGTGTACACTGATGAAAAAAACCTCAATTAAAATACCAGCAAGTTGAATTGAACAGTACATTAAAAGGATTGTACACCATGATCCGGTAGGATTTGCTTCTGGGATGCAAGGATAGCTCAGTATATATCAATAAACAAATACAAAACATCTCATCAACAGAATGAAGTATACAAACCATGCAATCATTTCATTCGAAGCAGGAAAAATTATATGTGCTTTCAATGTAAAAACTCTCAACAAATCAGGTAGAGAAGGAATGGTCTTAGGCATAACCGCGTAACAATAAATTGTCAAATATACCTTAATGTAGCTGAAGTAGAGGGAAGAAGCTGAGAGAAAAGGGTAGGGAGGACCTGGTGATGACAGTTGTAATTCACGGCATTGAACGTGTGGTCAGTGGACTTGACTATCACATGAACACTTCAGAAAACAGACACTACCTCCAAATTCCTGAGTTGTGGTCCTACAGAAGAGTCTTCCATACGGAAGTTGTTCTAATTTACCTGTCAGGGGCCAGTCAATCCTCCAGTTTGCTGAGAGAGGGTACATTGAGGGTTAAAGAAAGAAAGACAATAGAGACATAATTTCAAAGTACATGGGGGTCTGGGAGGTCAATGCCAGAGTGGGCAAAGACAAAGACGCTATGAGCCGGTCACTGTTTACTGGGTGTGTGCAATGATGGGAGGGAGCATCCCTTACTGATGGGGTCTTTTGCTGATGGTGAAGGTGAGAAGGGCAGAGCATTCTTACAATAGTAGGTGGGGTGAGATAACAGGCTAAAAAGTAATGTGTCCTTCCCCCAGGTGGAACCTTTCTCCTTTTTATGACTACTCAGTTCTAGAAGAATCAGGCGATTTCCACATAACATAGTTCTGTGGCAAGAAGACTAGGCTTCAGTCAGCGCTAATCATAATGTATTTATGAAATGATTTTCCCCCAAATTATATAGAATAGCTTTTGACAGTTACCATAGTGGACGGAGATAATACCAGTTAATATTTTATCTCCGTATAAGAAATAGTTTTCTGACATCATGCTTGCCTACAGTGGATTTGGCCATCCCTTGAACGTCTGAGTCAAAGTATTAAAAATGTGACCAGATGCTGCTATTAAAGAAGGGCTTTGTGTACACCCCCATTTATATAAGGCTTGAAAGGGGTAAAGGGAATCGTGACCCTCTTGGCTACTTTTGCTAGTATGTGGTGGTTCTGAAGCAAGGATTCTTTTTAAAAAATTGCTTTGATCGACACGTAAAGATGCTGCTGTTTTTTCTGCTAAGAATTGCACTATTGTGCATATAAATGAGTAGTGTGCTTGAAGTACCTATCTTGAAAATGTTACAAATTCAAGGTCGATTTTTAGAGAGGGGAGAGTCAGAGTTCCTGTTGTTCTCTACACCTTCGATTGTATTTTAAGATTTTAGTATTAAAGGTAAGAGCAAGAGTATACACTGTGAAGCTGTTTTGCCTGGTTCTCCATTTTGTCACTTAAGCTACGTCTTTCTGTGCCTCAGTTTCTTCAACTGTACAATAGGGATGATGAAAGAACTACTTTGCAGGACTGTTTTGAGGATTGAATGACTTAGGTAAGTCATGTAGAATGGAGTCATATACGTAGTCAGCATTTCATAATTTAATTTCTCTCAGTTCTGTTTGCTCCCAATGGATGTCAGTAATGTCACCTATTTTCACTTTTCAATTCACTCATTCCTTCATTTACTCAATACATGTTTGTACTGAGTATCTAGCATGAGCCAGTATTGTGTTAGGAGCAAAGGATTTGGTTGTGGACCCAAGACATGTGGTCTCAAATGCAGTGACTTCTAAAATCTAGTGAATTTTATACAGCCTGTGTTTAAACCAGGCAGAGATATCTCAACTAAGAACTTACGCATCGATAGTGTGTTAAGGATAATGAATAGCGCTCCCCAAACTTTAGTTCTCCTAAAAGCTTCAAACTCTGTGGTCCTTAAATTTACTAAAGTTTGTGTGTGTGCGTGTGCGTGTGTGTGTTTTAAGAGACTTTTCAATTATAAGCCTGATTCTTTATTGATGCCTAAGCATTTCATTTTTTAAATGCTGTTATTTTTTGAATTAATTTTATTGGTACATTTAAGTGATAAATACAATGACATTCACCTTAGGAAATTTGCACCTTTACATAATTCATCTTGGTTCTTATTTTGACCCCATTCTCCTGCCTTCTATCCTTCCCCATCTACAAAGAGTCTGTTTCCATTTTTTCTTTTTCTCATATTAATCCCATTCCCTTCATTCTTTTCCCCTACCTCTCCCACTTCCCCTTCCCCTTTGTACCTCTTCTTCCTATTTCACATTATCTGTTATACCTTTTAGTCCTTTACACTTTCAGTTTCTCACACTGGAGAAACTATTGGGTATTTACACATGTGTGTCCTATTTATTTCACTTAA
Source organism: Fukomys damarensis (assembly GCF_012274545.1). Lineage (NCBI taxonomy): Eukaryota > Metazoa > Chordata > Mammalia > Rodentia > Bathyergidae > Fukomys > Fukomys damarensis. The sequence continues at coordinate 72,968,137 of NW_022900929.1, forward strand.
GAGTGTTGCCTCAATGTGCATCTATTTAGCTATAAATGTCTCTAGTTTCTCATTCTTTATGGCTGAGTAGTACTCCATTTTATTTTTCAAAAAAACACATATTCTTTATCCAGTCTCCAGTTGATGGGCAGTTGGGTTGCTTCCAAGTTTAGCTATCATGAATTGTGCTGCTATGAACATGGATATGTATGACTGTGATATGACTCTTAATTCTTTGGGGAAGATAGCCATCAGGAGAATAGCTGGGTCAGATGGGACCTCCAATCCTAGTTCTGTTGAGGTATGTCCATATTGATTTCCACAGTGGTCACACCAGTCTACACTCCCACTAGCAGTGGAGCAGGGTTCCCCTTTTTCCACAGCCCCACCAGCATTTGTTTTGGTTGATTTTATGATAATGGCTATTCTTTCTTGGGTGAGGTGGAATCTCAGAGTAGTTTTCGTCTGCATCTCTCGAATGACCAGTGATATTGAAAAATTTTTCATATGTTTCTTTGCTATTTCTACTTCTTTGTCTGAGAAATGCCTGTTCATTTCATCATCTAGGAGTTGTTGGATCGATTTCTCATGATTCCTTACTGTTTTTATGAGACCTCTCTTTTCACGGTCATTGTCTGCGATCCTATCTTCTATATCTGAGATTCTATCTTTGCAATCTTTTATTCTGTTGCATATGCTTTCTATTTTTATTTATTTATTTTTTAGCTTTAATTGAGTTTATTGGTACATTTTAGGGATACAGTACAGTTACATTCATGGTTGGGATCTTGTACCTTTACATAACAGGTCTTGGTTCTCATTTTTTACCCTTGTTCCTGCCCTCCCTTCACCCCCTCCTCCCCTCCCCATCTACAACCACTTTATTTCCATCTTTTCTTTGTCTCACATTTTTTTCTTTGCCCTTATTACCCTTGCCCTATCCATCCCACCTTCCCTACACCTTTAGCCCCTTTCTTCCCATTTCACAATGTCAGTAATCTTATTAGGATCTTATGTATTATTGCACTTTATTTGGACCAGGGAAACTATTCGGTATTTACACATGTGTGACTTATTTATTTCACTTAAGAGTATATCTTCAATATGTATCCATTTTCCTATGAATGAATCTATTTTCTCATTCTTTTTTTTTTCAGCTTTAATTGAGTTTATTGGTACATTTTAGGGATACAGTACAGTTACATTCATTGTTGGGATCTTGTACCTCTACATGACAAGTCTTGATTCTCATTTTCCCCCCTTACCCCTGCCCTCTATTTTCTCATTCTTTATGGCTGAGTAGTATTCCATTTTATAGAAAAATCACATCTTCTTTATCCATTTTCCAACTGATGGGCAAATGGACTGTTTGCAAGTTTTAGCTATTATAAACTGTGCTACTATAAACATTGGTGAGCATATGTCACTGTGATATGATTCTTTCAATTCTTTTGGAAAGATACCCAGTAGAGGGATGGCTGGGTCAAATGGAACCTCTAGTCCCAGCTCTTTGAGGTATCTCCATATTGATTTCCATAGTGGTTGCACCAGTCTGCACTCCCACCAACAATGGAGAAGGGTTCCTTTTTCCCCACAACCCTGCCAACATTTGTTATTGTGTGATTTTTTGATAGCAGCCATTCTTTCTGGGGTGAGGTGGAATCTCAGTGTTTTCATGTGGATCTCTCGAGTGACCAGTGATATGGAACATTTTTTCATATATTTACTTGCTGCTTTTGCTTCTTTGTCTGGTAAATGTCTCTTCATTTCAGATGCTCATTTTTGAATTGGGTCTTTATATTTGGGGGGGGCTTATTGTTCTGAGTTCTTTATATATTCTAGATAATAGTCCTTTTCTGAGGAGCAGCTGGTAAAATTTTTTTCCCACATTGTCTCTTAGTGCTGCTGATGGTTTCTTTTGCAGTACAGAAGCTTTTTAACAAGATGAGATCCCACTTGTTGATTCTTTCTGCTAGTTCCCGTGCTACTGAGGATTTGTTCATTAAGTCTTTTCCTATGCCAATGTCTTCCAGAGATCTGCCTAACTTACCTTCCAGCAAGTTTAATATTTCTGTTTTAACATTTAGATATTTAATCCACTTGGATTTTAATTTAGTGCATGGTGAAAGGTAAGGGTCTGGTTTTAATCTGTGGCAGGTTGCAATCCAGTTTTTCCAACACCATTTATTGAAGAGGCTATCTTTCCTCCACTGAGGATGGCGCTCCTTTGTCAGGTTGAAATCCAGTTTTTCCAACACCATTTATTGAAGAGGCTATCTTTCCTCCACTGAGGATGGTCAGCTCCTTTGTCAAAGATGAGGTAGGTGAGTACATCTGGAGTTGTTTTTTTGTCTTCCAGTCTGTTCCACTGATCCTCAGGTCTGTTTCTTTGCCAGTACCGTGCTGTTTTTATCACAGTGGCTTTGTAGTATAGTTTCAAATTGGGAATTGTTATACCCGCTGCCATGTGTCTGTTGCCTAGGATGGCTTTTGCTATTCTAGGTCTCTTATGGTGCCAAATGAATTTTTGGATTCTTTTTTCTAGTTCTGTGAAATATAGTGTTGGAATTTCAATTGGCATTACATTGAATCTGTATAGCAGTTTTGGTAGTATGGCCATTTTCACTATGCTGATTCTTCCTACCCAGGAGCAGGGGATATCTTTCCATTTGTTAATATCCTCGTCAATTTCTTTTTTCAGAGTGCTATAGTTTTCAGTGTAGAGATCTTTTGCTTCTTTTGTTAGATTGATTCCTAGATACTTCATTTTTTTGGATGCTATGTAAAAGGAATTTTTTCCCTTATTTTTCTCTCAGTGAGTCTGTTATTTGTGTATAAGAAGGCTATTGATTTTTGGGTGTTCACTTTGTATCCAGCTACTCTATTGAATCTGTCAATTAAATCTAGAAGTCTTTTGGTGGATTGTTTTTGGGTCTTCAATGTAGAGTATCATATCATCAGCAAATAATGACAATTTAACTTCTTCCTTTCCTATCTTTATTGCTTTAATTTCTTTCTCTTGTCTAATTGCTGCGGCTAATGTTTCCAGAACTATATCGAAGAGGAGTGGTGATAGTGTGCATCCTTGTCTTGTTCCTGATTTTAACATGAAAGTTTTCAGTTTTGGGCCATTTAATATGATGTTGGCTATTGGTTTTTCATAGATAGGCTTTATTAAGTTGAGGTATAGACCATCTATTCCAGTTTTTTGCAGGGTTTTTATCATGAATGGATGTTGAATATTATCAAATGCTTTTTCTGCATCTATTGAGAGGATCATATTGACTTTGTTAATATAATGTATTACATTTATTGACTTATGTATGTTGAACCACCCTTGCATCCCTGGAATGAATCTGACTTGATCAGGATGTATGATCTTATTGATGATCCTCTGTATTCTGTTTGCTAGTATCTTATTAAGGATTTTTGCATCTGTATTAATTAAGGAGATTGGTCTGTAGTTCTCCTTTTTAGTTGCATCTTTCCCTGATTTGGGAATCAAAGTGATACTTGCTTCCAGGAATGAATTTGGAAGTATAGCCTCCCTTTCAATTTCATTGAAAAGTTTGAAGAGTAATGGCAGTAGTTCTTCCCTAAATGTCTTGTAAAATTCAGCAGTGAATCCATCAGGGCCTGGGCTTTTCTTTGTTGGTAAATTTTTAATTACATTTTCAATTTCACTGACTGTAATTGGGGTGTTTAATATGTTCTTATCTTCTTTGTTCAACTTTGGTAATTCATAGGTATCTAAAAATCTGTCCATTTCTTCTGTGTTTTCCATTTTATTGAAGTACAGATTCTCAAAGTAGGTATTAATGATCCTCTGGATTTCTTTTGGATCTGTTGTGACTTTGCTTTTTCATTCCTGATTGCATCTGAACCTTTTCTTTCCTTTTTTTGATAAAATTAGCTAAGGGTTTGTCAATTTTATTTATTCTTTCAAAAAACCAGCTCTGTTTCATTTATTTTTTGTATCATTTTCTTAGTTTCCATTGCATTGATTTCTGCTCTAATCTTTATAATTTCCTCTCGTTCGAGCTTTGGATTTTTCTTGCTCTTGTTTTTCTAGGAGTCTAAGTTTCATCATTAGGTTGTTCATTTGAGCCTGCTCTGTTTTCCTAGTGTGGGCATTCAATGTTATGAATTTTCCTCATAGAACTGCTTTCATTGTGTCCCATAGATTCCTGTATGTTGTATTGGCATTTTCATTTATTTGTAAAAACTGTCCAATTTCTTCTTTAATTTTCTCTGTAATCCATTGATTGTTTAGGAGAGTGTTGTTCAGTTTCCATGTGCTTGTGAAGTTCCTACAATTTCTTGTGCTATTGATCTCCAGCTTGATTGTACTATGATCTGATAATATACAGGGTATGACTTCGATTCTTTGGCATTTATTCAGACTTGTTCTGTGAGCCAATATGTGGTCTATCTTGGAGAATGATCCATGTGCAGCCGAAAAGAATGTATTTCTGATTTTGTGGAGTGGAATACTCTGTAGACATCTATTAAGTTCATGTGTTCCAAAGATTCATTCAGTTCTATTATTTCATTGTTGATTTTCTGCCTAGATGATCTGTCAATTTGTGATAGTGGGGTATTTAAATCTCCCACTAAAATTGTATTAGTGCTTATTTGGTTTTTCATGTTACTTAATATTTGTTTTATATAGTTGGGGGCATTTATATTTGGTGCATATATGTTTATTATTATCATCTCTTCCTCTTGAATTGTTCCCTTTACAAGGATGTAGTGGCCTTCTTTGTCTCTCTTAATGAGTTTTGGTTTGAAATTTACTCTGTCTGCACATAAAATTGCTACCCCTGCTTTTTTCTGGGCTGCTGATGTGTGGAGAATTGTTTTCCATCCTTTCACTTTCAGTCTGTGGGCTTCCTTTTGCACTAGGTATGTTTCTTGTATACAACATATTGTTGGATTTTGCTTCTTAATTCATTCTGCCAGTCTATTTCTCTTGATTGGTGAATTGAGGGCATTAACATTGATGGTTATAACTGGTATGTTCTGACTTATTGTCATGTTATTGTCCTTTTGTTGACTCTTTTTACTTTTTCTCCCCTCTCCTTTTAGTTTCTTACCTTACCTATTTGATTTGGTCTGTTGGGCCTCATGGTATTGTGACCTTCATTGTCCTTTTCTAGGATATTTTTAGAATTCCTTGTAGTGCTGGTTTGGTGTTCATGAAGTTTCTCAAGTGTTCTTTGTCATGGAAGTATCTTATTTCCCCGTCTATTTTGAAAGAGAGTTTTGCAGGATACATCAGTCTAGGTTGGAGGTTGTTTTCTTTTAGGACTTGAAATACCTCAGTCCAAGCTCTCCTTGACCTAAGGGTTTGTGTTGAAAAGTCTGCTGTGATTCTAATGGGCTTTCCCTTGCATGTGATTTGTTTCTTTTCTCTTACTGCTTGTAGTATTTTCTTCTTCTGTTGGATTTGTGGTATCTTGATTATTATATATCTACGTGTAGGTTTTTTTTTTTGATCTTGGCTAGTTGGAGTTCTATATGCCTCACTTATCTGTATGTCTAATTCTTCCCTTCTGTTTGAGAAGTTTTCTGTCATTAATTCTGTGAAGAGTTTTTTTTAGGTCATTTGTGTTTTCTCCTGCTATTTCATGGATTCCTATCAGTCTTATGTTATTTTTCTTTGCATCATCTAGAAGTTGTTGGATCAATTTTTCATGATCCCTTACTGTTTTTGAGAGACCTCTTTTTTCATGGTCACTGACTGCGATCCTATCTTCTATATCTGAAATTGTATCTTCGCAATCTTTTATTCTGTTGCGTACACTTTCAATAGAGTTTTTAATCTCCTGGATATCTGTTTGAATCTGTTTTATGGATTCCATTTCTTTCCTCTGTTGGGCATTCATTGTTTCCATTTCTTTCTTATGCTGAGTCTTCAAGGCTTCTATCATGGTCCTGAGCTTATCTATTTTTTTTTTAGTTTCTGTTCTAGAGTCTCGAATCATGACTTCCATTTTGCTCATCATCTCCATGGTTAACTGGGAAATTATTTCTGATTTGAATTTTTCTAGGGCCTGATTGATTTGTTTTGTTACCTCCTGTGCTATGGGTCCAGGGTGTCCTGCTGTTTCACTATCAGACTTTTCATCCTCATTTGCCCTACTTTTTGCCATTGGTGAACTGGAAGTCTGTCTTGCTTAAGTGTTTTCTGATTTTTATTTTTGTTGTTGGGTTGTCCTTGGTTTAATTTTTGGGTTATTAGTTAAATCTTCCTGATATACTTGCGGTTTAGCTTTTGAGTCTCTAATGACTCATGGACATCCTCATTTTCATAATATCGGAGAAAAAAACTCATTAAATCAATCACAATCCTTAATCCCAATTGATACATTCAGCAGCCCAATAGGATCAAGCACAGCTTGCAAATTGACCACTTGTGATAGTCATTAATCTATCACCTTTAAACCATGTGAATTAAATTAATATCAAGAAGCAGCCCAAAATATGTTTGCAGTGAATATGCTTTTCAATATAGCATCTTTACCATTTAGGATGGGGGATTAGACTGAGTTAGGATGAGAGGAGTAGATAAGTGAAAGAATTAGAGAAGGTTTGAAGTTAAGTCAGAGCACGTAGAATGACCATACTATCTTTACAAAAATATTAACTTCAACGGGGATAGATAGAGTGTAGGAATAAGGACAAGAATATATCCCCTTAACAGTAACAGGGGTTCACCTTCCCTTGAAGCTATGGAGCCATGAGTGAGGTAAAATGACAGGAGAAAAGAACATAAAGAAAAAAAGAAAAAATAATAAAAGAAAATGTCTGAGTTAGGGCAGGAGCAGGAATAAAAAGGGAGATGAGGGATAATATGGTGGAGCAAGAGACTGAGTTGGAGAGAGAGAACAGAAGAAAAATTTTAGGGTGGAATGAGGAAAAGAAAAAAAAAGAATTTGAAGGGTCTCTTTCAGACTATGTCTCTGTTGTTATTTTATACAATGTGTACAGCCATGCACAGAACCGAATCCGCTGATCTCAGCTAGCCAATGGCAGGTCCCTGCAACTCAGACTGATTTCATTCCACAAGGCCTAAATTGAGTTTCCCAACCCGAAGGGTTGAACTCCACTCACTTCTATTACAGGTTTCCCCTGCCTTTTCTTTAAAGATGTTCAAAGTTGGGACCTCAGAAAAATATCCTTCATAACCACCTATGCCTCTGCAGAGTGGGTCTAAGGACTGGCCCAATCAGGAGATTTGAGAATGGGGGCAGGCAGGTCATGGGGGTGTTTCAAGGGTGCCCGCATGGCTACCTTCCTTACTGGATTTGGTGGTGTGCAGATGGGGAGGTCGTGGACCCACTGGGTGGGCCTGAGCAAGCGGCTGGAGAGACCTCCTCCCAGGTCCTTGCTTCCTTCATTGCATACACTTTCAATAGAGTTTTTAATGTCCTGGATATCTGTTTGAATCTGTTTAATGGATTCCATTTCTTTCCTATGTTGGGCGTTCATTGTTTCCATTTCTTTCTTATTCTGGGCCTTCATGGTTTCTATTATGTTCCTGAGCTCATCTATTTTTTTTGTCAGTTTCTGTTCTGGAGTCTCGAATCATAACTTTCATTTTGCTTACCATCTCTATGGTTATCTGGAAAATTATTTCTGTTTTGAATTTTTCTAGAGCCTGATTGATCTGTTTTGTTACTTCCTGTGCTGTAAGTTTTGAGTGTCCTGCTGGTTCAGACTTTTCATCCTCCTTTTCCCTACTGTTTGCCATTGTTGAACTGGAAGTCTGTCTTTGTGTCTTGCTTAAGTGTTTTCTCATCTTTATTTTTGCTGTTGGGTTGCCCTTGATTCAATCTCTGGGTCATTAAATCTTCCTGATATCGTTGTGTCCCAGCCTTTGATTCTCTAATGACTTATAGACATTCTCATTTTCATAGTTGAGACAACAACTTGTCAAATCAATCCCTATCCTTTATCCCAATCGATACAATCAGGAACACAATAGGATCAATCACTACCCTTGATAGCCAGCCATGCCTCTGCGAAGTACATCCAAGGACTGGCACAATCAGGGAATCTGAGAGCAGGGGATTGGGGGAGGAAGAGGGGGCTCAGTGCTCAGCAGTGCCTGCGTGGCTACCCTCCTGGCGCTGGGTCCAGAGCAATCAATGAGCCCACAGGTAAAGGCATGGCCCGGTCAGTGGAGGGAGACCTGAAGTTTGCCTGTTCATCTCAGATGCCCACTTTTGGATTGGGTCTTTAAATTTGGGAGGTCTGACTTTTTAAGTTCTTTATATATTCTAGATAGTAGACCTTTGTCTGAGGAACAGTGGTGAAGTTCTTCCCAGATTGTGTGTTGTCTCTTCATACTATTGGTTGTTTCTCTTGCTGTGCAGAAGCTTTTTAATAAGAAGAGATACCACTTGTGTATTGTTCATGCTAGTTCACAGGTAACTGAGGTTTTGTTCATAAAAATCTTTTCCTACACCAACGGTCTTCAAGAGTTCTACCTAACCTCTCTTCCAGCTGGTTTTGTGTTTCTGTTTTAATATTTAGACCTTTAATCCATTTTTATTTTAGTTTAGTGCATGGTGAGAGATATAGGTCTAGTTTTAATATTTGGCAAGTTGAAACCCAGTTTTTCCAGCAGCATTTATTAAAGAGGCTGTTTTTCCTCCAGTGAAGGTGTTTGGCTCCTTTGTTGAAGATGAGATGACTGAATATGTCTGAAGTTGTTTCTGCATTTTCTAATCTGTTCCACTGGTCCTCAGGTCTGTTTCTTTGCCAGTAGCATGCTGGTTTTATCACAGTAGCTTTGTAGTATAGTTTCAAGTTGGGGATTGTGATACCCCCTACCTTGTCTTTATTGCCTAAAATTGTTTTTCCTATTCTAGGTCGGTCTCTTCTTGTTCCAAATGAATTTTTGGATTATTTTCTCAAGGTCTGTGAAGTATGCTGCTGGGATTTCAATTGGGATTGCACTGAATTCATATAGCAGTTTTGGAAGTATGGCTATTTTCACCATGTTGATTTTTCCTACCCAGGAGCAAGGGATGTCTTTCCATTTTTTGATGTCCTCTTCAATCTTTTTTTTTTTCCCAGAATGCTGTAGTTTTCAGAGTAGAGGTCTTTGATTTATTTTATTAGTTTGATTCCTAGGTATTTCAATTCTTTGGATGCTATTTTGAAAGGAATTGTTTGTCCCATTTCTCTCTCAGTGAGTCTGTTTTTCATTACAGGAAAGCTATTGACTATTGTGTGTTGACCTTTTATACTTTGCTGAATTTGGTTATTAAGTCTAGAACTTTTGGTGGAGTTCTTGGGGTCTTCTATATAGAGTATCATGTCACTTGCAAACAAGACAGTTTGACTTCTTCATTTCTTATCTTTATTCCTTTTATTTTTTTCTCTTGTCTAATCGTTGTGGCTAATGTTTCCAAAACTCTGCCAAATAGGAGTGGTGATAGCGGACATCCTTGTCTTGTTCCTAATTTTGATGTGAAATATTTCAGTTTTTGACCATTTAGTATGATATTTGGCTGTTGGTTTTTCATAGGTGGATTTTGTCAGATTAAGGTAGAGACCATCTATTCCAATTTTTTTGAGAGTTTTTATCATAAATGCATAAATGATTTTGTCAAATGCTTTCTCAGCATCTATTGAAATGATCATATCATTTTGTCCTTGGCTCTATTAATATAGTGTGTTGCATTTACTGATTTGCATATGTTGAACCATCACTGGGATGAATTCCACTTGGTCAGGGTGTATGATCTTCTCATTTGTCTTCTGCATTCTATTTGCCAGTATCTTGTTAAGGAGTTTTGCATCTATGTTCATTAGTGAGATTGGCCTATAGTTCTCTTTTTTGGTTGGGTCTTTCTTTGCTTTGGGGATCAAGGTGATGCTTGCTTCCAGGAATGAATTTGGGAGTACTACTTCCCTTTCAATTTTATTGAAGAGTTTAAATAGTAGTGGCAGTAGTTCCTCTCTAAATGTCTTGTAGATTCAGGAGTGAAGCCATCAAGACCCGGGCTTTTCATAATTGATAAGCTTTTAATTACATTTTCAATTTGATTGATTGATATTGGGTCATTTAGAATTTTTAGGTCATCTTCATTCAACTTTGGTAATTCATACATATCTAGGAATCTGCCCGTCTCTTCTGTATTTTCCATCTTATTGGTGTATATGTATTCTCAAAGTAGATATTGATGATCCTCTGGATTTCTGCTGAGTCCATGGTAATTTCGCCCTTTTCATTCCTAATTACATGGATCTGGGCCTTTTCTTTCCTTTTTTGATAAGGTTGGCTAAGGGTTTGTCAATTTTGTTTGTTCTTTGACAGTACCAACTCTTGGCTTCATTGATTTTTTTTGTATTGTTCTCGTACTCTCCATTGCATTGATTTCTGTCCTGATCTTTTAATTTCCTCCCTTGTATGAGCTTTGGGTTTGTCCTTTTCTTTTTCTAGAAGTTTGAGGTTCAGCATCAGGTGTGTAGTTGGGCTCACTCTGTTTTCCTAATATGAGTATTCACTGCTAGGAATTTCCCTTGTAAGATTGCTTTCATTGTGTCCCATAGATTTCCATATGTTGTATTGTCATTGTCATGTAATTGTAGGAACTGTCCAATTTCTTCTTTAATATCCTCTGTAACCCACAGGTTATTCAGAAGTGTGTTGTTCAGTTTCCATGTGTTTATGAAATTCTTGTGGTTTCTTTTGCTATTGATCTCCAATTTCATCACACTATGGTCTGATAATATAAAGAAGATAACTTCAATTCCTTTGCACTTACTTAAACATGTTCTATGAACAAGTGTGTGGTCTTGTTTTGGAGAATGATCCATATGCAGCTGAAAAGAATGTGTATTCTTATTTTATGGGGTGGAACACTCTGTAAATATCAGTTAAGTTCATTTGTTCAAGAATTTTAGTTTTAGCATTTCATTGTTGATTTTTTGTCTGCTTGATCTATGTATTTGTGATGGGGGGTATGGAGGTCCCCCATTACTATTGTATTAATGCTTATATGATTTATCATGTCCATTAGTATTTGTTTTATACAATTGGGTGCATTAGTATTTGGTGCATATATATTAATGATTGTCATCTCTTCCTCTTGGATTGTTCCCTTTACAATGATGTAGTGTCCTTCTTTGTCTCTCTTAACCAGTGTTGGTTTGAGATTCATTTGATCTGCAAAGAGGATAGTTACTCCTGCTTTTTGGGGGGTTCCTGTCACATGGAGTATTGTTTTCCACTCTTTAACTTTCAGTCTATGAGTTTCTTTTTGAATTACATGTATTTCTTGTATGCAGCATATTGTTGGATCTTGCTTCTTGACCCATTCTGCCAGTCGATTTTTTTTTGATTGATGAATTGAGAGCATTACATTGATGATTATAACTGATATGTATTGACTTATCCTTGTCATGACTTTATCTTTTTGTTGGATTTTCCCCATTTGCACTTAATTTCTTATCGTGGCTGATGGATTCATTCTCCTGGGCCTCCTGGGGTTGTGATTGTCATTGCCTTTTCCTAGGATATTGTTTTAAAAAGTTTGGAGTACTAGTTTGATATTTATGAAGTTCCTAAGATGCTCTTTGTCATGAAAGTATCTTATTTCTCCATCAGTTTTGATCTTATTTTTAAAATTTAATTTATTGGTACATTCCAGGTAGACAGTACAGCTATATTCATTAATGGGATCTTGTACCTTTATATGCTCTCCATCAATTTTTGAAAGATAGTTTTGCAGGGTACGTCAGTCTGGGTTGGAAGTTGTTTTCCTTTAGGGCTTGAAATATATCACGTCATGCTGTTCTTGACTTCTTGAGAAGTCTGCTGTGATTCTGATGGGCTTTCCTTTGTAAGTGATTTGTTTCTTTTCTCTAACTGCTTGTAGAATTTTGTTGTTCTGTTGGGTTTCTGAAATCTTAACTATTGTATTCCTATGTGTACATTCTTTGTGTTTACAGCTAGTTGGAGTCCTATATGCCTCATTTATCTATATATCAGGTTCTTTTCCCCTACTTGGGAAGTTTTCTTCCCTTACTTCTGTGAAAATAAATTTTTTTATGTTGCCTCCACTCTCTCATTTCTTCATTGACTCTGATCAGTCTTATGTTATTCTTCTTTGTATCATCTAGAATCTGCTGGATTTATTTCTTGTGATCCCTTACTATTTTTAAGAAATTTTTCTTTTCCTGGTCACTAATTGCAGTCCTATCTTCTATAGCTGAAATTTTGTCCTTGCATTCGCTTGTTCTGCTGCATAAACTTCCAGTGGAGTTTTTAATCTCCTGGAAATCTGTTTGCATCTGTTTTATGGATTTCATTTGTTTCCTATGTTGAGATTCTATCATGTTTCTCAGCTCCTCTTTTTTTTTTTTTTTAATCTGTGTCCTCTCTAGATTTATTAATCATGTCTTGTATTGTGGGCACAATCTCTGCTGTTATCTGAGAAATTATTTCTGATTTCTTTTTCTCCAAGTCCTCCTTTATTCCCAATTCAGGGTGTCCAGGTGGTTGAGTATCAGATTGTTCCATCTCGTTGCCCTTTGGGGTTGCCTTATGTGATCTGGAAGTCTGGTTTTGAGACTTATTCATGTGTCTTCTGATTTTAACAAATGCAGACTGTTGTGCCTTTGTTGAGGTGATTTTTGCTCACCCAGTGGTCTTCAATTCTCAGCAAGCTACAGAACAGCCTTTACTCTGCTGCTCACCAATACACCAATTCCTGGGTTCAGAATGGTGGCCTTCTGGATCCCTGAGCTGACCTGTTGTCTGGGTGGGCTTCTGGTGGGCCTGTGCACACTTTGGATGATATCTAGGTGTGCCTCTCGCTGGGGCCCCTATGTAGCTATTGTCTGGGAGACCTTTGGCTGGGGGCTGTGTACCCCAGTTACTGTTGTCTGTGTAGGCTTCTGGCTAGGGTCTCCATGCACTTAACAATGGTATCAGGGCAAGCCTCTGGCTGTTGCTTGTGCATCTGTGTAGTTGTTTTCCAGTTGGGCCCTTGGCTGTGGCTGATGATATGGCAGGCTACTGGCTGAAGCTTTTGTGCCTGTGCAGCGCTTTTCTAAGCCTTTGGCTTGCGTGGGTGTGCCTGGGCCTCTGGGATTGGGGCAGGTCCCTGGCTGGGACCTGCCTGCAGCTGTACCACTCTGGTCCATTCACCTGCTCCCCAGGATCTGTGTGCACTTACTGATGGTATGGTGGGCCTCTGGATAACTACAAGCCTGATTAAAAGACAGCAGCTATGAAGCATAAGTACTCAATCTCTGACTAACCAATCCTTCTGGCCATTATTATTGTTGTTGTTATTATACTATTACTGTACTGGTAGTGACAATTGGTAGTGACTAATTCTAAGCAATCATGTGAACTGTGGTGATTAATCAATAGTGGAAGATTTGGGAATAACAGTGAACACACTGGAGTTTATACCTTCTCCATTAATCAAAGTCTTCACTGAGCTGCCCAAGGGCAAGCTCCTTTTTTGGTAGAGAGTGAATCTTTTTCCAGACTTAATACCATTGAATCATTTAAGCTATTCTTGGAAAGTTAAGGGATTTTGAGAACTTCTAAAAAAAATGCTACATGCTGTTAATTGAACTGTCCTCTGTTAACACTTTAGGTAGAATAAATGGAATTATGTTCCTGGGATTTGAGCTTGGAATTTTTTGGACTTGTGTAAGTATTAAAACAGCTACTCAGATCTGAGAGTCATTTCCTTTGTATTCTGAGTTCAAATTGGAAGCTAGACTTCTAGCATGCCTTGGCATGCCTTCTCTACGCTTAGCATGTACAGTTTAATGCCAGTTAATCAACTGTCACATTTTTTATGCTATTAACTTTGTTTTGCTACATGCTATGACTGCATGTTTAATGTTAACTGGAATTAAAGTGCTATTTCTGAAAGATTTTTTTGCTCTTTTCCCCATTTTTAAAAGTGAAATTAATAATTTTATGGCATAACTCCTATGACAAACCTGGGATCTTTATTAAATATTTTAGTGACATTCTTTCTCAATTATAAGTATAGAGAGTGTGGCTCCAAGAATTTGTGTACCAGTTTCAAAATTTCAGCTACACCCTTGTTTGTATCTGTTTACTCAAGCCAGTTGGATTCTTTGAGGTCCTGAAAGGAACACATTTTCTTTTCATTAGTAACAGTGCATCACATTTTAAGTGCAGTCAATTAAAGAAGTGTGCCTAAGGCAGATCCAAGCCTAGAGTGCAGATGTATCTGTGAAGGATTTTAATTAAACAATGTATTGCTGTACAGTATGCACCATGTAAAATGTACCATTTTAATAATTTTAAAGTGTACAGCCAGGCCCATTAAGTACATTCACATTGCTGTGCAACATTACCACCATCCATCTGCAAAATTTCTTCCTCTTCCATGGCTGAAACTCTACCCATTAAACAATAATTCCTGATTTTCTCCTCCTGTAGCTCCTGAAAAGTGCTGTTATACTTCTTTCGCTAAGATTTTTACTTCTCTAGGTATCTCATATAAGTGGAATTGTACAGTAATTATCCCTTGATACCTGGCTTTTTTTTTCATTGAATACCTTCAAAAGTCATGCATGTTGTAACATATATTAGAATTCCCTTCTCTTTATAATAATATGATTTATAATATTTATAATTCACAATAATATTCCAGTGTATAGACACATTTTGTTTATGTATATATTTTCCAGTGGACACTTGCTTCCCACCTTTTAGCTATTGCAAATAATGCTGCTATGAATGTGGGTGTGGAGTAATGAGTTCCAGTCCCTGCTTTCAACTCTCTGGGTAAGAGATACCCTGAAATAAAATCATTGGATCATAGAGTAATTCTGTTTAAATTTTTTGAGGAATCGCCATGCTGCTTTCCATAGTGGCTGCATACTATCTTTTACATTTCAGCAAGCAGTGCACAGGGTTTCAATTTCTTCACATCCTTGCAGCATTCATCCCCTGCCTTTTAAAAGAAAATGATAGGCACCCTCACGAGTGTGTGTAAAGGTTTAAAAGCTCACTGGCATACAAATATAACTTTTTAGATGCAGCCACAAAAATATAATATCAAATAATTGTAATTGGATATATACAAAACCAGAATTACCTAATTATATGTTCCTGTCTTACTAACATATCTGAAGTATCAAAGCATAGTAGCCATGTTGAATAAAACATCTAACAAATGGAGGAAAGAAAATATAGACACTCTAAGACCTCCAAATTGTACTAGAAAACTTTCCCAGTGAAATTTGAAATATACCAGTTAATGGTTGAGTGGATGCTTTTAAAAACACTTAAAACATGTTATGATGATACAACCTAATAATTTATATTAATAAAAGATAACAAAATCTTAATAAGGCACTTTTTTGAAGTACAAATACATGCATTATTATCAGTTTTTAGGTGTCATAGTTTCAAAACTCCACAGCTTTGGTTTTACCAATCCATTCAGTATATGACAACACATTCCTGTGTTTATATTCTTTTTTCCCTCAGGCTTTTCACTGTTTTCAAGGTTCATTACCCTGACCTGAACTCTCCAGTTTTGCCCTGGTAAAAAGTGGATTACTTCATTAGCAATCCAGAAGTGCCAGGTGAAAATCTATCTAACATCTACCTCTGTGGAACAAATATGCCCAGGTTGCTGGTAATACACACATGTGGTATCGTTTTTCCCTTATTTGGAACATACAGAACTAAATTAATAACAGTTCTTACAAGACCCTGGGGGTTTGGGTAAAAGAATTTTGATCTCCTTAGGAAGGGCTCGCCAGTACTCTCAGGAGAGATGCACTTGACTTTTGACCTCTTTTCAAAGGCACCTGTGTGAGCTTTTAAAATCCACTACCACCAATTATCCACTTTCAACCTGAAGTGTTTAAACCTAGGACCACATTAACTGAGCTTAGCACATAGCCATGTCATTGTAGACTTCCTGATGTGAGGAGATGTCTTGACATAGTTAAAAGGGAGTTTAGGGATGGGGCATGAGATTAATCAGGTCCTCCTACTGACAGCTTCAAACAAAGAAGCCTTTTAGCCACCTGGTTTGTGTCTCTCACACCTGCATTCAGATTGCTGGGACAAAGCTTTGTATATTGCCTTGATCCCATTCTTTTCAGGTGCTTGTTTGTAGCTACACTACATCACGTAATGAGTCTTTAGCAAAGGCAGTACAGAAGATGCAAATAAAGTGTCTTCAGGTTTCAGGGAAAGCAGTGCTGCAAGAATTGTAACCATTTTGAAAATCAGTTCATAATGCGTGTACTTCTTCAAGACTTTTGGGAAGGAGGCCCCAGCTCATGGTATATTTGAGTTATATGTATAATTCTTCTGCTATCATTTTCTTGGAAATTTAAACCAGGGTGAATATACATTTCTCTCTGCTTGCTTCACATCATTGTTAGCTGGTTTCTTTGGCAGGAAATGTGGCTTTCATTTTAGTCTCTGAGCCTATTAAATTTAATATTTTTATTTTTTACTTATGGTGCACAAGTCTTAAGCATTGTAGTACTAAGTTGTTCCAGCATTCAGGAGGCCAGAGTAATTCTGTGAAAGTGAGATTCCAGTTGTCTAGCAAGCCCTTTAGCCTTTGCATACTGCAGAGTTTCAACAACAGCCAGTGACTGCATTGTTCACTGTAACCAAGTAATGCAGAAATATTAGAGGCCTAGTTGAGTTCATATTCTATGCCTGGTTTAAATCACTGATGTTGTAAGATCTGGCTGTGGACTAAAAAAATTCCAAATGTTTTCTGGTTCTAGTTTTTGATATTTTTTCCCTATGAAAAGTAAAACCATACAGAATCTCTTGATTGCACAATGAAACACAGTTCCAGGCCCATGCTAATAATTTATCCCAGTTTAGCCTTAGCCGAGTTATGCAATGGCCATTTCAAACACACTCGTCCAAGGCATTTGAACCTAAGTTTCAAGAGTCATTTTGCTGAATAAAGACTGGAATGTACTCTCTGATATGTGTTTGGCAGGTAAGACAACCTGATTTTTCTCCTGTGGAGAGCTGACTTCCTTTAAATTTCTACTTCTAATTGTTTTAACTACTGAGTTTCCCTCCTAGGTATCTGGTGCTATGTGGCTGGTCGTAACATTGGCAGCAGCAACAGTGGCAATAACAACAAAGAATATGCCAGTGTGTACGGTATGCCAGGTACTATGCTAAGAACTTTAGGCATTTTAGCTCATGAGCTTCTCCAAGGAATGAGGGGGAAGAAAAGTTCCTATGGAGACATATAACACCTTGTTTAATTGTAAGGAAATGGAGGCTCATGGCATAAAGCAACTTTCCTAAAGCCATACACTTCTTAAGTAGAAGAACCAGAATTTTAACCCTGGCACTGATTATAAAACTCATGATCTTAATTAGGTGTTTGCAAAACAAAACAAATATATATAT
>NW_022900929.1:72985578-72995407 GCF_012274545.1 Fukomys damarensis
TATATCACATTTATGCTAATTTTAAATAATAACACACCTATTTTTATACATAAAAAAATTACTAGAAACAAAGACTATTACCAAAGGTGTGTGTTTGAGGTGTTACTACTTTCTATTCTTAAAGATTGCAGTGAAGGGAAAAAAGAATCTAAAACCTCCCTCACTCTACATGGCCTCTTGAAGATAACAAACAATTCCTTTCCAATACCGTACATTTGAATTAATAGAATTGAGATGCTCATTTCCTTTCCAACGAGTTTTAAAAAGACATCTATTTCTGAAACCACTTTCAGAGTATATGTGATGTGATCAAAAAGGTTGTCAGAGCCATGTTTGCCGATTGATGACCATGGACTAGCACAGTTTTCCATCTTGTCTGTAGATAATGCCTCCTCTCTCGGTCAGTGAGAGGAGGTGTCCTGTCTTTGTGGATATAAATTGCAACCATCCTGAGAAAGACTGTCTGCCCTGTGTGTGGAAGATGGCTGAGCAGGACAGGTTTAGTGCATATGTGTGACTGTCAATCTGTTTTCAATCTTCAGGGCTGGACTTGGAGTTTCTACTTTTGTTTCAAAAAGAAAATGCAATATTTGAAGGGAATACTCAGTAACAAACAGGTGCACTGTGGCTGCTATTCCCCAAACCCTCCAAATCATTTAACAGATTTGCCTTGTGGCATTTTTTTTTTTGTGGGGTTTTTGTGCAGACACATGAGAGAGAATCTCCAATGGACTCCATCATAAAGGACCCCAAGAGGGGACACACATCAACTTCAGCATAAAAGAGAAACAAAATGACCCTTAAGGAAGGCTGAAGAAACCATCACCATTTCAGTAGGCTGAAATCACCGTCCAATCTGTTCTCTCAGCTCCCCTTTGCCTACCACATCCAATTCCACAGCAAACTAATTCACTTCCTGGAAGGGCTTTTATGACCTAGAGCTGAGAAGACCTCTAAAACAAGTCTTCCATTCCTCCGTCAAGCCTGGTTCAGCTTCCCCACCCACAGTGCCCTTTCTAGTTTTTCCTTAACTTGAAATGTCTGACGCTTGTATTTTCCTTTCTTACTGTTATCCCATTACTTCTAGTTTCAACCCCTTCTGTCATGCCAACTAATTCCTCTCTGTCCTTTGTAGACAATTATATCATCTTTAGTCCTTCCTTGGATTTTATTTTCCATCCACATAAGTCACCCCCGTGGCCATTCTGTAATTCTTTTTGCCTTGCTCTGAACTCTGCACCATCTAGCTCTCTCACTGTGGGTCTCCAAAGCCCAAATGGCCCCTCCTGATTTGGGGCTTAACCTGGACTGAGAAAGGAAGCAGCATTCTCTCTCTTTATTAATAGGGGCTATTTTGCCAGAACTTTCAAATGGCATTTTGTGAATTAACTTTGGCTCTGTGAGGTTGCCATAGAAATAATTCTTAGTTATTTGTAAGTTTTCACCTGTGCCTGGCATCATACTACTCTCTAAATCACTACTGTCTAATAAAAATCAAATGTAAACTACACATGTAATATTAAATTTTCTAGTAACCACATTAAAGAAGCAGAAAGACACAGGGAAAATTAATGTTGATAATATTTAACAATATATCAAAAAGTTTATCACTTTGATATGTAATCCATAGTGAAAATTAATGGAATATTTAAAATGTCTTTTTTTTTTACTAAATCTTGGAGATCTTGTGTATTTTGTTTCACTCTTATAGTTCATCTCAATTTGGATACTACATATTCATCAGAAAAACAGTATTTTATCTATATGAGATAATTTAGATTTCATAAAATTTGAATTTGAAGTAGATTTACGTACCAAGTTTTTCAGACATAAAGTTCTACAATAGCTATATTGAGCATTTAAAAAATAATATTGTAGGTAATTAAAATGAAATGAAAATTCAGTTACTTAGCTGTGTTGGCTACATTTTAATTGCTGAAATGTCCATCACATAAATGATTTAGCTTCTGTTTCTGAGGTGAATCAAATTTTTTAGGTCCTTGTTACAGGAACTTTAGGGAGGGGGGACTGGGAAGAGGACAATATTTTTGTTCCACTGAATTTCAGTATGGTGTCCATTTTGTTGGAGTTTTCAAAATAAGTTCTTTTATGCACTCATTCATGATAAAACACTTAACAAATTGGAATAGATAGGATTTTTTTTTAACTTGATAAAGAACCTCTACAAAGAACTCACAATTAATAACATCATGGGTAGTTGTGAAATACCAAATGCTTTTAACCCCAATATCAGGAACAAAATAAGGATGTCTGCTCTTGACACTTCTTTTCAGTATTGTCCTGAACTATCTATTCAGGGCAATTTAAAAAGGAAAGAAATTAAAGGCTCTTGAATTGTAAACATAGAAGCAAAATAATCTCTATTTTCAGATTAGATGGTCTTGCATTTAGAGTATTCTAAGGAATTAAAAAGGACAAATTAATAAAACTAATAAAAAAGCTTGTAAGACTATAAACTACAGGGTCACTATTTATAATAAATTGAATTTCAATACACTGGCAAGGAATATTTTGAAAGTGAAAGTGATATTAGGAAAACAGTTCTTTAATAGCAGCAAAAGAACAAATTAGGTAGAAATTGAGCCAAGGAAATGAGAAACTTGCATTCTAATAACTATGAAACATTGTTGAAAGGAACCAACGGAGATCTAAGTAAATGGAAACACATCTCATATTTAAAGATTATATTATCCAGTTTCCAACGGATGGGCAAATAGGTTGTTTCCAAGATTTAGCTATTACAAACTGTGCCGCTATTGCCCATCCGTTGGAAACTGGATAAAGAAGTTGTGGTTTTTCTATAAAATGGAATATTACTCAGCCATAAAGAGCGAGAGAATAGATTCATTCATAGGAAAATGGATACATATTGAAGATATACTCCTAAGTGAAATAAATAAGTCACACATGTGTAAATACCGAATAGTTTCCCTGGTGTGAATATTCTGCAACAATGCATAAGATTCTAATAAGATTACTGACATTTAGAAATGGGAGGAAAGGAGCTAAAGGTGTAGGGAAGGTGTGATACGTAGGGGAAGAACAAAAAGGGAAAGGAAAAAAATGTGAGAGAATGAAAAGATGAAAATAAAGTGTTTGTAGATGGGGAGGGGAGGAGGGGGTGAAGGGAGGGCAGAGGTAAGGGGAAAAAAATGAGAATCAAGACTTGCCATGTAAAGGTACATGATCCCAACAATGAATGTAACTGTACTGTATCCCTAAATGTACCAATAAACTCAATAAAAAAAAAAAAAGATTATATTATGTAATATTTATTAAGATGGTATAGGCTTGGAAAGGTATAACTTAGGGGTTATGGCTGACAATTTTACTACAGAAGACAGGGAATGTAACAGAAGTATAACACATTTAATTAATCATAATTTTATGACACAGGAACTTTCAGAAAGAAATAACCCAGGAAGCTGTATTTTTATGCTTCATTTCAATACATAATGGAGAGTCAGGAGGAACTGTGATGGGACAAAAAAGGTATCATCTGATCCTAAGAGAGTGAGGTAGGGTGTGGAGCCAGAAAGGCCCAACATTTCAGATCCCTGTGGGCCTCAGTGTCACATGTCTTTCTTCTGGGTGTGGGGCAGGAAACCTATAGAATGAAGATTGCCACTGGAGAAGGTGGGAGTGATTTCTCTAGGTTTTACCTTGGGGATGAGGAAGTCTAGTTTGTACGACCTACTTTGGAGAAGAGGAAGTCATTTCTATGACTTGCTTCAGGGGAGGGAGAAGAATGGGAGATAAGAAGATGGGAAAAGATCATAAAGATCTTGCTTCTGAAGCCTTTCCAATATCTTTCAGGTCAAAGTATTTAGCACACTTTGGATTATTAATTTCTGAGCCCAGACAATAGCAATATTCCCCAAATGGATCCACAATGAATTTAATTCTTATCAAAGATTCAGTTAGTTTTTTTACAGAAATTTACAAGCGAACTCTAAAATTCATATCCAAGCAATCCAAAATAGCTAAACAAAGCTGGAGGGCCCACACAGACTGCCACTACAAAGCTGCAATGACCAAGTAATCGAGTGTGGTACTGTCATGAGGGTGGATATACAGATTATGGGCGCAGAATTAAGAGTCCAGAACTACTACACCTTTACAATGCCAAGTTTTGACAGAAGTGTCAAGTTTGTTCTGTGGAGGCAAGAATCATATTTTCGTCCAATGGTGCGGGGACAGCCCAATGTCCAAGAATGAATTGAATCCTATAATTAAAAAAAAATTAACACAATATGGACATAAATGTGAGAGCTAACTGTATAAAATTGTGAGATATAAGTGTGAGGACTAAGCGTATAAAATCTGTAAAACTTTGAGATGGAAACACAGTAGGAAGTCCTCCTGTCTTAGCCAAAGCCTTCTTAGGTGACTCCAGAAGCACAGCTAAGAAAAGAAAAAATAAATGTTTGATCTCCTGAAGTCTGACACCATTTTGCTACAGAAAGGGAAAACGTGGTGCTTCCAACTCCATGAGTCTTAATATAAGAACTTACAAGGCAGGAATTTATGATAAAAAATTTGAACATATGGATGAATCTTGAAAATACTATGTTATATCAAAAAAGGATATAATACAGATCAAATATGCCTCACCCAAAAATCTGAAGTCTAAAATTTTTTAAAAACTCTTTTTTGGACTGTTGATATCCTGTAGGAAGTTTCCCACTGATTGTATGTGCTAGGTTACACTCAAAATGAGGTGCACTACAAATGTATGCAATTTTAGGCTGTGCATATAAGGTATATGTGACTATGTAAATGAATTTCATATTTAGACTTAGATCCCATCCCCCAGATGTCTCATTATGCAGCTGCAATTATTTCAAAATCAGAAAAAAAATCTGAAATCTGAAACATTTCTAGTACCATGTCTCAGATAAGGAATATTCAACCCGTGGAAATAATAAGTCAATAATAAAAAGGTTATTCAATTTAAAAATGAGCCAAGATCTGAGCTGTTTCTAAAAATATATATGCAAGTGGCTAATGGACATTTTGAAAAGATGCTCAAAATCAGGAACCACAAGGGAAATACAAACTCAAACCAGTATACGATGCCACTGTTTTAATATAATATATTTTAGGACACACACACAAATATGGCTATTAAAAAACAGATAATACTAAAATAATACTAAGAATGTAGACAAATTGGAACCCTCATATATTGCAATTGGGAATGTAAAGTATGATTACCACTTTGGGAAACAGTTCGGCAATTCCTCTTCAGGTTAATCGTAGGGTTCCACTCTTAGCAATATACCCAAGAGAAATGAAAACAATCCCCACAGAAACGCATAAACAAATGTTCGTAGCAGCATTATTCATAATAGCTGAAACTGGAAACATCCCAGATGTTCATCGACAGATGTCAAAGGAGGAATGGGTGATGAAACTGTGACACATTCATACAATGGGATGATATTTGGCAGTAAAAAGGAAGGAAATTCTGAGAGTTGCTATAACATGGATGAAAGTTGAAAACATTGAGTGAACAAAATGGGTCACCAAAGGCCACGTATTATATAATTCTGTTTATATCTAGGGTAAGAAGTTTGGAAGGGACAGAAAGTAGATAAACTGTTCCCTAGGGTTGGCTGGTTGGGGATCAGGGAGTGGGGATGGAAGAATGACTGCTAATGGATACCAGTTCTCATTTTTGGATGATGAAAATGATCTACAATTGATTGTGGTAAAAAAAAAATTATATATATATATATGTATATATATAGCACTGAATTGTACACTTTAATGTATGAGTTGTATTACAGTAGGTAGATTGTAGCTCAATAAAGCTGCAAAAACAAACAGTTCTTTCTGTGCGAAGTAGGTAGATCAAGTTAGACTCTCAATTCCACTTATTTGAAAGGCAAAAAGCATGGTTTATAAAACCAAACATTTCCTCAGAAAGGCTGAACTTTGGGGCATGAGGGACATTTAAAAAATGAAAAAAAAAATCTCTGTTGCTCCAAGAAGTGAGGGAGAGAATCACTTAGAGGAAGGATGAGAAATTAGGAATTAAGGCACCTAAATGCCTGGAGCAAGGCAAGGCAGAAATGGATCTGAAAGTGGACACTGAGATGCCTGGGACTCTTGAATTTGGGTTGCAAGAAGAAGGACAATGAACCTTCAGCTTTGCAGACTGTGGGCCAAGCCTGAAGGTATGAGCCCACCAAAAAGTGCTTCAAGTTCTCACACTGCTGAAAGTCTCTCTGTCCGCTCCCATTTTCCAACTTGCTTCTAGATCTGTGTTGCAGTCTCTGTGTCCTCTTGGAAGAGTTGTGGCCCTCTTTGGACATAGGGTGCTCTAGGAAAATTCCTGTTGAGTCTGTTTGGCCCACATGTTGGAGAAACTGAGTATTATCTGTAGCCCTTTGAGCGCCTTGGAGCAGACCATGGATGGGTGTGTAAGCATTGGACAGAAATGTGGACTTTCCTCACTTTTAGGGCTCTCTGTGGCTTTTTATATAGCAAAAAACAACCCATAGCCACTGAGAAGCAGTGTCTCTGAAATTGTTTATGCAAAAGAATTCCTTTCTACAGTCTGTTTAAAAGTTCACATGTGAATGAGCAAAATCTTCATAATGAGAGAATTGGTTAAAAAAAAGAATATATATATAATCTCCCCATATGCTGCAAATAGTTAAGTGGCCTGAGAGTTTTCTCCGCCACCTAGACCAGTTTGCTTTGAAATGATATGGCTGGATGCCTTTGTAGTAGAGCAGTGTCTTTTCATGTGAAAGACACAAGATGTGGTGGTTGAAAAGCATGGGCTGGCATTGGAGTTTCTGTATCCCAGGCTGTGCAGAGAGCCCTGAGGCTGGGCAGGGAAATCAGTGGGCAAAAGTGCTTTTTCCGAGGCCCGGTCGGGTGCCAGCCAGTACAGCAAGCAAGACTGGCTCACCCAGGCACCAGAGAGGAATATTGTTTCCAAGGTCACTCAAAAACCATCACTGTAAAAGATATTGAGTCCCTCACATTAATTTGTCCTTTTGCCCTTCTTATTGTTCCTCTTTGAGGAACACTTTATCAAGGATGTATAGTCCTCCTACTGAAGGTTAAGCAAGTCATCTTGTTACCAGACAGGCATGACCAATGATGGAATGAAAGAGAAGACAGTAAGATTACAAGAGCGTTTGTAGTATGACTTAGTGATGTTACCCTAGCTTTTCTTTTGGAGGATGCTCATCTATTCTGTTAATTGGTGTGTGGTTGCTGGAAGGGGAATCATAATTTCACATTTCATTTGGTACTGACTTAAAAAAAATTGTAGGGTATTCAGGGAATGAAACATAAAGGCTTTCAAGTTTTAAAATTTGTTTGAAAGAATGAATTAATAATCTCATGGTTTATTTTATAATCATTTGTCCATAAAATGAAAAATTATTCTTTTTTTCCTCATTGAGTTTATTGGTACATTTTAGGTATACAGTACGGTCACATTCATCATTGGGATCCTGTACATTTATATGACAGGTCTTGGTTCTCATTTTTTCCCCTTATCCCTGCCCTCCCTTCACCCCCTCTTCCCTTCCCTATTTACAAACACTTCATTTCCATGTTTTCATTTTCTCATATTTTTTTCTTTTCCCTTATTACCTTTCCCCCACCCTTCCCACTTCCCCTACACCTTTAGCCCTTTTCATCCTATTTCACATTGTCAATCATAGCATTAGGATCTCATTATGATTATAGTTTGAAAAATTATTTTAAAAATCATGCCTAAAGATGAAAATGGAGCAGGCTTGTCTTCTGATCACCCTCAAAATTGCTCATGCCGATATTTTTTATTTTATGAATCAGGGCGTGTGTTCCCTTCCCCTCCTTATGTCCCTTCCTTTATTGCTTCCTTCCTTCCTTCCTTCTGGTCTTCTTCCTCCCTCCGCCCCTCCCTTTCTCCTTCCTTTCCTTTGTTCTTTCAGTCCTTCTCTTCCTCCGTCTGCCCTCTTGTCTTCCTCCCTCGTCCTTCCTCCCTCGTCCTTCCTTCCCTTTCTTTCTTTCTTTCTTTCTTTCTTTCTTTCTTTCTTTCTTTCTTTCTTTCTTTTTCATCTCTCTCTTTCCCTCCCTCCCTCTCTCTCTCTTTACCCCTCCCTCCCTTCCTCCCTCCCTTCCTTCTGTTTTTCCCCTTTTCTGTAAGCTCTCTGTGTAAAGAGACTTAAAAATCTTCCTTAGCAATATTCTCTAGACTTTTAGAATCTCCATCACTTGGACATTTTCTCTGTTATCTAATCTAATATCTATTACTGCATTTTGTGGCCTACATTCTTACTTTATTTTGACAAAGTAAAAATATTTTTTAAAGTTATGTAATATAAATTAGTTCAAATGTTCTGTTTTTTTACCAAATTGCAGTTTTAGTGCTTAACGTCACAGTATCACGGACATAGGAGAGTTAGGGAAGATCAGCTTCATTCAGGTGAATAATTTTCCTTGAAATACCATTGCATTGACTGCATTTTTAGAATGTTGAGATATTTTCATTTCCCTGCTACCCCTTTTTCTTCCTCCCATTACTTTTTCTTCTTTTGACTTTTATTTCCTTACATCCCATCCCCTTCCCATTTTCTTTCTTTATTTCCACAAAGTTCCTCTTATGTGCTAGGTGCTATACAAACCCAACCAAAGCTGGTCAAGAAATTCCCGGCCTGATGGGTTAGACATTCAAGAATCAACAGTACACAGTAACTAACAGTAATTATAGTACACACTGACCCACAAGATTAATGGGACGGATACCTAATGCAAGAAGAGCAGGGAAGCCATCTAAGAGCTGATGATATTTGTAGTGAGACTTTTAGGAATAATAGGAGTTGGTCAGGCTGATGAGTTTGGGAAGGGAATTCCTGGCAGAAAGCATAGTACCTTTCAAGAGCTATGTGATTTCCCCAGAAAATCATAGGCAATTAATTGCATATACCAGGAAAACAGAGTGCAGTGTCAGGTGCTGTAAGAGATGGGTAGGGATTTGATCACAATGTTGGAGAATTCAGAAGTGGCCTCTAAGTTCCTGGGAAACCACTGTGAATTGGATGTATGGAAGTGACGTCATCAGGCTGTGTAGTAGTTCACTGAAGAGAAGGGCAGGAAAACAAATATTTGTTGAGTATGTATTATATATCAGTTCCTCTGCTAAATGTTTTAAGTACATAGATCTTCTTTAATGGTCCTGACAATTCCATGACTTGAATACTCTGAGCTCTGTAGTACAGATGAGGAAACTAAGGTTCCGAGGGCTTTGTCACCTGTTTTCATCCTTATCTGCCAGGTGTAAGATTTGGAACGAGAACCTAGATTTAGTGGCTTTTAAGTTCATTTCAATTTTTTTGTTACATCTATTTGAGTAAAGACTGCAAATATTTTAAAAATTCCATTTTCATTGAGAAAATATTTTGTTTTTAAAAGCCATTTCCATATCTTATCATTTGGAAGAAGCAAGATGAAGCCAAATGTTAGTGTTTAATTAACCAAGGGTGCTTAGTATTTTCAATCAAAAGTAGAATAATTCAACCTTATATATGGGGCATTTTCCTCCAGCAACAAACTGGACCTCATTTACAATGCTTTCCTTCATCCTTTCAGCCTTTAACTTGATTGTTTTCTCCCTGTACTCTCAAGATGTAGACAGAAATTTTTTTTCTCCTTTGTTTTTAAGACATTAAGGCAGAAAAGAAAGTGATTTGTTTGTACAAAACAACAAAGGATTTGAAGAGCTTTAATTTAATCCCCCCCTGCAAAATCCATCTATCAATTTTTTTTTTTTTTTTTTGGATTTTGAAAGGGTCTCACT
>NW_022900929.1:72995610-73002443 GCF_012274545.1 Fukomys damarensis
ATTTTGAAACAGGGTCTCACTATGTAGTTGAGACTGACCTGGAGCTCACTATGTAGCCCAGGCTGGTCTTGAACTCAAAGTGATCCTCCTGCCTCAGCCTCCCAAGTGCTGGGATTACAGGCGTGTGCCACCACGCCCAGCCCATCCATCTATCTATCTATCTATCTATCTATCTATCTATCTATCTACCTATCTATCTTTCTGAAGTTTATTTTCTCACCGTTCTGGAAGCTGGAAGTCCAAGATCAAGGTATGACAGATTTGGTTTCTCCTAAGGCCTCTCTGCTTGGTTTTCAGATGACTACTTTCCTGCTGTGTCCTCACATGGTCTTTACATTGTGTTTGCTCATCTCTGGTGTCTTTTCTTCTTCCTATAAGCACACTGATCCTCTTGGGCTAGAGTACCATCCTTGGACCTCACTTATCCTTAATTGCCTCTTTAGAAGTCTTTAAATATAGTCATAGTAGAAGCCAGGGCTCCAACGTATGAATTTTAGGGGAACATAATTCAGTTTATAATACCATCTACATATCTGAAACTCGTTTCATGATGTAGTCTGATAGATGGTATCAAATATGACATGATTTATCGACAGTGCTGCACTAATTATTCAAGTCCTGTCAAACCCTAGGCTTAGCGAATATCATTCATTATATGCAATCCAGATATCTGTATTGGCAGAAGCCTTAACTATATTGTACTGGTCCCTCTCATTTTTTCAGAAATAAATAACCAAGACCTAGAGGGTGTGAGTGACTTGTCCAAGATCACACAGTTTGTTCATGGAAAAATAAGGACTAGACTTTAGGTCTACTGAGGACAGCAAAGCTGGATTAACAGGCTGAGAACAGATTTAAGCTTTGTAAAATAAGCTTTAATATGACCCATAATTCAGAGCCTTTCAAGATATATTTTGAGTTTTTGTAAGTCACTGCCATCAAAATAAAGAGGAAAAGACTAAATGGAGTAGAAGAAAGAAAAAAAGGAATATAAGCTCAACCAGCAAGACGAAAATATCTGGCTTCCTTAATTGGATAGATTTGAACTTGACTCTTTTCTCCCGGTGGTTCTTCCCAGCACACGTGAACCAGAGGGGACCAGCCCAGTAGAAACCTGGAGACATCCATGTCTTACAGTTTCTTTCACTGAGGAAGTTGCCATTGTGCTATCACAAACCATGCAATCTTACCTTCTAAAATTGTTCCAAACTATCTACTTTCCATACCAATCCTATATCATGTATAAAATCATATCTTTCCCATCTTTAGTGGATTCTTCTAATACCCCCCCACTGTTTGCCTTGTTCTTATTCCTCTTTACTCCTGTGTGTAAAGCCAACATTGCCTATTGCAGGATTTGGGAATTTCTGACTTATTTACCATATATATATTTACCTTTAACATTATGTATAACCTCCTGATTTTCCTTGAAGTTTTATTATATGAGTATGGAATATAATGAAAAAAAGCTATTTTAGGTGAATGCAGTATTGTTTTAGATTTTTTCTTATTCTGTTTTGAATGCAGGCTCAGTAATTTTCACAGCACATAGATCCATTTGCCTGTTTCTCAACTTTCCATTATATACTGTAAACATTTAGTAATAAAAATAAAAATTGAGAAGGAAAAAATGATGCACATGGTTCATTTTTTGGAAAAATTATGTATTGAAAAGCATAACCTGAGTACATTGAAAATATTGTACTTAGATATAAGGACAAATTCACAGGAGAGTATAAATTGAAATTTAATTGCTTGATGGCATAAAAATAGACAAAATATGTTTTTGTTCTGATGTTTTAATTCTTGCATATGATGCTTTCAACCTCCACTGTTTGATTTTATGATTTTTCTACTTTCCTTCTAAACCTAAATATGAGAAAAACTTTGAGACTGCTATTTGCAAGTGCTTCCGTAAAAAATAACATTTTAAACATGGCTAGTCCTGATTGTTAATAAAAGAAAGCTGCATTAATTAATAATTACCATTAAAAGTTTTTGTAACTTTTGTTTTTTGTTTTTTTGGTACCGGGGATTCAACTCTGGTCCTTGTGCTTGCAAGGCAGGCCACCGAACCGCTGAGCTAAATCCCCGGCCCTCTTTGGTTTAGAAGTAGCAGGGATTTCTTAATATATCTAAGAGTTTTGGTTATAATTTAACATCACCATTCTTTATGCTTTTAAACTGTGATTGAGGATTGCATATGTGAATTGCTCATATACTATTCACATATTCATATAAATTGTGAATATATGATGGAAATGAGTGGTTAATTACAAGCAGTTAAACTCTCCCAATAGCATGAGAAGTATATTATGTAATGGCTAACACTGATCAGTGTTTACATGGGATCAAGCTCAATTCTTGCTCATAATAAGCTCAGACGAAGATACTACAGTTACCGTTATTTTACAAGCAGGAAAATAGAGGCTCAGAGGAGTTAGATGACTTGCCTGCAGTTACACCTCCTAAGCGATGGCGCTGTGTTTCCAGTTTGATTCTAGAGCTGACACTAACCATCTGCTGTATGGCACGTGCAGATTGAGTTCTGTGCGGGATGGCTGGGCTAGGCTCTAGGCTCAGTTTAAAATGACAGAGAAAGGCAATAATTTTATTCTATGATCAAAACAAAATTGGAAGAGAATCTTAGCATCGATACCCCCCTTGCACATGCTTGCTGTATCTCACCCCCATGGTTCTGCTCATGCTGTGCCTTATGCCTGGCTCGGCCTTCCTTCCTTCCCTTGGCGCAGCTAACTCTGATTCATTCTGTAAGATCCATCCAAGGCCATCTCCTCCTCCCCCTGTCATTCAGGTTAATGGTCCTCCTCTGTGCTCTATAACACCCCTTAGATTTTCTGTACTCTGCTGGACATCCTCCCTCTCTTTTGTCTAAGACTGGGAACTATGTATCTTGAAATCACCTTCCTCTTGGAGCCCCAGAGTTAAATTTCCCAACGAGAGGAATGCATTGTGGGATGTGGGAGCAGCCGTGAAGTGGAGGCCGTTGCTCTCTGCAGCGTGTGCGGGTGCATACTGCACTCTTCTGCACATGCGCCATTGCTCTGTGATTTGCAAGCCTCATGCCTTTCTTTGCAGGCTCTTCCTCTGCAGCCTTCCTGCAGCACTCTTAATTCCTTCACTCCCATTCCAAGGCTGGGGTGAAATCTTCCACACTCAGTCTCTTCTGAGCAGTTTTTGTAGTGTCTGCTGTCCAACAAGTATGCGCGCCCCTGCTTTTTTATGAAGTCCTTTATATGTGGAGTACATTGAGTAGCTTCTGTCTACTGACCAGCCCTGGCTGGTGTGACACCTTTGTCTTTTAGACTTAAGTCTTTAGAGTCTCCCTAACCTACTGAATTGAAGTAATCTATACCAAAGGGTGTCGTGTCTTCCCTACCAAACGTAGGTGCTTAAAGTCCCCAGATCCTCTTTCAGCACCAAGCACGAAATACTGTAGAGCTTCAACAAATGTGTGACTGATGGAGATGCTTAGTTTCACAAAAGCTCAGTTGCCTTAGGGAAGATAATTTCTGTAGTAGAGGTCATCTTATGGGGTATGTCTTGCCAATGCTGGCTACTTGCAGGTCCAAGAGACAAAAGGAGGGAGAAAAATATAAGGGGCAAACAAAGTAGTATAATCCAATGAAGAGACTAAGAGAGGTGCAGAGAGGGGGAATGGAAAGGAAAGCAGAAGGGCCTGGTGATTAAGTAGCCCATTGTGGGCTCTGGGATCTGCAGCTGCTCAAATTGGAACTCAAGTAACTCACCGGCTGTCTTCTCCACAGTCCTCTCCCAGAAGAACTTTGTTTCCCCCTTCCAGATTTCTGCTAATGCCATTAGCTAAGCCACAAGGTGATATGCAAAGGCCAAGACCAACTAAGCCCTAGGGAAACACAGAGCCTCTTGCCTTCTGGGGGAGCTCCCAGAGCAGCCAGCAGTCCCAGGAAGCCCATCAGGATGGAAGATACCCATCCAGGGCTTCCCCAGGGGGTAGGAGGTGGTAAAGGTCAAAGGCAAACTAGATTCCATTTCTTCATTTTCTTTGATCTCAGGCTAATAAGTTCAAAGTTCAGTTTTTTCCTTCACTGTTTAGTAATAACACTTTGTTTAGGAGCTTGAGAGGTTAAAATGTTTTTCAAAATGATCATTAACCATATTAAAGACATTTTCAGGACACACTTTTGTTACTACCAAATTTAAAATTTTCATGACCAAATAGTACTGAAAAAGATGGTTTTAGATGGGCTGTGTTCTCTTTAATCATTTGGGAAGACTTTTTTAATAGTTAATTAACCTGCTTTCCACTTAGGTTGAAAAAGAACCAGAAAACGGGTTCTCTCTCTCTTTTGCATATTACAGCTTCTGTCCTCCTTCAAAGAAGGACTTTTTGTTCCTTTTTGCAAAAAGAATCAAACAAAAACAAATAAACCTCCAAAAAGAGCAAATTGAAATCTTTAAATAGATTGAGATATATTTAAATTCATATAGGAAAAAAGAATTCTGGAATATAGATTTATTTCATGGTTTTCTTTAAATCCAAGTACAAATAGATCATCATTAGTAAAGGTTTTTCACTGAAGTACCTTTATTGAAAAGTTACTCTAAAATAGTTTCTTTATAATGTATGTGATGTACATGTTATATGTTCTGGAGTCTTTAAGAAATTGCATGCCAAAAGTTTATCTATATATGCCATTCATATTTTTAAAGAAACTATGCATTTAAGTCTTTAAATGAAAGCAATCTCAAAAAGCAGGCAACAGTGAGAACCAACAGGCAAAGTAAAGACATTAAGATGGTGAATCAGGGAAGTGTGTGTGAGTGTGTGTGTGTGTGTGTGTGTGTGTGTGTGTGTGTGGCATGAGATTGAATAAAGAAATGTTTACATTGTTATTTAAAACTTACTCCTTGCCCCAGTGTTTCTGACATGCTCACAAACACAAATTCATCCCATAAAGAAAATCAAGTAGTTGTAAAACCCAGTCCCTTCAAGCAGGCAGCAGGGCTGCCCATTAGGGAAGACCAGAAGATGTCTCAGCCTGGGGCTTCTTCCTCTTCTGTTGGACCTGGGCACCGGAGCTCACAGGCACACATAGCTGGCAGAAACTGCTGCACCAGGAGGGAGGTGTGGCTGCAGGAACTGGCTGAAAGAAACCAGAGCCCTCTCCTGATGAGTGATGAGCTGTCAGGGATGGATGGTCGTGGAGGGGCCGGGTGGGGGCAAGGGGCAGGCATGGTCAGTTAAGAGGAGGACAAGGTGAACTTCCCAATACTGAGTGTGAGCTGTCAGGCCCCTGCGGCCGGCTTTGTGCACCTAGGCCTCCTCTCTTGCTCTGCCCTTCCAGGAGCACTGGGTAATGGCTTCCCTGTTCCTGGCGAGGACCCTCTCTAGCACACTCATCAGAAAAACACAGCCTTGGAGCATTACATCAGTGCAGGGTGGGGCCTGGAGAACAAAACAGCCCCTCATGCTCTGAGTGGGAACGATTCAACTCCATTCAGGAATGGGTCAAGGGGGAAAATCCACAGTTCCAGCCTAATAATTTCTGCCCCTTGTTTACAAAGAGCTTGAAATGTGAGTGAGGTAGAGAAGCAGAGCCATTAGACTCTGTTCCCTCAAGGTGCCCCTTGTGAGGATGCCTTTGATATTCGGTTGGATCACTATTTGCTTTTCTACATTCATCTTTTTTCTTAAACTAGTTTTTAATAGTCCTTGTCATGATGCAAAGGGCCAGACTCCAGCTGTTCTTCTCAAACCCCTGGGAGAGGCCTGGTTACATCTCATTCTCGTAAATCTTGAATCCAGTTCTAGCAAGTCTTTAAGCCTGACCCTGACATGCCCAGGCAAGGGATGATTAGAAACAGGAGATGTGCAGGAGTCCAGTGCCAAACCGTGTCCACTGAAAAAAATACATCATCTGCCAGTGGCTGTTTTAACACAGGGCAAAGTGGCACCCATCTGTTTGAACACAGCGAGCGAAGTCGGCAATGTACGATCTTAGGAGGGCAAAGCTATGGATTTGCTCACCACATCTGGGCCCATGGAGAGGTCCTCTGCTATTTGTAAAAGTGTATTTTTACCTGCTTTGCTTTGTTACAGAGATAATTTCATTGATTTTACCTTTTTCCTTTGTTACAGAGATAATTTCACCGATATTAAATAAATTTACCTCTATATATTTTCACCGGTTATAATTAATGAATATCAATTTTTAAAAGTATTCCTGCTAAGCTTTCATGACTTTTAAAATTGAATGCTCACAGAATCCCTGGAAGTGTCTCTGTGACTAGTTCTGGTGCATGCATTTTGAGTGATGTACGTTACTTCCTGGCCGAGGTTGTTAAAAACTCTTGATCCTCCAGCTCTTTCCCCTCTTGCCCCAAGCAGAGACCAGGTGTCAATGCGTCCATGTGGTGGAGTGACCTATTATAAGCAGGTGGGATGTCTCAATCACGCCAGGAAAAAAAACACTGTTCTGAAGAGCCCTTCAAACCCCAGAATGGACTTTGTTCAAGCAAGAAATAAACTTTCATGTAGAAGCCACTGACATTTTTGCTTTTGCTTGCTATTCCAGTGCTGTGGTTTGAATATGTCCCATCCAGAATTCATGTGGTGGAATCTTAACCTCATGTTCATAATTAATGGTATTTGGAGATAGGGCTTTTGGAAAGTAACTAGGATTAGATTAAGTCATAGGGTGGGGTTTCTATGATGGTATTGATGGTTTTATAGGAAGAGGAAGATTGGGTTGGGTATTTAGCTCAGTGGTTCTGCTGCCTGCCTTGCAAGTGCATGGACCCAAGTTCAATCCCTGGTACAAAAAAAAAAA
>NW_022900929.1:73002751-73008568 GCF_012274545.1 Fukomys damarensis
TGTAAAAAAAAAAAAAAAAAAAAAAGAGGAAGAGGTGTTCTTTTTTACCATGTGATGCCCCCATAGCAACAAGGCCCTGACAGATGCCAAGCAGATGCTGGTACCATGCTTCTGAAGTTCTGGAACCATGAGCCAAATAAATTTCTATTTGTGAAAATCATCCAGTCTCAGGTATTTGGTTATGGTAGTGGAAAGTGAAGCAAGCCACACAGCATTGACTAATACATCCTTCACTATCATCTCTCTGTTGAGGAAGAAAAGTTGTACAAGGAGGAAGAACTACGTCAACCATGCAGTTATAGAGGTCACATCTTCAGATCACTGAATACTCGGCTGGGGAACAGGGAAGGCAACACCGAGGGAGAGGTTATAAGAAAGTAGTGTTTTCCAAGTATTTCTTATGTGGTGGGGAAGTGGAATATGGAAACATTTTAATTTTTAACACTTAACATATTAGAAATTATCAAGAAGCAAACTGGTACAACATTTTTGGAAGGCAACTTACAGCACATTTGAATAATCAAGTTGCTGTGGTCCTTTGTTCCAGAAATTCTGTATTAGTGGACTAGACACAAGTTTAGGGGTGGAAGAGTTAAGAATTACACCTGTATTCTTGTCATTGCAGCACCATTTACTGAGTCATGGAATCTTGAGGGGCTGCTGTATGAGGAAAGATGAAGGGCTCACTTTGAGATACCCAAAAATATTCTGGAAGAATTGCCAACTGAATAGTTAGAAAATGAATCTGAAATGCAAAATAAAGACCTGAGTCAGAGACAGCAATGTGGGAATGTCTAGTTTTAGTCTGTGCGAAAGAGAGAGGAAAGAGGATAAAGTAATCAACCAGGGCTATGCTTGGGATCATACGTGACAATATTAGTATTATGTCTGATGAGGGAGAAGCACTCAATGAATGGAAGTTATCATTACTGTTGTATTCTTTTTTTTTCCATAAAATAACATTCAGTGATTTATTTAATGTAATTTTAATACTCATTGTAAGCTAAAGACAATAATAATTTAGTGCAATAAGCTAAGTACATGCAAAAGCTGTATGTCCTGAATTACACAAAGGAGTTTCTACGGCCACATATAGTTTCAATCAAGTATACATCTCCATAATGAGCAACTACTTACAAATATGTTAATATAACACTATTCCAAATGCTTATTTTACCATTATTCTTTTAGGCATTGATCACCATTGCTACTACTAAAAGCATTTAAATTTAGAATCTTTGATTTGGGAAAATTAGATCTTCTAAAACTTAGCAAATACCTGTAGTATGTTAGAAGCCAAAAGGCTTTCAAATCAACAAAAGCTTTAACACAGGAGCACTGACATGAAATTTATTTTGTCAAAAACAAACACACAAAAAAGTTATCTTTAGAAAAGATAGTAAAACAAATTTTCTTACAAAAACTTATAATTTCCTACACTGTCTCCTTACACACAAAAATGATGACTGCTGTCTAAAAACTTCAGAATACATGAAGTACATGCCTTAGCTGTCAGTCAAAAAGGCCACTGAGATTTTACCTATTAAACAGCTAGCATACAGCTTATAATGGCATGAATATATCTAATATATAATACAAGTTTATTCTTCAGACAGTCCAAAGGCAGAAGGAACTGCATGGTTTGCAGTCATAACTTATATATAGTCATTAAAATCTAGTAAGTAATTCAAGTATGGTCACATAAAGGCAGGCAATTAAGGGTTGGAACCAAATGCTCTAAAAACAAAGACATGAAAATAAAGGCTGAAAACTTGTGTTTCTTCCTCTCATGTACATGCCTAAGCATCAGGACGATACTACAGAAAATAAACATATATGGTTTCCATAGAAAATAATGACATTTCAGAAAGTACACAAGGTGTCAAGACCCATAGTTTGCTTCATCAAATGCTTTTCTAGCTCGTTTCAATTCTTCATTCATAGTAAGCAAGTCTTTAACTCTAGCAAATTTCCTCAGGTCCTTTTGAATCAAGAAGACGATATCTTTGACTTGTACTCGACCTTGTCTTCCAATGGACATTGCCTTGTGAGTCATTTCAGTGATGAACTCTATGACAAGGTCTTCAAGAATATCCACTGAGTCAGTATAAGGATTCTGGTCATCTCCAAACCCATACATCATACATCGCAATTCTTTAGAAAAAAGTCTCTTTCTTTTACCCTGTCCACTTTCAGCACCTCCTCCAATTTCTTCATTTTCCTCCTCAAATGTAGGATCCTCTTCCTCATCTGACATCTCACCAGTCAGCAAAAACCCAGAGCCCTACTGTTGTATTCTTAATAGAGGCAAAGGCAAAACTAAAAGAACATGGTGGTATCATAGAAGCCAGAAGAAGAGGGCATTAAGAAGAGGTGCCCAAATGCCACAGAGCTCAGAACAAGATTTGTGTTAGAAACACTTAACACATTTAGCTGCTCAGAGAGTGATATACCAGTGGAGCTATAATTTCCCTGAGTTCTGACAGTATATAGTACTGTTCCTGGTGCACTTACCATCAAATTATCAACAGACCTTTGGAAGGCCATAGCCTCCGAGCCATCTGGATGCATTCTCAGCTATCACTAATCCAACAGAGTGGAGCTATGGGGCAATGAGTCATTCTAATTTTGCTCAGGATAGAGCAGGACGTAGACATAGATGGACAAGAGCTATGGACATGTTTAATTAGAGGGTATAAGAGAGATTTCCTCACCTTTGTCTGATTCTTCTCTCACTGGAGAAGATACAGAGGAAGGATGAAGCCAGTGAGAGCCCAGAGCTAAGTACTGATCATGCTTAACTCACCACAATGAGATCTCACTGTAGAAGGCCCGAGGTAACCATGAAGCATGAGCCAAGATGTTAGAAAGTGTGTGTACATGTATGTGCGCATGCATGCCTGTGCATGTCTGTTCCTAGGTGGCTGTGTATGTGATCAGTGAACAAAGGAAGAACAGCATGGGAAATTGCTATGGTCTGGATGTAGTACAAATATGTCCTTCAAAGTTCATGTGTTGGAAACTTAATCCTGATTGTGGAAATGTTAAGAGGTGAAACCTTTATGAGGTAGGACCTAGTTGGATGTGTTTAACTCATTCAGCATGCTGTCATTGGAAGAGATTAATAGAGTTCTCATGGGACTCTGGGCTAGTTCTTGCAAAAATGACTTATTACTCCCCCTCATCCCTGCTCTTGGGCTCTGTATCTTAACATGTGTTCTCTCCCGCTTGCACACTCTCCTGCTTATTGTGATACCATTTTCCATGAGGTGACACAGTCCAGGGGCCCCTCACAAGGGGCACCATGTGGTTTGGACTTACAGTCTCCAAAACTATGAGTTAACAAAACCTCATTTTTTGTATAGCACCAATGATCAGGTATTTTGTGACAATAATAGGAAACTGACTAATACAGAAGGAAATGGAAGGAGGAGTAGGAGTGGGTGGATGCTCAGCTTTTGTAGAGGTTACTCAATCCTCGGCAATTGCCTTTGCAATTTGGATGGTCCTATATACCTAGGAAGGTCAGGATTCTCTCATCTATGAGGAAGGGGCATTTTCTCACCATTGGCTTATTACAGTCTGCTTCACTGGCATGAAAGTGAGACTAAAATGTCTTGGATGTTGTATATTGCATAGGTGGCCTCATTTTGGGGAAATTCAATAACTGAAAATAACCGAGAGTCCAAATTCTTGGCACAACCTCCTGAATTGGAATCTAATTGAGGGCAAAGATCGTGTCTTATATTTCTTTCATATCCCTCACCTATTAGGCTCTCTATAAATCCACATTGTTTCTCTACTAAATAATTCATGTCAGTGCTATTAGAAACAATGTGCTCTCCCAACATTCACAAGATAATTTTTTATTTTCAAAGATTTCCTGACAGTTTTTTAGGGGTGCACCTATTCTATAGTAAAAAATACATCTGTAGATAATTTTAGTTCAAGTGCAAATATAACCCAACAGAATCAAATTCATACAACCATAATGGTTATCATGATACTACTCAGTTTGGCAGTTTTATTTTAATAGGTAAATATATCCTTTATAAGCAAGAATGATTCTGCTCGTAGATAGATGGGAGGAAAATCACAAAAAGAGAAGAAAGATAGAAGGCTGGGTACTTGCAATATGCATAACTTTTCCAGGTCAATGGTTAACGCTTTTTAAGAGTTCCCTTGCCATTTAGAAGAACAAGTTTTTAGGATATCCGGACTACTCAGAAGAGAAAAATGAATCTCCAGATTCAGAAAATTTTCATCCATTATTCTTGGTGGAAACTTCCCCTCCATCCTTCTATCCTCTTCCAGGAGAACACAGGTGATGTATGTGATGATGGCAACCTTTGGTCTCTGGGACAGGCCGTGGGCATGGTATGGTTTGCACTGGCCCTCTCTCATTCAGCCTTCTGTTGTGATACTCACAGGAGCCCTCACCACTGAAGAAGACCCCCAGTTCCATGTCTGAAGAGGATAAGAGCTTTCTCTTCCAGAGGAGTCTTTATTTTGAGTAACTGGCCAAAACGTAGGAAACCCTTTCTTGAAATGTTATTTTTATGTTTTTTTAAAAATTCTTTTTGAAAGTCTAGATTTTAGTGTCTGCTACTGTTGGGCTTACAGCTGGGTGCACAGATATAACCTCCCTTTTGGCACTTCTATTGAATTCCAGGAGCTAAGACATTTTAGTGGAGGGAGGAGAAGGATCCTTTCCCACAAGGAGCTGGACTTATTTTGCTTCTTGGTGTTCTAACTTCTCTTGGTGTGTGTCTTCTTGTACCATTGCTTAGTACATTTTGACCACAAATATGCCTCTTCCTGATGGGGTGCTGTTAACATGTTCCCAGAGAGACGAGTTGTTTGAAGTGAATACATTTACTCCTTCAACCATGCTAAGCACAGACTTTTATGCACTTATACCTGTGTGGCCACCCAGACTGTAAGTGTCTTGGAACTTTGAGGCTCATAATTCAAGGAAACCACTTGTATGCACAAATGAGAAATCCATCCCTGGTTCAGGCATCACCAAGGGCTGGACTGTGAAGAAATGGCAGCCACAGCTCACGGAAGGAACAAGAAAACCACAGCTTTGCCTGCAGAACTGGCTGCTTGAAGCAAAGTGTGCTGGCACTTTGGGCAGATTATATGCTCAGATTTGCTAAATCATTTATGGGAATCTCTTTTAAAAACAGAAATCTTTCCTTTAGCTTCTGCATTCTACATTAGACACATCTCTATTTAAACTCTGTTTAGGCTATATTATTATAGCGAAATGCAGGTGTGAGTGTGGAAAAGCAAACATTTGATGAAAGTCACAGCCTTTAGAGAGCACCAGGGCTCAATTTTCAATTATCTAGTGCTTTCCAATTCATAAGCAAAAAGCTTGAAGAATTGCATCCTGTTTAGGACACTGAGACTGTGAAACAGTCAACTCCTTCAATTTGTTAAAGCAAGTAATGGAAAACTACTTTGATGATTCTTTTTAGGCCCAAGTGTGTCACAGGAGTCTTTTCTAATGGGCTGTTTCTCTGGAGCATGAGTGGCAGGTGTTTACAACCAGCCAGGAAGAAGGTCCTGAAATCCAGCTAAGTAAATACGAAGAAGTGATTGATTCTTCCAGGCTTGGCAGAAGAAAAGTCAAGTCCAGAAGAGGCTTTCTTGGCAAAAAGAAGCAGGTAGACTACAGTAAGTAGGAATGTAGGTGTTGGAGAATCGAATGCTGGCTCTTGAGATCAACTTTTTCTTTCTTTTTTTTTTTTTTTTTTTTTTTTTTTTTTTTTTTTTTCTTTCTCTTTGGGTTTTTTGGGCTCGGTTTTT
>NW_022900929.1:73008623-73080501 GCF_012274545.1 Fukomys damarensis
TTTTTTTTTTTTTTTTTTTTTTTTTTTTTTTTTTTTTTTGCTTGTTTTACACTTCCTGCTGGATTTAGATGGATCTGAGTTTGTAGGTGCTCCATCCTGGCTAAAACAAAAGAGATCTGTGGATGAGAATGGTGATGATGATGACATGAAGATTGCTCTGCTTACTATCCTGAGCACTTCATATGTGCTGACTCCTTAGTCTTCAGTGACTCAAACTGTATCGTTTTCACTTTGCAGAGCAGAAAATAAGATCATTCATACAACTCACACAGTGACTGACAGAGCCACAATTTGTGCCCAGAGTCCGCACTCATGACTATTTCTTGGCATGTATTGTCCAACATAACGTGGCTTGCTAATTAAGTGCTTTTCCTGATGAATCCACTATGCAAGTCAACTTGGAAGCATAGTGTTTCAGAATACCAGCGTTCTTTCAGTGAGTATTGCTGGCAGGTGGGAAAATGTGAAACATAGCTTTCATGATCTGATGTATAAATAGGATCCATTCTTATTTGCCTCAAGAATATTCTTTAAACACTCTTTTAAAAATATACTTTTGCACTCTCTTTCAGCACATACTAAAGGCTGAGTAGGAAAAAAGAGATCTCTGAGGATCTTTTCCGACGTTTGACTCTTTTGTTGTTAGTTCTGAAGAGGTGGTGGCAAGTGACTGCTGCAATGCAAACAGTTATCATTACTGAGCACTGATTACATAATAAGCATTGTACCCCTATTTCACCAGCTTCCTCTCCTGTTAAGCTTGGGATCTAAAATATCTCCCAGAGGCTCACTGTGTTGAAGACTTGCTTGTCAGCTGATGACCTTTGGGGAAGTGATTGATCGTAGGGGTTCTCTCACCCTTTCTACTTCCTTCCTGGCTGCCGTGAAGTGACCAGCTCTTCTCTATGTGGTCTTCTGCCGTGATGTTTCTGCCTTGCTTGGTACTGCTATAAATGCCTTGGGCCCAGCTGACCGTAGATTGAAACTGACCCAAAATAAACCTTTTCTCTTTAAGCCGTTTTTCTCAGGTATTTTGTCACAGTGATGGAAAGCTGACTGACACTTCTCCCTGACTTTGATCTGACTGATACAATTTTCCCACTTCTGAGCAAAAATACAGGACACCAGCAACTTAAAGTAGGAGATATTTATTTTAGCTCAGTTTAAGAGGTTTTGGTCCATGGTTTTCTGGCTCCAAGGCTGAAACATCAAGGCAGAAGGGAGTGGTGAAACAAAACTGCTCACCTCAGGCAGCCAGGAAGCAGAACGCAGGAAAGAGCACACTCCAAAGTCACTTTCTTGTCCCTGAGCATGATCTGCACACCTGCAACATGAAAGTGAATAGGTTTACTTTGCTCACATTTTCAATCTATGGCCAAATGTCTCCAGGGCAGAAACATAGTGGAAGAAAATATTAAATCATGGTGTCCATGAAACAGAGAGAGAAGGGAGGAGCTGGGGAAAATATACACATCCAGGTCACACTCTGAGTGACTCATCTCTAACCATGCCCCACCTCCTAACAGCAAGGCAGCTATAGTATTCCCATGATCCAATCACCCCTGCACACTTGACTATTTTGGGGAATATTCTAGATCTGCAGCTATCCCACAGAAAATTCATGTCCATCTCGTGATGGAAAATGCATTTAGTCCATCTCTAAGAGTCATCAAAGTTTTAACAGTTCCAGCACTGTTAAAAAGTCCAAGTCCAAAGTCTCCTCTGAGACTCAGGCAAACTCCTAGTTGTGAGTCCCTGTAAAAATATAAAAGAAAGTTAAATATTTTTTTTAAATACACAATGGCACAGAGTAAACATTCCAAAAGGGATGAATAGAGGGATAGAAAGAAACACGACCAAAGCAAGACCAAAGCTTAGCAGAGTTAACATTAAATCCTGTAGTTCTATGCCCGGCACCTGGGGCAAGCTGTGGTGAGATGTGAGCTCCAAAAGGCTTGGGTGGCCTCACCCCTGTGGCATCACCAGTGGCAGCCCTCATGCTCTGACTCTTGGGTTGACTCTGCTCACTGCCTTCAGCTTTTCTTAGCAGACATTCTATGTTCCTGCCATCTCCAGCTACGCTTTCAGCTTTACTCTCACAGCTTCACACACTGCCCTGCTAGGGGCACCCTGCCTGGCCTACCAGACCTCCTTCTGATATCTGGTTGGAAGCCTCTGTGACCTCACAACTCTTGCATTCTGCATGCCTGAGAAACCAGCCTCATATGGATGATGCCAAAGTATGTCACCAACTTTCATTACACACTCAGATCTCAGATTGCTGCTTCAAGTGCCTAGATGGCTGAGCACTGTGAAACAAACCTGGGGTGCCAATTCCCTGGGCAACCTTTCTCAAACAGCGTACCCTGGGGCTCTCTTCTTAAAGCAAAATCTTTTAAAGTTTACTTTTATCCTTTTATACCCTTGAGCTTAGGAAGGGTAGGGTCTCATTGATTCCTGAGATGCCCTAAATGCATCTGTGATAGTTAACTGGTTGTGAAAACATGAGTAAGAAACACCCAGTTAAATTGGCTCAGCATAGTTCTAGATGGGGAAGACCCACCCTAAGGAGGATTGTCACCAGAATGGTATAAAAGGGAAATGAAGAAGGAAGGATTGATGATTGCTTCTGTTTCTTTGGAAGAGTTCCAGTCTTTGCTTCCATTTTGGATGTTATCTCCTGGCTTCCAGCACAGACCCGTCAGCTTTCCATTGCAGACTCTTTGGCCTCCTGATACAGACTCACACAGGACACTACACTGAGCTCCAGTCCTTTGACTGTATCCTTTGGATCTCCAGAAGGCAGATAGACATTTTGCATGCTTCTACATCTGACTCTGTGGGTGGCCAGTGTAAGAAAATCTTGTAAACTCTTACATATGTGTATATCTTGCATTAAATGTTTCTCTACTAAGCACTGACTGATAGAGCATCTTTCCTATTATCTTGATGAAAAATATTTAGCTTCTTTTTAAGGGTTATCTTTTTAGCCTCTATTCTGTCCTTTGCTCCAACTTTGTTCCTTTCTGGGAAAATGGAAAACTTTTTAACTGGGCTTTTTGCTCCCGATTCTCACTGTACCTGAAAGCAGCAAGAAGTACTCATGCAACAGCTGCTACCTTGAAGTTTCTTCATCAGATTAATTGGTCCATTCCCCTTATTCTCAGTCTTCCACAGATCTCAGGATGTGGGGAAAATATAGACAATTTTTTGACAAAGTATAACACAAATGGCTATTAGCCCAACTGCCAATGGTGTCCTGTAACCAACTGAAATATCCTGAACTTGTTCTTTACTATCTGCATTTCTTTTAGCATTCTTTTGATCTCTGAACAGAAGCTCTCATTAAGATTAGCTTACAGCATTGTAGGGCCTCTCTAGCAAGCATGTTCGAATCCTTCTAAATTTTTCTTGCACAACAAAAGTTTCTGAATTACATGGTCAGGGATAGTCATGGCAACAACCCAACTCTCAGTATCAAAATCTGTCTTAGTCACTTTCTTGTCCTTGAGACACAATATCTGACACCTGCAATTTAAAGAATGAGAAGTTATTTTATCCATGGTCGCCAAGCTCCAAGGTAGAGCTGGCATGGCAGAGGGTCCTAGAGAGGGAAAGCTGTTTTTAATCATGGTGGCAAGGAAACAGAGAGAAGGGAAGAGCTTGGGACAAGAATACACCCTTTCCGATTATACTCTCAGTGACTCACCTCTAACCAGGCCCTGTGTCCAAAGAGCAAGTCAACTATGGTGCCCCTATGATCTATTTGCCCTTTGTACGTATGAGAATTTTGGGAGACATTCTAGATCCAAACCCTGTGGAGAAGTTTACTTTAGCTTATAGTTTGAAAGGTTTGTGTCTACAGCTAGCTGACTCCAAGGCCAAAACATCAAGGCAGAAGGGCATAGAGGAGCAAAGCTGCTCACCTCATGGCAGCCAGGAAGCAGTGCACAAGCAGAGTATTAGTGAGAAATGCATACCCTTAAGGGGACACCACCTGTTCTCTGTCCTCCAGGGGGCCCCATGTCCTAACAGCATATTCAGGTATGAACATCAGTGGATTACACCACTGAAGACGATCGCTTCTGCATAATCCAATCACTTCTCCAGGAGACTCTAAATCTGGTCATGTTGGCAGTTAAGCTTAATCATTACAGACAGGTGTTATAACCCCAATTTTATATATGAAATGACCAAGGCACAAGTTAAATTATTTTCTTTCTCAAAACAAGCAAGTGGTAATCTTTGTATTTTAATTTGGGTCAGCAAGACTTCTCTTGCTCTTAACCCCTACTGTAGACATGGAAGCACTTAGTGACATTTATCTGGATCAGAATGTGGAAACTGCTACTTAATTCTCTACTGAAATCAAGGGGTTTGCAATCCTTTGTAGTGTATCAGCTG
Organism: Fukomys damarensis; assembly: GCF_012274545.1. Taxonomy (NCBI): domain Eukaryota; kingdom Metazoa; phylum Chordata; class Mammalia; order Rodentia; family Bathyergidae; genus Fukomys; species Fukomys damarensis. The sequence continues at coordinate 73,013,028 of NW_022900929.1, forward strand.
GGCTGGGCTGAACTGCTTTTTCCACAATTTACATTTTATATATGTCTGATGATAGGGGAACCACAAAGAAAATTCCTTGGAAATTTGGAGGACAGAAGGGAAGCAAGAGCCATCTTTTAGCTTACACATTGCTGTTGATGGGTTGAGTCACTTTGTGGTTGGTGTGAAGCAGCAACTGAGTCTACAATTGCTCTATTTTCCTTGGTTCCTCCTTCCATTTCTTTGATTCTTGGGCCAGATTTATGTTTAGTTTTGTAACAAAGTGCCCTGACTTTTGTACAGCACTGAGACCAGTCACAGGTTTCCTTCTACCTCTGGGTGATTCCAGCTTATGCCTATGGTTTCCAGCCTATTCTTGATATCCTTTATGTCCCTCTTCTCTTTATGATTGCCTGCCTGAAGATATCAGGCTGTTGCAATCAGACGCGGAGACAACTTTACTGAGACTGCTTATCCAGCTCCCACAAGGATAATTCCCTGCAACAACCCCTATGTGCTCTGCTCCTTTGGTTGGATCTTGATTGATATGGTCCCGAAGGTCGTCTCTACCATCTCTACATGGTTCATACCTCAGCATCAAGACTACTATTTAAGGTATAGTGCTTCACTTTCTGTAATAATGTTATTTGACTCTTGCCTATGAGATAAACAAGGTAGACACCCTGTCTCATTGTATAGAAGAGGAAGCTAGGAAGGTCCTGTGAGGTTTGATGACTTGGTAACACAGAATTAGGATCTAGTCCATTGGATTTCAGTTAGGTAGCTTCAATTTATTCTGAAATTCAATAGCATGACTCTCTAAACTCATTTACATGCAAGTGGATGTTGAATCTTCAGGCCAAGGTCAACCTTCTTTGTGTATAGTTTCAGTTGAAATTACTCAATGGAAATGAAATATAATGAAGCTTGATTTTGCATATCTTTCTCTTTGTGCTTGAAAATACCTCTTTAGTGTTTGCTTCAGGGTTCATTCATAATATGATTCCCATTTTGTTGTCTTGTGCAGTCCAACATGTTAGTCTCTGGTACGAGGGGTCCTCATTTTGTGCTTGTCATACTGACCAGTCATTTTGGAAGAAGCGGACCAATGTGAAGAAAGTCAACATAAAAATCTTTTGGTGGCTCATAATTTAGAGTTGACTTATTTACCTAAGAATGACAAAAAATACATAAGACCAGCCCCAGCAAATCAGCAACTTAGAAAGACACTCTCAGAAAGGGTAGGAGGATCCTGGAGATGGAGCTCAGTGCAAAGACCCTTGGTTCAATCCTCAATAACACACACATGCATGCACACACACACAGCTATAATGAGAGGGAATGATGTAGGTGCAAAAGCCTCCCTCATGGGGCTGCAGAAACCATCCTCACTACTCACAGAAAGTCCCAATCACCTGTTTCTGGGAGAAAGTGAACAGGAAAAGAATGGGTGAAGCCACATTGAAGTTCTGGTGGGAAGAAAGAGAAGAAGAGGAGGGATATTTTAAACAGCCTTCAAGCTTAAACTATTCAGTAGATCATTCACTGATAACAGTCCTCCTTGAAGTTTTAAAAATGGAAATGAGAGTGATATGGGGTCAGGACCACTGTGAGTGTGATTTGCCCTAGCACTGATCCTTTAGCCTTGACTTAACTCTCCCAAGTTAGAGTCAAATGCAAATGAATTGAAAAATAGGCTAAAGCAATGATTTTGAAAATGTGGGATCTAGCTCTCTTTGCCTCCTTGGTTCTGTTCCCTCCTCCTCTTTTCCCCTTGTTTGCTCAGCCGTCTTTGGGAGATGCAGGTCCTGCCACATGACCTCAGCCATCACACACCCTGACCTTGAGTCAGAGTCCAGCTTAGATAGCCTGGTGGTTCTCATTTATTAGCAATGACAGTTTTCTAGTGCTGGTATAAAGCTTATCTGCTTAAGTTATTTCTCAATATCAAGTCACAGTAGAAAAACAGAAATCCCCCTGCCTAACACAGGTAGGATTACACTTGGGAAAGTTGATGACTTAAGCAAAGATTTTCCACCTACAGCAAAGTGATTGATAGCTTATCCATCTGTACATAAAACGAGCATTTAAATCCTGGTGTGAGAGGGTCTTATCACCTGCAGCTTCCAAATAACTGCATATTTTCCCCCAAAGTAAAATGTGAAAGAATGACAATGACTTCTCAGTTAGCTTTTTATTTTTCTCCTGTTCATAACCTGTAGAGCTTCTCACCTGTTTCTTTGATTGTTCTTCGTGGCTCTGTGTGGCAGGCCGCTCAGAGGGTCGCCAGATTTGATTTGTGGCTTGCTGTCCTGTTGTCTTTCACAGGTGGTGAAAGACATCTTCCCCTGCTGCTGGCATAAGTGTCAATTTATCATCATGCAGATCTAGTGATACAGCTAGAAACAGTGGTTTTGTTTTTCACTTTTACTTTGGAATACCAGGAGAGTGTGTTTGAAGCAAATGAAATGAAAATGTGTTCGTTTTACCATTTCTTGTTAAGTTATTTTGTAATTTGATCCATACTTGAGTATCCCAAATTGCTTTCTTGTTAACACAAGTTTTAAAAATGCTATGCATATATTCCTTAAGATATAATCATATACGTTTGCACACATAACTCACATATAGACTCTTCAACCATTCTTTTAAGTGTCTGAAGAATAGTTAGTGTGCTATTTGAGTTACACTGCCTCCTAAACCGTGACAGCTTCTAACAAATGCTCCTTTCTCCTTTGGCTCCTGATGTTCATGTTCTGCACAGAAGCCAGAGCAGTTATAAAAAGGAATTCAGGGGCCAAGGATTTAGCTCAGTGGTTCCACCACCTGCCTCACAAGCTCAAACACCTGAGTTCCTTCCCCTGTAACAACAACAAAAAAAAAAGAATTCAGATCACATCACTCTCCTGCTATCCTGCTATCACTGTCTGGTGATGTTCTACCACAATATGACAGAATCCAAAGGTCTTACTTACCTGGTCTCTACTGTCCCATGTGACCGGGCTCCTGTCTTCCCTATTTCTGGATCAAGATCCTGCCTCAGGACCCCTTCAGCTTGCTCTTTCCTCTGCCTGAACCTCTTCTCCCCCGCGTCTTAATGTGGATAACATTTTGTATTAATTCAGGTTTTATCCTCAAATATTTCACAAGCACTTACCTCTCTAATCATCTTGGCCAAAGCAGCTTCCCCACCTGCACTCTTTTTTTCCCCCCACTAAGTTTATTGGTACATTTAAAGCAAACAATACAGTCATATTCATCATTGGGATCTTGTACCTTCACATGAAATGTCTTGGTTCTCATTTTTTCCCCATTCCCCTGCCCTCCCTTCACCCCCTTCATCCTTCCCTACTTACAAAGACTTTGTTTCCATTTTTTCATTTTTTCTTTTCCCTTATTTCCTTTCCCCTCTTCATCTATTACTTCACATTATTGTGTTTCTAGAAGTTACTGCTGACTGAAATAACCTGATATGCATTTGTAAAGCTGTTTATTGAGTGGCACCCCACAGGAATGCAAGCTCTGTCACTTATCCATCACTGCACTGTACCACAGGATTGAAAAATTTAAGGCATAGTCTAAGTGCTCAGAGAATTATTTGGCAAATGTTCAAATAAATGGATTTTTTAAAATTTTAAAGGCACTTTGTGTAAATTTGATGATTTGGCTCCAGCTTTTTTTTTTTTTTAATTTTGAAAAACTTTAATCCTAATTCCCAGTGCTGATTTGTACTTGAACAATCATAGAAACTTTTAGCTGGAAATATTGTTCATTTACCATTGCAAGCAGGCATTCCCTCAGCAATGAGTCATCTAGCTTTGATTAAAATATTTCCAGTGTTGAAAAGCTCATTCCTTATTTGTGCAGCATGTTCTAATGTTAGACAACTCTATTGTGTTTCCTTAAAATAGACTAAAATCTTCTTCCCAATATGCTGAATCTTAGGATTAGTTCTGTCCTAAGGCTTTATTCAAGGTAAACCTTCCTTCTCTTCTACATAGAAGTACAATTTTGATTCCATATTTGTTAGCTAAATTTCTTTTGTAAGCTCAGCTATTTCATACATGAAAAACATTTTTTGGGGGTACTGGGGATTGAACTCAGGATCGATCCTGTGCTTGTGAGGCAGGCATGGCACCACTGAGCTAAATCCCTGGCCCTCTTACATGACATTTTAATGAGACCTTTCTTTGTTGTAATTATAAAAGTTTGTTTCCTTGACGTCTTTCTGAATGATTTTTCTTCCTTCCTTCCTTTCTTTCTTTTCTTCCTTTCTTTTTCTCTTTCCTTCTCCCTCTTTTTCCCTTCCTTACCTCCCTCCTTCCCTTCTGCTCCCCTCCACTTGCTCCTTTCCTCTCCTCCCTCTTTCATAATACTCTTATTAAATTCTGCTACTCAAAGTAGAAACAATATAAAGTTATGTGAGTATAGAAGTAAAACAAAATTAAAAGTCAGAAAAATTATAAAGAAGTTGAACATTAAGAACATTTCTTAGAAAAGAATAGTCAGTATTCTTTTTTCAATTTATTCCTTCTTTTAATCATGTTGGTGCTTTTCTGAATACAGATTTGAGGGAAAGGAATCATAAGAAGGTCACCAAAGCTCTCCTTTACCTCAATGAATAAAGATGAGCTTTGAGGTGAGACTTGTGGACCTTGGTTAGCCTTCTCTCTGAGAGAAACAGCTTCTTTGATTGTATGGTTCTGCCACATTTTCAACCCCAGATTCCAACAGATATGAATTATTTTCCAACAATGAAGATTGTCCAAAGGACCACACCTTACTTCTTGGTTCCCTCTTAACGTCTGTAACAATACAGTATAAAAACTGGGTTCATAATAAAAACAAAGTTTTGATTCTCCATCAGACAGAAAGGCAACCAAATACATAATCTTTCTTCTTTGAATTTCTCTGAAAGTGCTCTGGCTTGTGCACTTTGGATGGCATGTGAATCACTTGGTCACGGTGAAATGACTTGAATGGTTGCCAAGAAGCCATCAAAGTCAAAGTAAACAAAACAAAACACTTTAAAAAAGTAGGCCAAGGAAGATTTTTTTTTCTCTCTTCCAAGTGACCATGTTCCTTAAAATCTATTTCTGAATAGCCAGTTCTTTTTTGAAAACTAAATAAAATCCATGTGATGCTATTCTCTTGAGTAGTAGTGATTATTTCATAGGAAGATTGAGGCCCTTAATGGATGAGTAGTTCTCTATAAGCAGTGTTTTCCTGATCTTATAGTGATTGATCTTCTTCAGGCCCATGGTTTGGGAAATCCTTTGCTCTTTGCAGTGGACAGAGAGAAACAGGATGGCTTTACAAGCCCAAGATGATCATGATACCCACAGATGTATTTTCAGTCACTGAAGTTCTCACTGCCAACCTCATAATCAAGGCATGACATTGGACAGCAGTCTTTAGTTATACACACACCTCCTAGCTAGCCTCTTGGACTTGGACAAATGACTTCTTCTCTTGTCCAAAGCTGCTCTTAATCTCTACTTTAATCAGAAAATTTTATAGGGGATGTAATGGCAGATTGAATCTGAGAGGGGGGGGAGGATTTACCAAGTGATGATTCTGAGCATGTCATTTGACTAGTTTAATTAGCAGACCACTTTTCATCTCTACTAGTGATTACTTGTGGATATGATTGGCAGCTAGCATAGAACCCAGTCTTCACAAGGTTGGAAGTTTCAAGTATATTTAAAATTTTAAAAAATCTCCACAGTTATTCATTTAGGTACAATTGCAAGAGAAGAAATATTTTAATACCAGTCTCATCACTGACTTCTAGACATTTCTAGAGCCTTGTGAAAGGTTGCAGAAGGATAATTTAATTATTTTTAGTTTCTTTGGATGGACATGGTGGTTGCTGTGGACAAGGAGATGTTTCCCACAAATTGTCCTTGGTGGAGTGAAGGAACGTAGGAGCAGTCTGTAAGGAGGATAAACGAGGCAACACTGATGCCGCCTGAATCTAAATATGTCGAACAGACTGGAGCCAGAGTAGAAGGAGATGAGCTAGGAGATTATTAGAGTCCAAGGGAATTATTGTATCATCTCCTTAATAGCACTCCAGCCAGAGCAGATTTGGTAATATGTGGCCCATCTTCCTCACAACTGGAGAAAATTATTCCTAGATCTATGAGGTAGAGCTGGCAAATATAAGTTGGAGATTTTTTATTTTTCATTTCTGGGATGTCAACCACTTAGTTTAACAACCTAAAGCTCCTAAAGGCAATGTAAGAAATCAAAGTAGATACACACATGTTAGAAATTAAATATCTTTGCTAGAGAGAATGGACTTCCCCAGCAGATTCTTCTATTATTATTTCCTATGTAGAATTCATTTTCTTCCAAAATGTTCTTGAAGAATCTCTATAGAGGGAGAAAGCTACATGGGTAATAAAAGATGCATGCATTGTGGAATCAGTATTCTAAGGTCAAGATCTTCAAACTTCAGTCTTTATCTAAATATTAAAGAGATAGTATAGTCTTTGGCGAGCAATTCAATAAAGCTTTGTGTCCATCTTAGAGATAATAGACTGGAAAGCACGTAACAGTGTGAAAACAGAAATAAACTTTTCATTGTGTGCTTTTTCCTCCCAGGACCATTGAGACCACTGATAATGTGAGTGTGCTTGTGAGAGAAAGACAGAGGGGGAGATCTCACAGCTTTTGTCTTCCTCTGGCTGCAAAATGGCAGAACCTGGTGGGCGTTCCCCTGTTTTTGTCCTCAGTTCTTCTCTCAGAGTTCAGGTAGTCCTGTGTTTCTTGGGTTATGGTCTGTCCTTTGTCCATGTGGCTACCTGGGTGTCTCTGTTCGTTTGTATGTCCTAGATGAAGGAGGTGTGGCTCCAAATCCCAACTCTGTCACTTACACATTGTGCAGGGTTAAGGCTGTCATTTTTCTTGGTCCAACGTCAGCCAGGAAAACCAAGCCCAGGGGAAAATTGCGTGCATCATATTTTAATGGGAGGCGTGGTCCCAAAGAGGCAACAGTGAACGAATGTGAGGGCGAGGCAGCACCGGAGGAAGAGGAATAGACAGGGGTGTGTCCCCAAGCTGGCCGCGGGACCAGTGATGGGAATCACTGTGCCTCAGATCAGTCTGTCCAGGGCAGTAATGGTGACCGGTTTAGAGCTTTCAGTGACACAAACAGCCCACCATGGCATGAGTGCCATAGGATTGCCACCACTGGTCTAGGGAGGAGGACAGAAGGATTTATCTAGCCACTGCCATATTCCACTTGTCAAAATTTGTACCCTGACTCTCCTCCATTCTGGGCTTCAAGACCTGGTCCTCCTACAGCCCCTGTGGAAAACTGAACCCAAGTGAGTGGCTTCTTCACAGCAAGAGCCATGGCATGCAGGTCACACACACGGCAAGTGGGAATGAGCCAGGGCCCTTCTGGCTGCCTTTCCTACATGGTGCACAGCCAGGATGAACCAGTACCCCTGCAGACACCCAGTGATTTTGTGGTGCAACACACACACACACACACACACACACACACACACGGACTAAAAGCCTTTGGCAAGAGGCGGAGACTGTAGGCACGAGGATGAGGTGTGAGGAAAGAAGATTCTGGTCATATCCACAAACTGCACCAGGTTTGAGGAGCAGCTGCTGTTGCATACCTTGCTGGCTTGGATGCAGGAAGCAAACTTCTGCCATGAAGTTAGAGATGCACCTTCCTTCGGCAAGGACCAAGTCCTCCTATTGTGGCGTCAATGTGCTTGTGCTAGGCACCCTTCCTGAAGGGTCATCATTAACTGGAAATGCCAGCCGGGTGAATCCAGGAAGGGCTGGGATAAAGCTGGACCTGGCACATTGCTCATCCTTTCTAGACCTCGGTTTCTTTATGAGTAGGAAGCCATAGCTATTGCTCTCTTCCCCATTGCATACCTCCCCTTAGCAGCATTCTGTTTCCAGCTGAGTGCCTTGCCCAGTGTAAGGTGTGGAAACTTGGGTCTCTCACTCTTGGAATCGCCTCTTTCACCAGGCTTTCTAAATTGCTTCACTGTAAATATTCAAGAATCACAAAATCCCATCCTCTTATATCATGCCTTCTTTGACAGTGGGGCACTACTCTTCCATATTTCTCACATTCAAGCAAAATTTATGAGCGCATTGCTTAGGTTCTCCTACTGGCTTTGTTTGTGGCACTGGCAATGATGGCACTTGGAATGATCTTCTGAACTATCGTGAAGAGTGATACTGCCAGTATTAGCTCATGGAAACCAGAGAATGTTTAGTGACTCTTAATCGTGGCAGCAGGGTTCTCTACATAGGGGGAAAGTTAACACAGTTTCTGGTTGTTACAATAAGGAGACAGGAACACTTTTCACTGCTACTGTTTTTCTTTTTTTCTATTTGCTGCTATTCATGAATGGCTCCTTATTTCCTCTGACCCTTTTGCAATGAGAGGGATGTGTTTTTGCTTAATTTCATGGTGGAAGGCTCCTTAGAAAAAGAACAAGATACCCTGGAATAGAAAAATAATATACTTCATAGTCTTCACCTCCTAATCCATAGGGACTTGGACTCAACAAATTTGGGTTTAGTTTGGCTCTAGGGGACTAGAAGCAGGTAAAGAGAGGAAGAAGTTACCAGCTGAGGGCCCCAGAGTGAGAATAGTCAGAGGGTAATTCTGATCTACCATCTCAGGGAGTTTGGAGACTTAACAAACTAGCACACTCAAATGCTGCCCCTTGAATTCTAGGGCCACCTTTAGGTTGGTGATTGGAAGGCAAAGTCAAGAGTTAGGAACTGGGTGCACCAGAGTGATGTCAGGTCAGAAGCAACAGAAGAAAGGACAATGGTAGGACTGAGGCTGGAGTGTGGACCTTGCCTTTAATTGGTCATCAGCTGGAGGAAGTCAGCATGTGGGGGTGATGAAATAGATTAAAGAACAGCACGGGTGCGCAGGTCAGATGTACAGGCAGATTGGCCACATGGAAGGGACCCGTTGACAAGGGACACACCTGCTCTCAGATCTCTAGCTGTGCACAACGCTAAAGTGGGCAGTGTACACAGCCAGGTGGGTCAAGGAGATCGATGGCAGCAGGTGAATTTTCTCTCTCGCCTTAGCTTCTGCCCTGTTGGTTGACATGCCCATTTCATACTTGTGACTTCACACTTATTACCCAGTCTGTACACACACCTTGGCCTGTTCTCTCCATAGGCAAAAAGCCAAAGAACCCTTGTTTCACACCCTATTTCAGAGAATTTCATGCTCCCTTGGGTAGGGAACCTCCTTTTCTTGTTTCCAGTACGGTAATTTTTCAGCTCAAAGCCTGGGTAGGGAAGTGCTATTTGGTTAACGTCAGATTTGCTCTGAACCTTGCCAGCTTCGATGTCTGTGTTGTGGAAACTGCAGCTCTTCCCATGGTTTAGGTATTTCACATTTACACATTACATTCAGAAAGCCAGAGTTCAGGCTCATGGAAAAAATAGCTAAATTGATGACTAATTTCACATCAGAAGCTTCCAACCAGAGAAGTAGTGTGCTACACCCTACCTCTGGCTCCCACCCTTTGCTTGGAGGGAGAAAATTTTCTAGTGTCTCTGAGAGACGGTGAAGGAGTTGCAGAATGGAGGTGCAGCTGCAGGAACCCGTGTGGATCACAATCCACTCAGAACCCGGGCAGCTTGACGTTACCACGCACAGGGGACTGCAGGCTAAGGTGGCAGAGTGACAGCCACGTGTCAAACCTAAGAGGATTGTATAGGAGAAGAATAGGATTTTTCCCCTTGACATATCCTTATTAGAAGGTCACAACCCGTTTTTCTTATTGTCCATATTTTTATTTTTACAGCATAAGGAATAATTTCTATCTCACTCTCCCCTAACCCTTTGCCAGAACATATCGAAATGTCCATTTTCAAAATGAAAGGCTTTTGTTTTCTTGGCTGAATATCAAGATTTTTCCAGATTGTCAACTCTGTAAGAGGGGAGAAGCATAAAGCCCAGCTGTAGAAGCCCAGAAGTGATCTAACATGATCCAGGTGTTTCTAGTTTTCTTAGGAAAGAAGGCGAATCTACATGTAATGCCTGATCGACTGTGTCTGGAAGACACTGCCTGATAACATTAGGGGCTGATCACAGTTTTGATAGTGGGTTATGAGTAAGCACGCAGTACGCAATAGCTATGTCTGATTTGTCAAAATTGGTTTTGTAGTGCTATCATGAAAGTTGGTGACCTTGCATTTATCTTACTTGCATCTTGTTCCATGCACATAAAAAGGATTTTAAAGCAGTAAACTTGTAAAGATAACATGGTGGTACAGAAAATGCAGGGAGAGAATGCAGAAGAGAAATGGATTTAGCCTCGGTTCTACCACTTGGACAAGTCTTCCATCTCTGTGATTCTTATTTTTTGTAAACCCATAAAATAAAGTACAGGAATGTCTGCTTTTAATGCCTTACCATAAAATTAAAGCATAGGAATGTCTGCTCTTAATGCTGTACCATAAAATTAAAGCATTGTGTTGAGACAGATTGATTTATATGATAACATGAGCAAAGCTAGAGATACATGTGCATTTAGTGTCTGCAGACTGGCCTGTTGAGTCTGCAGTAACATTCTGACCCACCAGCCATTGACTGGATATAGTCTACCGTATTTTTAGGTTGTATTGTTTCATGAGTTAAAACTGAACTAGTTTGGCAGAATAAAGCAATTTCCTAGAATCAGTGCCAAGCCACCTGCCAAAATCACATCCACTCTCAAATGCCACCTACTTCTCAAAGCACTGCCACATCTTTTTTTTTTTTTGTACCAGGGATCGAACTCCCATCCTTATGAGGCAGGCAGTGGAGCCACTGAGCTAAATCCCCAGCCCCACCACCACATCTTTGAAGCTGGAACAACTTCCTAGGGCTTTTTACCTGGAGCAACTCTCTCTCAGACCCTGTGCTTTCCCAGCGCTGATCATTGCTGTGGTTGCTTGTGTGTGAAGTGACCAACTATGGATAATGGCCAACCTGGGAATATGTCTGTCTTCACTCAAGGATGGGACCTAGTTTCATTTGGTTTTGTTTCTTCTGTAGAGCAAGCATGGGAGGGCCAAATGGTGGGGACTGGGAGGAGCGTCTGGTTTTGATGGAGGATGGCACAGGGAAAGGAAATGGAGGAAGAGTCAGAGAACTGGGTTTAGTGCATGTTTTGCTACTGTATTGTTGTAAATGACCTCGGATGGGACACTGAATTCCCCGGGACTTTGTTACCTCCTCATTTTAAGCAGGCAACAGGATGAACTGGTTTTTAGACTCCCGGAAACATTGTTACCAATGTTTCCTGTTTTATGCTATCTTCATCTAAAGTGCTAAGAAGAATGTCAAGTATCCCAGAGAATATTCGAAAATGAGTATCACTTATGTGAGTGATTCCAAGGTAATGAGCATCTATTCTATTTTGAGTGTTAAGGATGGAAAGGATTATTTTATATCAACATGGATTTCAGAATAAGGAATTTATTAAAATGTAACTGTGCCTGAGGTCTCAAAAGATGATTTAAAATAAAAACTCCCACATGAGAAATAATTCACTTAGACTATTACAGAAATTGCAAAGCACATTATATGAAAGAAAAATATAGATTCCAATTTTTAGTCTTTGAATTTTGGTGATTATTATTATTATTTAAATTTCATTACATTCTTTCTTCATATTTTCATATCAGAATAGTTTGGAATTATCCTTGAAGAGAAATACCTTTAAAATAGTACTATATGAAATGTATTTGGATTATGTAAAAGGCTAGAGCTATTTCACATGTGTTGAGTTCATTTCAGTCCAAGTGGCAGAGCCTTCTCTTGTGGAGTTAGAGCAGCGTTGGCGGGTACCTAATTGTACTCTTTGAGTAGGGCGGTCAGCACCAGGTTATTTTAGGACTGGTCCTTTGTAAGTTTTTAAGACCATTATGATAGGATTTCACATGATGTTGGCTTACACACGCATAAACATTTCAGCTCTCTTTGGATGGGTGATAACACATCTGCAAGCATGCATTCAGTAACCCAGTCAACTCTGCAGTTATTTGTATTGATTGACTTTCCTCCTATCTTCTTGGGGACCAAGAAAGAAGCTCAATAATTTTCAAGGTGAGGCTCTTTTTTCTTGTCTCTTAAGTGCAGTGGAATACTTACCAGATGAAGTCACCTCTTCAATATACGAACTATTTCCATTGTCCAGTTGTTCAAGTAAACGTAAAGCAGAGTGTCTTTGACAGCCTTGTTAATGTAATGCTTTTGTTTTTTCTGTGCTAGTAGTTCAGGTATAATTGAGGTCTAGTGTTGAACTTTCAATGTTCTTAAGACTTGAAAAAGCTTGATGAAGCGTGCACTGCAGCATAACCTCTCAATTATTCACACATTTATATGACTGTAATCACCAAGGCCTCTTGTTGTAAACATTATGAACACTTTTATAACCAGACATTGATATAAGCTAATAGACAGTGAATTACAGGTCAAATGATGAAACTACAAATAGTAATGAGAATCATCAGGGCCATCAATCATAATTAACAGAAAGAATGGAATGGAATTAATATGAGAAAATGAAAAAATAGAAACAAAGTCTTTTTAGGGAGGGAGGGAGGGGTTGGAGGGAGTGTAGGGGAATAGGGAAAAAATAAGAACCAAAATGGATTATGTAAAGGTGCAAATTTCCAATGATGAGTGTCCTTATATCATATACCTTAAATGTACCAATAAAATTAATTAGAAAATATAACATCATTGTGCATTTCTAAGGTCTCTGATGTTATATTTTGGTATTAACTACTTTCTAAAATTTCAACTTGTAAAGGCAGACATGCTTGAGAATAATACTGGAATCGCAAAACTACTCACTGCCTTAGTTGAGGACAAGGAACAGCCTTTTCTGTGTCCTGCGGATTCAAGTTACTTCACATTCCCTGCCTTCCCTTCTTCCCTATCAATAATCAATTAAGTCATTCAACAAATGTTAATTGAGTCAACCTGTGCCAAGCACTGTACTAGGTTCTGGGGAAACAATCCGAGCATATAATCCCACTTCTTGCAGAACTTGGGTTCCAGTGCTATCAGGGAAGTTCTAAGATATTCTCAACTTAGCTCATGCTGAACATAATTTTTAGGTCATTAAAAAGAAAAGAGCAACGGGTTGACATATATTGTGTTCGAATAAGTCTGGCTGACCCATGTTCTTTGCTCTTGCTTTTAGTTTGTCAGCAGGGTTTTGCACTACAGGACTGCTGTTCATTGTGTTTCTTTATGTCCGTGTGCCCTCTCTCCATGATGGATGAAGCAAACATGTATTGCTAAAACAACTTTGCAAAGATATAGTCGAGAGATAGCTGAAGAGTAGTAAGGGACTAGCCAATTGCTTAAAGCAATACTTTTAAAGAAAAACTACAGACAAGCTGGCTTTTCTACTTATTAAAGCTCTCGGGAGGAGCAGCAACAGGATTATCAATTTATCATTTAAATGATCCAGGGAGATCTATGTATAGCTTCTGCCATGGGTTGAAAACCATATACAGTACAGTTTATTGTACATCTAGTTAATGCAGATTCATAACAATTATAGTAACAAATTATCAACAAGAGCATAACCAGGATTGGACATTCTTTTCTTCTTTCCTCTTCCCCGCTCCCTGCCTGCCTCCCTCTCTCCCTTTTTGTAGTTCTGGGAATTGAACTCAGGGCCTTCACACTGAGCTCCAGACACAGGCCTTCTTTTATTTTTTATTTTAAGTTGCTATGTTTCTTAGCCTGGGCTCAAACTTGTGATCCTCCCACCTCACCCTCCCAGAGTGCTGGGGTCACAGGCATAGCCTCTCAAGCCTGGCTTTGAATATTCTTTTACAAATTCCTCCTCACTATGGAAAGATGAAAACCCCAGACCAAGGATAGCTAATGAAAGACTAACACTGATGCTGCAGATAGTAGCTGGTATTCTATTTCTTGACATTGAAATTCTCTGTTTGGGTCTCTGTTGGCTGCAGATCTGCTTCTATGTTAGGTCACCCTTACTCTTTTGTGAAATATTCTGACAGTTCTTTCTACTCATTATAGAGCTGATAGCATTTGCTCCACATTTCTTTGAAGTATGGTTTTGCTCTTTTGCTATCTAGTTTTAGCCTTTGTGCAGGGATGGGGGACTGGGGATCGAACTTGGGACCTTGTGCTTGCAAGGCAGGTGACAGAATCACTGAGCAAAATCCCTGGGCCCTAGTTTTAGCCAGTTTTATCTCCAAGGGTATCTTGCTCCAGCCACTTCCGTCTGAAGAATGCTTGCCTCTAGTTACTTGTTAGTGGGGAGTATGTTCCTTTTTTCTGGGCACACCTCAAATCTGAGGTTTTTGTTTTAATAAAAGATGCAAGGGAGAAGACTTTTTCTTCTGAACTGTTTCCAGATTGAAGTGCAGATGGAGGCTCCTAATGACTGGAAGAAACACAGCCACTGTCGCATGTCCTGTGTTTGCTCTGGTGTCCTTGCTGATAGTAGCAGCTCACTGGTGTCATGGTTGGCTGTTTTCATGCCTTCTGTGTTGTGAACTGGCTTGGCCATCTTCCCTTTTGGCCTTATGGACTCAATGACTCTTTTCCAGTAATACTAGGGTAGATTTCTGGGACACAAATGATCCCAGAATGGCCTGCCCACAGGCTTGCTGATGGCACCTGAGTGAAAAAGTGACAATGTCCTCTCTTTGCTGTCATGGTAGAATTTAGAACTGGAGAAATTCAGAGAAGGGAAGGTTCGTTTTGGAAAGTATCTCTACAGACTGCCAGGTAGACTTGGAGCCAGGGCACTAATTGCAGGCTGAAATCATGAGAATGAGGACAAAGAGAATGGGAGTAAATAAAGCAGAGATGCAGTGAGACTTTGTGAGTAGGTGGTCAGTGCAGTCTCTGAGGGAAAGGGAGAAAGATCAACACACACACACACACACACACACACACACACACAATCATAAGCAGATTCATAACAAAAACCTGGCTGCTTTGTTTTCTAATTTCAGTTTACCTTTATCTCTTACCTCAGGACACCCTGAGTAATCTTTCTTTGCCCTCATGACCAAGTGAGTCTTGAAAATATCAGTGAAATTTGATGAACTTTGGTTGAATATCGTGGTGCTATAATTAATTGTATTGCATCAATCGAAAGGAGTTAATGAAAAGTTAGCCGATGGTATCGTTACCCTATTGCTACCATTTCCCGGGCATCGAGGTTTCTTTCAAGTGCTTTGACATTAGAATGAAGTTAAAAACCACCATAAATTGATTTCTCCCTTGTTACCAAATCCTGGAAAAAAAAAAAATAGCAGATACTATCACTGCTGGAATGCAAAGAGCCATGTTGTGTAGTCCTTTATTATTTTATTTTAATGAATGCTTTTGGGACTAACGAGTTGTTATTGCATATCGTATAACAATTGGCCGCGATGCAGTTTTGTACCAAATGCATGGTCTGGAAACCACCAGACACTCGTGTTTCAGTGCGGTACAATGTGTGCGAGATGTCCTCCAGTTACTCGTGGTGTGGAATGCCATGCTCCGATGGTGGCCAAGCGTAGAAGTATCTTGGTGGGTTAGAGGAAGAGAAATATGTTTGAGAGTATTTACATGTCTAAATGTCTTACTGTTGTCTGTGTGATTGTTTCTCTGAGGAATATGGTTTGGCAATGGGTGTAACAAAGCTTTTATTTTGGCAAGTGTAGAATGTCACTCATAAGCAAAGCAGGTCTCCCCAAACAAGTTACTATATAAAATTTAAAGCATCTGTGTTCACTCCCATGTTTTTCTTATGCAGTGTGTTTCTCTTCTTTTATTGGCTTGCCACGCGTTTGTCAGTATTGTTCTTTCCTTCTTTGGTGCTCCCCTCCGTTGCCCTGGTAAGAGTGCGTGACTCAGATAGGAGTGGAGCATAATGCCATCTGTATGCTAAGATAAATCTTCTAGGAACATAGCGCCTGTGGTCCAGCAGGGGACAGACGTTCCTGTGGGTTACTAATACCTATGCACTAGGTCTGTTGTCATCTATATTCCCTCTCGCAGCCCTCCATCCACCCCCCCCCCCCCAAATCATCCTAATATTAATTGAGCTGAGTTGGGAACTGGGTTTTGTGTTCAGTCAATGGAAAGGGAAAAGCTCCTGGAGTAGGATAATCCCATGGTAATTTCTTTCCTTGATAATTTTTCACTATGGTAGGTAGGCATACTGGATTTGGTGCTATAGGCAGCTGTAATACAGTGCTGAGATATTGCTTGAGTCACTAGCATCGTGGGAGTGCCCTGAAAGGGTCCATGACCTACAGCCCATCTTGCTTTAATAATGGCTTAACACTCGTAAAAGACTTTTAATGGCTGCATGAGGCATATTTAAATATTAAAAGCCATTCCTCTTTGTAGACTCACAAACCCCAATGAATAGGACTCTGTCGCTTCCAAAGTTGGAGAAATGTGCCTGGTTTCTCATGCTAGTAAGTGAACCAAACAAACCCACAAATGGAAACACCTCAACTCTGCCCTGCTGACCCGTTTGCAAACCTGGGAACTACAGACCTCCAGCTCTTGTTGGCTGCCTGGAGCTCTCTGACTTGAAAACAACAATTTTAATATGTTTGATACCTGTTTCCAATCTCGCGCTGGGAGAATTAAGAAAATATGGACACATACATGTAACGAGGCTTTTTCCTCTGAACACAGCTTTTGGCTTTCATCATAGTTTAATTCATTTGCTTTGGTCTTTCATTCACAGCACCACTCTACTTAAAGGAGCGTCCTGTTCTTATATTTAAATTTGGACAGACTGATGCTGGCTAGTTCATGGTGTATTTAGACTTCAGCGAGGACTCAATGCTGACACCATGGCTACTTTCCCAAGACCTCATGATAGAGTGTAATATTTTGTGAGAATGGATGCTGCTTGTTTTATCAGCCACCCCAGCACCTGGTACCTTATTGCCTAATTGTGTAAGAGTCCTGTGTGGAGGACAAGACCCAAAAGAACTGAACTTGCTTTGCTTTCTTTCCTTATGGTGTAGGTAGGAGGCCGATTTTAGAGATGCTTTTATTTACAGAAGGGAAAATTAAGTTAGAGACATCCTATGGTTGAGTAGAGCTGCCTGGGGGAAACAGGTATTCTCAAGTATGCTCCACCACAGAGCTGGGATATGCGAGCCCAGAAGCACTTGGAGGTTGGCAAGTTTTTGTAGTGTTTTTGAAATATTTGGGGTTCAGCAGAGCCCAAATGTATTTTGCTCAAAGCACCATTTCCATTTCATTTTCTCAAACCATGTGCATTGAGGGAAATTTAAACTGTGTATTTTGGAATCATTTAGCTCTCATACATCAACATATTGCATGGCAAACACTAGATCTGGGTTCAAGAAACTTCTTGAGCTCTTTGACAGGTGCTTTTGTTGTCGTTATTTTCTCTGTTTGAATCTGAGAATAAAAGTTTACTTGGCATAATGTTCTCAAGTTATCCTAGCCACTATGGGGAGACTCATATGTGTCTAGTATAAAACAGTGCCGGGGACAAGGCTTTTGGGGGGCAAGTCTATCAGCAACCAGCCTTGGACATTCAAGAAATTTTCCACAAAGGCCTCCAAGCACCCCTTCAGGCCTAGGCAAGATTCAATCTCTTTTGAGGCAGCTACAGCCCAGAGTTAATTCCAGCCCACAAGTCAGTCCTAGGTCCAGATGTTTCCCAACTTTGTAATCCTGTCTTTGTTTAAAATTAATTTTTTGCTCATCATGGGGTTTTATGCATTAGTTTTTATGGTAAAGCAGTACAATGAAATCTTATTTCTCTGGGTTATTGAGGTTTTTGGCATCTTAAGTTTCGTGCCTGAGCAAGTGTCTTGGTGGTCTCACACTTGGGTCCCCTGCCCTCGCCACTCATGGATGGGGTGAGGGGGCTGAGAACTTTCGCTCTAGTTTAGGGGTGACTCCTGCTGCAGCAGAGCTTTCTTTTCCTGGGCCCAGGTGCCCAGTACCCAGTGTGTGTTCTCCTGTGCTTCTTATCCCGTGTGTCTCAGGGTCAGTGCTGAGGCCACAATGTGTGATTTTGTTCTTGTCACAAACTTACCTGTAAATTACAGGATAAGAATGAAGACACTTATTCTTGAGCCTGGATTTAGCTCAGTGGTTCCATCACCTGCTTGGCAAGCACAAGGACCTGAGTTCAATCCCTGGTACAAAACAAAACAAAACAACACAACACAAAAAACCCAAAACACATGATAAGATACTCATTCCTAAGACATAACTTTGTTCCATCAAAACAGTTATTTTATTTTAATCTCACACAGGTTAGAAAGAAGAAACATCTCACTCACTCTGTTATTCATCCCAGTGGTACCTACGTGCAGATTCTAAACCAAGGGGAATGGAAGACGTTGCTTGAGGTCACACACAGAGAGCCTTGTCAAAATCAGTTTTAAATTCAAGGCCTTGGCTGGGGATTTAGCTCACTGGTGCTGCGCCTGCCTCACAAGCGTAAGGTCCTCAGTTCAATCCTCGGTACTGGGGAAAAAAATTCAACATCTTTACATTCACAGTTCAAGGCTTAATTATAATAGCTATTGCCAGCAATGACTGAATAGTGCCAAACCCACCTTGAACATCTTCTTAACTGCGCCGTGTCACTGGATCCTTGCAACAGCCTCGTGTTGTAAGTATTATAATATCTATTTTACAGATTTGAAAATAGGCTTACAGATGGCAGTGTCCCCAAGGTTACTCATCCAGGCAGTAGTGGAAGCCAAAACTTTCTAACTCAAAGGTCTGCTTCTTCTCTATTGTTCTGCATACCTCCTGCCCCATGGTACATGTGTCAGGAGAAAGTCAGTTCCCATCTTTTATAGAGCATGCTGATAAGAGTATCTTCCACATTAAGACAATGAATGGAGAAAATGCAATAATGCTTTCATTAAAATTTTGGCCTCTGTGTCGGTTCAGATTATAATGAAGAAATCCTCAGCGTCTAAATCAAAGCACATCCAGGTTCGTTTCCTTTCCCGCGTCCCAGCCTTCATAATGCTTTTCTTCTAGGGTTCAGAAGCCAAGGTTCATCAGAACAGCTGCCCCTGCTCTGGTTTCTGCAAGTGCAGATGGAGTAGGACAGATAGCAATTTACCGTAAATGTTTTGGGATGAGTTGATGGATAGGAAGTGCTAAAGAATTCACATTAATTTGGCAATGATGAGAGTGCCTGACTGCTAGCTTTAAACCTTGGATCTAGACCTACAGAGCATTCTTTGCTGGTCCCTGTTCTGATCACGCTGTGCATTCTGTGAGGAATTCCTGGCAGATCTGCCCAGTAATTCTCCCCTCGGCAGGCTTCTCACCTGACCTCCAAAGCTCCATTAAGAGCTCTCCCCAGATAACTCCTTCACCGGGTGCCCAGGTCTGTGGACTTGGCCTGTTTCTTGGACATCTGTTTTGTACCACATGGTGCCATGGGCACTGCCACGTCCTGCCCTCGTGTATGCACCTGACTTTGGAAAGTTCAAGCAAGGCAGCTTTTCAAGAGGAGCTCTTAGCTAAGGAGGCAGCTTGATGGGCTGGGGCTCAAAGCTCTGGGGCCTGTGTCCAGCACTAGTTATATAAGAGAACTTCCAAGAGAGGATAGGACATAGTTTTCAACAAATAAATAAGGCAAAAAGGCTATGCTCGCTAGTGCCACAGCTGGGAAGCAGCTATGAGCAATGAATTTCTCATGCTAACAAATCCAGGCTCTTCGGAAAACAGATGCTGAGCTCTGGGACTGGCACTGGATCAGAGATGGAAGGGTATCTAGAGACCATTTGTTCACAAACACAGCTGAGGGCCAGCAACCTGCTTTCCTGCCCTGCTAGGGCTGTACTGAGGGCTCCCTTCCATCCAGAAGAAAGGAAACAGACATGCGAGGCTTCTGCAGCCCACGCTCTAGAGAAATAATTAAACAGTTTTTCTTAACCTCTTGAACTTTTCATTTATTATTGCCATCCATTATGTCTACCTTCTCAAATCACAGAATCCCCAAACTGAGCTCTGGGGTCAAGGGTTTATTGTTTAATGGAGATAGAACATTTTGTAAATTGCACCAAGTCACAATGTTTATAATGGAAGCTTCTGGTGTACTGACTCTTTTCCATTTAACAAACAGTGAGCTTTGACATGTGTTCTTCCTACATAGCAAGAAATCTGGGGTAAGTGCAGTACTGGCATGAATGCGTTACCAAATCCTTCCTGTAAACCAAGTGACATCTGCAGTCAAATAAAAACATTCCTTCCCCCAAATACCAGGAAATGCTAAAAGTATCACTATTCTTCTAAGGTCATGCTGAAATGAAGTTTTGGCTTTTAGAACACAGAGTAAGGATGAAGAAGGCCAACATTTTTGTCCAATACACATTTGAGGCTACAAGTCCTTGGAGGGAACCTCTTGTTTCAAATGTGAACATGTGTATGGAGAGCTTTTCCTTGGATTCAATCTTTGAATGAAAAGTGTAAATATTTTAAGAAAATGTACCAATGTTAAAAAATATTCCTGTTGTCTTTGTTTTTACTAGAATTTGTACTTTGAAGTCAGAGACAGATTTGCTTGAAATAAAGCAAACATCCCCCAAAATGTACTCAGCCAAAATAATCAATGTATAAATACCTAAGATTAACAAAATATGAATATACCTCAGTTAAGAAATTTAACCAAGAATTTTAAGTCCTTTGGGTCATGATAGAAAGAATGTCATAAACCTAAATTTTTAAGCCTTTATGTTGGAGGTCTAATCAATACTTTTAAAGGAAACAAATGTTCATGTAACATTTTCTTATATTTCTTTTGGGGACTTTATTAAGTTAAATCTACATGCATTCTTTGGGGGCCACAAGTCTGTGTGATGAAAACCATTGCAAAAGGTGACTTTTCCATGAGTAATTTGTATAATTATTTTCTTGAGTCTTAATAATTGGTTCATAGTACAGAATGTACTTTTGGCCCACATTTATGAGATAATAATAAGTATAGTGTTTACATTTCATATTAGTAATGATTCCAGAAGGCTTCCCTGCAAAGGTGCCCCCTCACAAGTTGCTTGCTCCATTTTTCTCATAGTCTAAGTTTCTAAAAGAATTTTATAGTATTCCATATTTGTTTCATTGTGCTCATTTGCTTACTATGGCTCCCATTGCTGGGACTGCCTGGTCATTTATGAGTAGCCAGCAGGTGTCACTGTGGGTTTGGGTGGTAACGCACTTGACCATGGAAGAGAATGATGAGAGGGAAGCAGAGAAAAAGGAAATATAAAAAAGCAGGTTCTTAGAGAAAGAGAAAAAACTAATTTAAAATATCTCATTTTTATTCCCTTTTTCTTTAGGATCTTAGAATTTTTGTAACACCTTCCCAGCTCGTGTAAGTCCCAAAATGAACTCCCATGAGATCAATCAATGCTGTACCAGTAATGGAAGATAACTTCACTGTATGAAATTTCAGAAGAAATGGGCAAAGCTGAGAAGTGGATTCTCTTAGCCTGCTCCTAACTGGTGAAGCTCCCATCCCTGTGCTTCACAACTATTCATCTTCTTGAACCATACGCACCTTTGCTTAACCTCAGAAATATGCTGTGTCTTCCAGTTACCAGCAGGTTGTAAACTCATGGCCCAGAAAGATTTTAGCCCTCCTTAATCTCAATGATAAAAAATTCTACTTCATTTTTTGAAGGGGCATCTTGACCTGGAAGTTTTTTTCTTATATCTTCTCCCAAAGATCCGTGTCATTCCTTTTCCACAAAGCTAGCCCATATATAAATAAATAAGTATATATGCCTTAGTGTGTGGAATTTCTTAATAAATAAAGTTTTCAATTGGTAAAATTAACACATATTTCTCAAACAACTGTCAACTCTAAGAATGGATGGCCATAAAAATTCTCTCCACTTAGAGAACTTCACAGCTGGTCTAATTTGAATAACAGGCTTTAAACTGATTTCTTTTTTGGCTTGATATGTGAAAACAATGTCCATATTATTGGTGCAGAGAGCAGGAAATTTGTTAAGAAAGGATACATGGGTTGATTTCTCCAAGTAAGGCTCTACACATGTTTAAAACGTAGTTTAGTCAAGTTCTGAGGAAACAAAGCAGAGAAGGATTTTAAAGAAAAATAGAAATGCTTCTACATTCTGGAGCGCTTTTGTGTCGCTGTTACTGTCCAGCCTTTACTCGTGCCTCCCGTTACACCCCATGGACCAGCATTTTGTCTTGAAGTCACAGCCCCTCGTTGCTAGAGGCTGAACCCAACGATGTGAAAAGTGGAAACAATTTCAGCTTATGAACATCCTGCGGTTTCTCATTTTGATTCTTTCACCTTTGTGTTCATTAAATTCTCTAATGATGCAATAGCTTCTTTTAGTGCTGATTCTAATTTTTAAAATAAAATTATATTTGATCCCTGGTACTCAAAACAGGGCCAGGGATTTAGCTCAGTTCTGCCGCTTGCCTTGCAAGCAAAAGGACCCAAGTTCAATCTCCGATACCAAAAAAAAAAGCAAGAAACGGATTACATTTTCAGGTTCCAAAGTGGTTAGAAAATTGATCATCTACAAATCATGAATACTTAGTTACAACCTAGTTTAAGTCATCTCTTCGTGAAGATAAGTAACTGCAGTGGGCTGGTTTAACTCCGTGGAGGATACAGTAATCCAAAAGATGACTTATAACTCTTAGTAGGTCTTTGGAAAGTCCGTGCGTTTGTATTGTATGTATCCCTTCCCCATTCGTACCTAAGAGTGTGTCATGAATGGAGCATCATTTGCTCTGGTGCCCGGAGATTAAGGTTCACGTTTGCTTAGGCTCTCTGGCGGAACGTGTAGGAATCACAGCAAGAGGCACTCTAAGCACAAGCAGCTGAAGGGTGTGGGGTGGGTAAGCAGGAAGAGAAGGAAAAGGGGCGTTAAGGTATAAAAACATTTATCCAGGGTAACGAAGCATCAACAACATTTTCTTTTCAATTAGATGTATACATCTGTGAGGATTGGAATCCTTGGCCATTGGTTTATCCTTTGGAATAATCATCTCCATGACAACTTCTTAGACTGTTAAAAATAATAGTGCTCACGATTTCCTCTGAGCCCTTTGTCTGCTGTGACTGCCAGGTGGCCCTGGCCACATAGGTCTGGGGGGGTTGTTTCTGTATAAGTTTGTGTGCGCATGTACTTGTGTACTTCCCAACTGGAGTCTAATTTCTCCAGGACAGGAATGGCGTGTTATATATCTCTTATGAATTAAAACGACTGTCTTACAGCAAGGTACTGTCGGGAGTTCAATGAATCTTTGTTGAATGAATGAAAATTACAAAGGATACTTTTGTTTGGCAAGCATTGGTAATGCTAGATTACTTTTATGTAGTTCATATAAATAATTCACTTCTTGTGGTTCCATATCCTGATGTGAAAATTATGCATTTACTATGTTTTCATAGATATTAATGGGGGCTTTTAAAGAAGAAAAATTGTTTCTAGGTTGGTGGTCTTAGGCCTGGTATTGAATGAAAAAGACTTGAAGTAAATTTTAATTGTGAAAAGAATAAAACTGTATGCATTCGTTTCTTAAAGTTCAGTAGTTTATGTATATGTGTGATTTTCTCCTATTATTTCATAAAGAACAACAAAAAGATGTTAATTTTCTTTAATTTCATTATTCAACATATAGAAGAAAATAGAGTGGAGTTGATCTGTCATTGAGATATTTTCCTTCTTCAACATCAACACTGTTTTTGTTTTAAAAAGGTCAGCTTGAAAACAAAACTATAAATATGATGATCTAATTAGAAAATTTAAAGAAGAAATATTATATTTATACTTTGGTACATCAGGTTTAGTTATTATGAGCCAGATGGTATTATGTTTCTGTTGGGAAAACATTTTTAGAAGCTATTTAAAGAATTATAGTATGAAGCAAATCAAATCATTACTTATACTATTTTTTTTTAAGAGGGGAGGGCAGTGTAAGGAAAATGTGCAGAAAAGACTAATGTTTATGCATAATGATTTCATTATCATATTTCTACTCTCTTTGTCATCCAGGGTAAGCTCTAAGGACATGTCATGAATTCCTGAGCCACAATAAATCTGTGAGTGTCAGACTCTGTGTGTGGGTAAAATGGATAATTTTCTGACCTTTAGCAAGCTTTCACTAGAGCAAAGGAAGTCCCTCAACATAATGTTTCCCTGCTACAAAATACTGGCAGGAGGCCAAAGTATGCCCTTTGGCAAACTTCCAGTCTGGATGGCTTTCCTGCAGCTAGAAGACATTCATGAATCTGCCCAGCACTGTGATTTTGCTCCCCCTCCTTTGGAAAATCTTCTGGAAAGACCTTTCCAATGTGTAACCTGCTGAGGGAGATGTGAGAACACATTAATCATGGGTCTCTTCAAAAGAAACTTGGAACTGTCCTCCTTTAATTTAACAGGCCGATCTTCCTGCTCAGTGTGAGTTGCAAGACCGTCACAAAAATGGTGACAGATAAATTAGAGGTGCATCTAGCTGAAAACTGAAGTTATGGTTAAGAATAAAATTGGCACATTCTGATTCTCAGGCATGAGGTTTGGCCATGGTTAGATTTGCTTCTGAGGAATAAAACTAATAGCTATGAAAATACATGAGTAAATATGTTTTTTTCTTGTTTTTTAATATGAAAACTGAAATTATTCCTATCAAAGTTTACAATTAACCCTGTTTTCTTCTTACATCATTCTAAGCTAGAACTGTCTAGGAGAAGTAACACATGGTTTAGCTTCCTTCTCACCAGCTTTGGATGTGAAATACACTTCCTTTTCATGGTTATTTTATCATCTCTCACCTATTATGTGAACACTTTTGTAGAGCAGTAGAAATTTAGTCACTGATATCCAACAAACTGCTCTGAAAATTTTCCTTTCTTAGGTGGATATTCACAATGTGATCTCACACACACACATTTAGGGTAATACTTAATCCTTTTAATGGGCTTTGGGCATTTCACTATCACCTTGGTGTTACAAACCATTATAATTGCCAGGATGATTTTTATGTTTATGGATAATCTCTATCTTTTAGAAATGGCAGAATTACATGAAAAATATGGAGGTCCACCAATGAATAACTGCCTGGAATAGAACTACTTTGGGAGAAAATGAAATAAAAGTAAGTATTCAAGAATATGACAGTGTTTTTCCTTTAATACTCCAGTGTCTGGGTAGCTGAAATTTGCTAAAAGCTTTCCAGAAGCTGACCATAAACCTACATTTTGGTATTATTTCCACCATTCCTCAGACTTACTCTACCAGCCAGCTAATCCACATGACTCATTGTCCAGTGTATTTTTCTCAGCTTTGAATTTGTTCACTAAGTTTATCTGAGTCCTGTTCATCCCTTGGACCACAGATACTTGCATCTCCTCCCCAAAACCTTCTGCTCCATCCTGGGTCTAAGGAAGGCTGAAGTGTCCCAACTCTTGGGGTATCTTGGGTGATTCCAACTGTAATGACACATCTTGTCTTGGACCAGAATTAATTTTTTTTGTATGATATCCAATAAGAAGTCAAGTTTCTTGACACTAAAGACTATTTCTCATTTATGTCTCTATCCCTATGATGTTTAGTACAGTTTGCTAGGCTAAAATTTGAGATTAAGATTTGAAATCATCTGGAAGATTGGCAATGAAATTATCACATTTCTTCTTTAAACATAAGCAGTCCAGTAGAGAATATGAACTATAGTCATGTTCTTTGCCTTTTTATTGCTAACTTTTCATTTTGTTGCTCATGTTTCAGTAGTCATTTGATTGACTTTTAAGAAGGTAGCACCCTAATTAGTGGAAAAAAGGGAAGTAAATGGAAGAAGACTACAAATAAAATTAATACAATAAAACAAACCCTAAATGACATGAATATTCTAACAACAGCAAAGAAGTGAAGCAGATACCGTGCCTGGGGACTGCACTCTGGCTTCTGTTAATTGCTTGTGGCCTTTCTTTGTGACCTGGTAGCTTCAGAACTCCCTTCTCCTGCCTCTCCACTTTGGCAGATACAGCGTGAAGTTTCTCAGGTCTCCCTTGAGGTTATAAAGGATTCACCTTGTCAGGCCTCTTTCAAGATGGCCTGCATCCAGTGATTGGTGTTGAATGCACTTTCTTGCTTGATTCAAGGGAAGTCTTAAGGATGGATACATCCTCAGAACTCTCTACAGGCTTCTTACATTTCTTCTGGGACTATGGTACAGCTTGGCTTCTCCTTGGACCCGATTCTGTCCTGCTCTCCTCTTCCCTTCCACCGTAGTTTTCCCCTCTGGGGTCCTCCCAGTAACCTCCTTCCTGCCTCCTCTTCATCTAGGGGTTCCCTTCCTCTGACTGCCCTCTTTGGCTCCTCCCCATACTCTCTCAGGGACTGTCATCCTACCAGATTGAGCCAAGCTGAATTCCCACCAGCAGCAAGATGCAACTTCCTCCATACTTACAGATGGGAACCTGCCACATGTTCTAAGTTAGGAAGGCATGGCAGGAGCATACACGGGGAAACCAGAAACTCAGACCATGAGCAAGCAAGAGAGTGCCAGGTGATGTCAGTCACAAAGGGACAGCTTGAGATCAATTAACCAAAATAGGTTGGACTAAGGAGGTGGAGAGATAACAGGAGAGAGAAAACGTGGTGATATTAGTGGCAAAGTGTGGTCTTACAGGAGTGAAGGACTTGATAGGACAATGATGCCAATACAGCTACCTGTATCTCTTTGTCATGCTGGGAAAGAATTTGTGGCATTAACCAGGGTTAATTCATTGTACAAGAAATGATCGGCAGGAGTGGTGTCCTGTGACATGAAGATGTAAAACCAGAAGCCCCTTGTGGAGATTTGCTTAGAAGCTGGCAATGTGAATCTTTTTTCAGAACATTTAAGCTTTTCAGTTAAAGTGTTAACTGTAGTCTGAACTAGAACTCAGGATGAGTCAGGTTAAATTGCCTATATTTGACCTACAAAAATGATAAATTCTTATAGTTCAGCCTAATATGTTAACTTAGTCTGCTTTCCTCCACTGCAATACAGATTTTAATTTGTTCACATTGCTGTACCACAGTATCTAGTACAGTGTCTAGCACAGAACTGTAGATACTCAGTAAAAGTTCTAGGTATGTTAAGAAATGAATTACTTAGTCCTCAAATATTTTGGCCATAATTTGCTGTATTACTTAAGATCCTTTTAATTATAAAGAGCAGAATTCCATTTTAGATTAGGTAAGCAAAGAAGAGAATTCATTGGCTTACACAATTGGAAATTCCAAAAGTATCTAGTTTCAGGTATAGCAATATTAGGGAGCTTGAATAACACCATAATGATTGGATCTTTTCCCATCATTCAACTTAGTTTTTTTTCTATATTGACACTGTCCTCAGGCGTATTTTCTCACCCTGATTCCCTAGCAGCTCCAGGTTTATACTCACTAGCTTAGCAAACTTTGGAGAAAATATAAGTACATCTTTTCCAGTCGTTCAAATCAAAACTCTTAACTTTGAATCTCACAGAATCTACTTTGGCTATGTCTGAAAAGCCGAGCAGGGTGTCAGGGCCACCTGTCAGCTGGACTGAGAGTGAGGGAGATACTGGCTTCTTGAGGGAGAATCTTGAAGCCAAAATAATTAAAATGACAGATGGAATTTATTAAGCTTGTTTCCAGGCACTATTGTAAAGGCAATGCTGCAACCAAAGCATTACTATTATCTCTATTTTGCTATTTTTCTTGTTTTATCTACATGTTTATAATACATAAAGAATATATTCACTGTGAAAAAGTTGGTACATAAGTCCTTTCTACTTATTATCTCTATTTTATACTTAAGTAAACTGAAGTAAAGAGGTGAAGTAAATTACTCAAATGCTCATAGCTTGGAAGTTAGAGCCAGGATTGAAACATAGACAATTACAGCCCATTCCTGCTGCTTCTTGTAAAAGAGCTTAGGAAGAATGGAAAATAGAGATGCCCAGTCTCTTTTGCTTATTCATGTATAAATCCAGCGACTTGGTAGCTCTAAGTCCCAATGGGATAGAGAGAGTCACTGATTCAGTTGTTGTCAAAACATTGGCAAGGACAGTATTCTCTGAGATTCTGTCCCAGAAGTTCTAAGAAAAGAATTCCTCACAGCCACAGCTCTTTTTTATTTTTTTATTTTTTGGTTTCCACCCACAACTTTCTCCATGACTTGATGACTTCCACTAGTTAATTTGATTCCATTCAAAAATTTATTTTTTAAGAACATCTTCAGGGAACTCAAAGAACACTCTGTAGTTGTTTAACAAATACTATTCAACAATGAGCTGAGTTATATTGAAGTCCCTTCTAGCTTGGACATGAAAGAAGACTTGGGATATATGTGTGTCATCCACACCCTGGTTGGTTCTCTAGATGCTGGAGTTGACTTTCTGATAATGCCAAAGCCACCTTCTATGGCCTCCCATTCCCCAGCCACCTTGAGAGTAATGTAGCAAAGGTAATTGCCAACAGCTAAGTAGTCATGGAGTCTCAGGGGTTCTATTTTTCCCCTTTAAAATGGGGGATGGTGCTTGGTTGAAAGATTCTCTTGGTTGAAGGAACTAGAGAAAACAGAGGCCTGAAAGGCAGCTGGTCCCCTTGTTTGGTGTGGAGGGAACTTGTCTTCAGGTTGAATGTCTGATCAGCTTCACTTTCTATATAGTGTTAGTGTTAGTGTTCGATGAAGGACTTAGATAAAGGTTCCTTCCTGTAAAGCTCCTGGTTGACTGACCTATGTACATGCAGCTACAAGACGGGTGGATGTGATCACTTTTTCTCTGCTCATGTATTCCTGTCTCTTCCCTGCGTAGAAGGATGCCCTGCTCCTTCTGACTTCATTTTCTCATGGTGTTTGCTCTTGCCCAGGCGCTGCCCTGGCTTAGGCTCTCCTTGACCCAATAGAGCTCATGCTTACCATGTCTAAGTGACCTGTCTCAGTTAGTTCAGAGTCTTAAGGCTCTTTTGGTTCTTTTCAGAGTAGGAATGAGTTCCATGTTACATCAGTGAGTTCTTTTCATCCTAGGAGCTGTGGCAGAGGCAAGATCATGTGGTACTTAACACAGGCCCAGAACTGTTCCTTCAGGCTTGTGGGTGGCGAGCTATTTCAAGAGAGGCTACATGTGGGCAGGGGTATGGGTGGGTGAGAGGTAAATGTGGAAATAACTATGCTGCTACATCATCCAAAACTGTCCCTTGTCATAGAATAAAGTAATTTCTTGACTGGAATACCCACAGGGAAAACACAATGAGAACTGGTTTTCCTAGTGATGATCTGTAGGTCACAGTTAATCCTAAAGGATTTCTGAATTCTCATACTGACTATTCCACATTCTTGGTGATTACTACAAAAGACCAATACCCTCCTTTGTGGAATCAGCACTCTGGCACGCTGCAGGCTCTGTCATCCGATGGTTTGCTCTTTCCTCAAGGAAGATCCACCTCTCTATTCATGATTACTGCAGAAGGCTGATTACAGCTAGTTTGTTTCCTGCTCTTTTGAAAATGAGGACCTGAATATGACAACTCCCTCTTCACTAACCAGAGCAATGTGTTATCTCCAATACCTTTTGAAGCTGTAAAAAAGATTTTCCTGTATTTGCTCATCACGTCAACTTCACAATATAGAAAAGTATAACATAAAAAGTTTAAGTTGTCAAGTCAAATGCCTTGTCATTAAAAAGGAGAGATCCCTTGTTGTCCATAAGCCACGTTGAAAGACACACATAATACTAGCACAAGCTAAGTGTTAAGCAGAATATGAGAATTCTCCTGTTCTGCAGGTGAGGACATAGATATTCTAGAAAGCAACATGTGACCAGGTAGTGAAAATAAGAACACAACGTCTCCGTGACCCACAAGTCTAATTCTCAAGCTAGACCCAGAAGAAATTCCTTCCCTGACAAATGAGGGACTACACAAGACTGTTCAGGGCACTGTTACTATGGTAGCTGAGACAGTGACAACCAGATGTCCATCAATGGAAGGAATGGATCAGCAAAATGTTATGAAGTCTTCTACACAGTCCTGTGTGGCAGTTGGTTGCAGTAAACTAGACATACACCGAGAAATATGGATGGGACAGATGGAGGGGTTGGGGCATTGTTACTTATGTAAATTAGAAACAGGTATCGCACCAAACAAGACACTAAATTTTTCAAGGATACATTGATAACCAAAGACATATAGTAACAGATAAAGGGGCTGAGTACAGGAATGAGAGTAATGAGAGTTAGAAAGACAGCTGGGCTTGGGGTGGGGGCTTGCACAGCCAGATGATGATGATGGTGATCACAAACGGAGGAATATGATAATTCTTAGTCTTCTATGCCTGAGGTCCAAAGAAGACAATGAGAAAAGTAGAAAGGAGGAAATGTTTGGCTGGGTTAGTAGGGAAACCCGCTTATAATTGGGGCATAATTATAAGGTAGAAGTCAGCACCCTCTGGCTCTAGGACTCCCACCTCCTGCCCTGCCCCCCACACTCTGCTGCTGGAAGCCCCGGGGCACTGGCAGCTCGGTTCTTCTTATCCTGTCTTCTAGCTGTTATCAAACAGAGGAGGAGAATGGAAGTCCTCAAGGAGGCTGAGTGCCTAGGAAAGAGGGATCCTGAGATAATGGAGAAGTAGAGGTGAATCCCGAGCTGCAACCAGGCCTCCATCTGAAAACCAGCCGGAAGTGGTTCCAGTTCTGCGCTCCGACTTCTCAGGCCCTGGGTTTCCTCCTTGCCAACGTGAGGTGGTCTAATCAAAGCAGTGCTCCAGGACACCTTGTGATTCTCCCTCCCAGAAGCTCCGAGAAGAGGGTTGTGCAGCTGAGATGGAGCTCAGAAAATATCAACCCTCCTTTCACTTGTAGCCTGACAGAGGAGACATCCTGTTTCCTGTCTGACCCAAGACAAAGTGCGCAAGAAGAGATCGCACCCCAGCCGACTTCCTGACAGACAGAGCCAAGCAAACACGCTGGCTTGCTCTGAGCCTTTAAAAATTCCCCCTTAGATTTCTAAGGAAATGTGAGGCGAAGAGATAAGACAAAATCAGCATGTTTAAAGATGCCCTTTGGGGGCTGTTTTGTCATTTTTTTGGAAGGGTTGATCATCCAGGATAATCTGAAGACTAGGAAATAAAGGAGAGTTAGACTTGGTACAGGAACCATCTGAAAGTAAGTTCCTCTTCTAAAATGCCTCTTCTAAAAGTTAAAAAGCAAGAACACTTTAAAAGCAGTGCTCTTTTCATTAACGACTTTATTAGGGGAGTACTGAAACATCCTCCAACTCATTGTATCTCTGCAATTTCTCTGTTTTCCCCAAGACTTTTTCTTTCTCGCCTTATTATATGAACCACAGCTAGAAAAGTTGATTACAGTCAATATTAACATGCATCGCCTCTTTGGATGGCCCAAGTGCCAAGCTTCGCCACAAAGCGCCACTGCTCACCTCTGCCATCCCCGGTGCCAGGTTTCACCGGAGTCAGGACTGTGAATTGTTTGTTTTCAATATGTAGCACAACTCTGTGGCTCCGGAGGAGAACGTCTTTTGAATCCTAACGCTGAATTATGTGTCTGCATGCTGCCTGACCCTCATTCATTTCTCAGAATGTTTGAGTGTGTTTTGTGCAAAGCGACAAAGATGTCCCGCTCTGTGGAATCAGCACTCTACGGCACATTGCGGGGTCTGTGGTCAAATGGGCTGCTCTTTCCCCAAGGAAGATCCACCTCTCTATTGGTGATTACTGCAAAAGACCAGATGTTTTCCTTTAACCTCCTATTGGTTCTAATCTCCCTCAATCTTTGATCCTGGCCCCACTTGAAAGTAACCCCTCATTTAGCTCTTCTTGGGTGGTCCTGAGTGGAGATTTAGTTAATTCTAACTTCTTGTACAGTCTTTCCCCATGTGCTTCCATGGTAAAATTCTACCTTTTTAATTGCTAAGAGGAAAATTGTTAATCCTTTTGATTCAGGGAGTGGCATAATAGCCTTAAAATTGGCAACTTAATTGAAAAACTCAGAAATTGCTGACTCTTTATGGCAGTTCTTTACTAACATTCCCCTCTTCATTCTTTGCTTCATTTTTAAAAAAATAAAATTTGTTCCCTAAAATGTCCTTTCAAAAGACTATCTAATTGTCTTTCTATTCCAAGATTCTGTTTGGATTTCACGAATGCTCTCAAGGATTTTTCTGCTTGTTACAGATGAGTTTGATGGGTTATTATAGAAATATTCCCTGGTAGACAGAAGGGACATGTGACATTGACTAATGGGAAATAGAAATTCTTCCCCTCCCTTCTCTCCCATTATGTAAGGATAAACAACTTAAATTGCCACTCTTGGATTCCAAGGGTTGTCTAGTCTACACATGTCAAATATCAGTGTGAGTTTAGAGATTGGGTTATTCTGAATTACAACTGGTACATATTAGTATTCTCTTGACTTCATTATCAAAAGCTAACCAAACACACTAGCTTTTTTTGAAAGAGACCTCCAATTTTGCTCTGGGTTCATGAAAGCAAATTCCTTTAAAAAATTCTGGGACTAGAAGGGTTTCTGAGTTCTTGGCATATTTCATTGATCTTACGAATAGAGAAAAGGTCAAGGATTTTGCTTATTTGTTTTCCATAGGCACTCTAAATTTTCAAAGATTTGGAGTCTTCTAAGGGACTTTTAAGAGACACTTAATTTGTTACAGATGCATTAACATATTGAATTTATGTGAAAGAATGAGGGCCAGGCAAAGGATATTTGGTTCATTATTTATTAGTAGAGCTAGTCAATACTTCCCTGTTTTAACCAAGTGATGGTTTGGCTCTATTCAAGAAGCCATCTCTTAATATTGCTGTCCTCAGCAATTAACGTACACTGAGAGGGTGGATGTGCCCTTATTATACTCAACCATGTTGAATGTTAGACGATGTGGGCCTATCTTCCCTTTCTACAGATTGGACATGGCACTTCTGCATAATTATCTCAAAGTGTGTGCAATCCAACATGAAACTCATTAGTGAGGCCTACAAATTGTGCAGGATCTGAGCCCCTTTCCCTGTCAAGCTTCATTTCCCACCATGTCCCCGTGGCTTTTTTGTCCCACCCGGCTGTTTTCCAGTGCCTCTGACACACCATGGTTTCTCCTCCTTCGTGGCAAACTGTTCCTCACAGTCTCAGGGAGGACTTTTGTCCCACCCCTGCCTCCTCAGGGCGGACTTCTGTTCCTCATTGTATCACATCTGGTTATAACAAGTTCATCTACAGCCTGTTCTTCACATCAGAGCTCCAGTTTTACTTTTGTTTTGAGTTTTATTTGTCTTTCTACTCTGTCTTGAGAGCTCCAGGTGGACAGAAACATGGTTGAGATTCGTTTACTCATATGTCTCCGGTGCTTGAGAACTTGGCTGCCTGGGCATGGTGGTGCATGCCTAGAATATCAGGAAGGGGCTGAGGCAGGAAGATTGCAAGTTTGAGCCCAGCCTGAGAAATGTAACAAAATCCTGTCTCAAAAAAATAACAAGTGAAAAACGTGGTGGAGATGTAGCTCAGTGCAAAATCCCTGGACTCAATCTCCAGGGCAGGAAGAAACAGACAAACAACAACTTGGTAGCAAGTGCTCAATAACTGTGAAATGAGTGAAGGAGTGAATGAATGAATCATGTTAAGTTTCACTTGAACCGCATTCAATATGTTCATGGGTCAAATCAAAGTTTTTAATTCCGAAGCCCATATTTTCACTGGTACTTGCATCTCCTCTCTGCGGTTGTTAAATTTCTAAAGAATCAAAATGGCTCTTGCTGTTTTACTTGCCCAATCCTCAGTGCACTCTGAGACAATTATAGGGGTCAGGACTACAGGGAACAGAGAACACCATACCGTGTGCTGCTCTTTCTGCTGTACACCTGAAACCTACAAGTTAAAGAACTGAAGAGAAAGCAGAAATAGTTCAGAAAGGCAAAAAATAACCTAAAGGGCATGGGGGGAGGGGGTGTGGGCATGTGGACCCTGGTTAATGACTCATCTGAGTCTCCAGGCTGAATTAGGGCATCAAAAGCCTTCGGGTTTCTCTATGCATCAATGAAAGTCCTGTGGCATTAGCTATGCAAATTGCTGAGCCCAAGCAATTCTTTCCCGCAATGATACAAATCAAAATGGAAAATCAAACTGCACCATGCCACATTTCAATTACCTGTCTTTCCCTTTGTCCCAAGATACAGTCATATGGCACTTCTGCTCCTTCAGAGGATTTTAAAATATCTTTTCAGCAGGCTTCTCAGGCCTCAGTGTAGCCTTTGGAGGCCCTGCATACACAGGATGAGCCCAAAGAACAGCTTGTGGTGGTAGATTCCCACTTCAATAATGCCCCAAACCCTGGAGTTTCCTATCAGATTAGAGCTGATCAAATCCAAAGTCTTTTGTTCAAAATTGGCCTTTAGAAACAGAAGATAGAATCTGATATTAAAAGTAGCTCTATAAAGTTTTTCACTTATTTCACTATTGTTTGGCATGTTTTAATGTGTGTTTTTCTTTAAAAGCATGTTTTGGGGTGGCTTAATACCAGAATCTAATTTTGATCTATTTTCTACTCACATTTGCTTGGGGGTCTTTTTGCTGCTGTATTGAACCAGACAAATGTAAGCTTTTCTAGTAAGAAAGGTTCATCTTTCAGCTGGTTAACCGTCAAAGGGAAAACATAAATTTATCAAACTATTTCTTCTCTAGTCTATCCATTTCTGACCAAATTTAGAAACAAAAATTGGAAAATCTCACACTTCCAAATGAGTCCCTGTGGTAAGTAGAACCTCAGTTCTTTTTTTTAACCACACTGCACATGATAGTGCTTTAAAAAGCATTTAAACATAGGTAATAATGTGTCTCAGAGACTGGAACTATTGATTTATAAAGTTAGGTGTGAATAAAATCTAAAGACAAATAGTGTATCATTAAAAAGTGAAATAATATTATTTTGATTCATACTTGACAATTTTTCGCAAGAATGTTAAGCTCTCACATAAATATATGGTCTCCCCAGCTGTTCAAATAGTATGATTAATTAAATGGATTCTGTCTGAAAACCAACACTGGCTCTTGTTCTCAAATTGCAAATATGCCCAATGTAAAGAAAAATGTAAAAGTATTCCTTGGGCATCTACTACATTTGAGGTAAATAATTAATATTGTTGAAATTCCAATGAATTGCTCAGATGTGTATATGAGTTCATGGCCTGTGTGCATGTGTGTGTGTTTCAATGACAGCAAATTTCACCTATAAGGAACTTTGCTATCTCATGCACAAAGAAAGCCAAGAACCTGTTAAAAGTCAGCAAAAAAGACGTCCTAGAAGCCCAGATACAGATAATCAAAGTCAACAAAGTCAACTCCCTACAACTCATGCATTTAAATATGGAAAGAAAAAAATAGACTTTGCACAGATGATTGCTGGTTTTATTTTAGTACAAGTCAAATAACTTGCATAGAGGATATAAAGCAAGAAACAGTTACGGAAGCAAAGTGAAATAGTAAACTGGGAATGGAGATCGAAAGGCCTTAATTCCAGGTAGATTGGTGAGCAGAAGAAAGTTACTAAGTCAGCAATAGACACCGTTCGTTGTATCCCTTAGGAAAATTAATGTGAAGTGTGTGGAATATGTTGTAAAGGCTGGAAATCAAAGGTGATTAGTTATCAGACTATTGCATTACTCCTACAGCATTAATCCAAATGAGCAGAGATAAAGTTCTGAACAGGTTAGGGAGCAGAAAATAAAGTCTGAGGAGAGTTAAGAGATACAGCAGAAGTTCAAATGGGAAGGGGCACAAGGGAGTGGGGCGGGGAGGGAAGAAAGGGAATATGGATAAAAATTTAAAAATAAAATAGAATGGAAGGAAAACAATACAAACAAAGTTTTGTAAAGGAAGAGGGTGGAGAAGGATTGAAAGGAAGGGAAGGAAATGGAGAAAAAAAGAATCCAGATGTATTAAGTACAAATACAAATGCCCTACAATGAATGCTATCATTGTATATGTCAAAAGTGTACCAATAAAATTGTGTTTTTAAAAAAGAGACACTAGAAGTCGAATAAAAAGGACTTGTGAATTGTTTGGGTTGGGGAGGGGCAAAGAGAGAAAAGAAACAGAAGAGAGAAATTATAGAGTGTCTTCAAAAATTCAAGTCCATCACAGTCTATACATAGTGCCACTAGCAGAAATCAGAAACAGATGAGGAGAAACAAATACGCACGGAGGTGAAGGAAGATGGAAGGGTTTTCTACCAGGGTCTGGAAACTTAGGGTTGGACCCCACTAAAATCAAGCATAAAAGCAAATTTCCAAGTAACCCATGTTTACTGAGTACTTTAAAAATATGAGTCACGTGCCTTTACATTGTTCACATATTTAATATTCACAATTCTCCTGTGAGGTAAGCACTAGCTTAATTTTGAAAATTCTTTCCTACTTAGTTAAAAAGTGTGAAAATAATATAAAATCCCCAAAAAAAGTTTAAACTACAGGTAAGCATGACGCATCAAAAGGGAGAACAAGGGATGACGTTTTGAGCAAATTTGTCTTTGTGATAATGTTTATAGAAAATTAGAACCAATTTAGAAGAAAGATGCTTCAAGAGGAAGTTAATAGCTTCATAGAAAACATCAAAACTACAAGAAATCAGAAAAAAGAATGGGGAAATGGGGAAAGAAATAAGAACCAAGATATATCATGTAAAGGTACAAACTCCCAATGATGAATGTCATCATGTTGTGTACCTAAAATGTACCAATAAACCTAATGAATTAAAAAAAAAATAAGCACAACAAAACTATTACATTCTTGGCCTCTTTAGGAGAGAAACAATCTTTTCCAAATGACTAAGATCTGGGGTTCTCATTGTCTAGTATCCTAGTAGATAGTTGATGTTAACATAATACCAATCAAAGCTAAATACTTTATGTAATCTTTTACAAAGGCAGAAAAAACTAGCTCCTATGGTACTTACAATCAAAGATCTTTTACACAACAGACTAAACTATTATATAATCAATAAAGTCAGCAAGAAAACATGAATGATTGCACAGTAGTCCCGGCTGTGGCTGTAGCAAGCTTGCTGTGGTGTTTGTAACAAGCTAGGCGGCAGACCTTCCTTCCCAGGCAAGCAGGGACTGGGCCCAAAATA
Source organism: Fukomys damarensis (assembly GCF_012274545.1). Classification (NCBI taxonomy): domain Eukaryota; kingdom Metazoa; phylum Chordata; class Mammalia; order Rodentia; family Bathyergidae; genus Fukomys; species Fukomys damarensis. The sequence continues at coordinate 73,050,188 of NW_022900929.1, forward strand.
AAATTCTACTAGCAGGGACTGGTATGGGAGTGGGTGTGGTTTTTCTGCACTTTGAAGACTCTAATTAAAGGGAAATTAGAACTAAAGTCTGAAATGTGGGCCGGGGAGGGCCCAGTAAGGGAAGTTCCAAGGCCTTAGCAATGGAGAGCGAAAGCTCAGAGTTAAAGCAATGGATCACATTAGAGAGCTGCCAGCACCATAGCAGAGTGGAGTTTATGTAGAAAGTATAAACTTCTCTAACACAATGAGGGCCAAGTGTAAGGGCAAAGAGAGGACAATTAGTGGCTCAATTATCTAAGTGAAAAAAATGAAAGTCTCATAAATACAAAGGAAAGAATACAAAGAGTTTTCAGAGAATGTGGAAGAAACATTTGTGGAGAGAAACAAGATGAGTACACACATATACACACACATGTACAAGTATGCATAGATGATATACAATATGCATGTATGTATTACATGTACATATATATCAAGATATAAAATAGGACAGCAAGTCTAGCCATTGTTCACTGCGATCAAACAAAAGAAAAACAGGGCTTTAATTTTTAAAGCAGCTTTATTAAACTGATATTGATATGCAAAGAATGATAAATATTCAATGGATATACTTTGATATGCTAATGGAATATACCTAATGGCAAGAGAGTTCTTCTGTCTTAAAAATAATCAAAGCAGGAGATGTCTATTGTTATCATTCTTATTTAATCTTATATTAGTAGTCCAGTCTAATAAAGCAAGAAAGCATAAAATGTACTCAGATAGGAAACAAAGAAGAAACTATACTTCACAGAAGACATTATTGTCTGCGTATAAAATCCTAATGAATATACAAAATAGCACCTACAAGCGAATTTAGCAAGGTCCCAAGCCATAAGGTCAGTTCCTTCAAATCAATTACTTTCATGTATTCTAGCAAAGAACAAGTAACTTAAAAAATACAATGGCTTCAAAAATTTAAATATTTAGGTATATATCTAATAAAAATGTGAAAGACCTCAACCTATTCTATTTCATATGAAAAGTCACAAAATACAGATATAAATATGAAATGCAGAACAACAGATTTTTGTGGAAGAAAACATAGGAGAGCATTTTCATGATGTTGGGCTGTGAAGAATTCTTCTAAATTGTACCAAAGGCATGACCAAAGAGGAGGGGGAAGAAACCCCAACAACTGGAACTTCGGAAAATTTAAAATTTTGTTCTGTCAAAGGGTATTGCTAAGAAGATGAAAGATAAACCTCAAATTGGGACAGAATGTCTACAGATCATATATTTGACAGAGTTTGAATCCAAAATATAGAAAGAACATTCAACACTCAATAAGATAACAGATAATTCAATAAGAGCATAGGCAAATGACCTGAACCAAAGCTTCACTGAAACAGCAAGTACGGGTGGAAAATGAGTACATAAAAAGATGTTCAGCATCATTAGTCACTAAGGAAATGTAAATTAAAAGCACACTGACTTAGCACTATATGGCTATTAGAATTACTAAAAAGTGCTGAAAACCCAAAGGTTGACAAAGATGTGGGACAATTGTGTCCTTGTGTACTGTGCTGGGCGTGCAAACTGTACAGCTACTCTGGTGTTTTCTTCCAAAGCTAAGTGACCCAGCAGTCTCACTTCTAGTTTAAATGAAAACTTATTTTCAAACAGGAACCTCTCTGTAAATGCTTAAAGTAGCGTGATTCAAAATCTCCCTAACCTAGAATGAGTCTCAAATTACTTCCGTGACTGGGTGATCGATCCAATGAGATAGTGCTCAGGAACTACAAGACATGATTAAGACATACAATGGAAGAACCTTACACTCATCATGCTAGTTGGAAGGAGCCAGTTTCAAACGTTGAATGCTGTGTGATTCCATTTATATGGAATTGCTTGGTCAGTGGATAGGTCAGTGGGCGTTTGTCCTGGGTAGTTTGACTATCGATGCTTCAAAAAAGTACTTTCAGATGTTAAACTTAGGTTGCATTCATCTCTGGTGGTACATATGCACCTAACTCTACATCACTGAAATAATAATGTTCATTATATGTGACAGGCAAAAGGGAAGTTCAAAGTGACAACAATCATTTTGGCACTTACAATTTGTGAGTCATAAAAGGTATGCTATGTAGGGCTTTATCTTGGAGCTTGCGGGCAGAGAGGCCGAGGAGAATGACAATAGAAACGTGGAAATACTGAGTTCTCACTGCGTAGCACTGTGCACATGTGTAGCCCTGTGCAGGTGCAAAAGGAGAGCTAACTATATGGGAGGAAAGATGGAATTAGAAACGTGCTTGAGTGTATCATAGATAGGTAAACCCTTTTTAAGAAATCAAAATCAGCAGGCTTCATTGAGCATCTGTTATCTACTGAACGTTGTCATAAACTCTAGGAAGCAATGAGAAATATCAGCATAACACTATATAAAAGAAATGTCACAGGGTGGAGAGCAGGAGATGATATTCTGTGCTCATCTCTGACTTGGCGTGAAAGGTTAGTTACTGGGGTATATGAATTTCTACTTTCTGATCACACACGCTGCTTTTGGCTGTGACAGTCCACAAGCCTTTGACTCTCTAAAAAACACACTTTGTAGCACTGAGCTGACAGCCTGCGGTGACTGGGGAGCAAGGCTTAGACCACTGGAACTGAGGAAACAGATTTCAATTTGATTTTACCAAAGCTCATTGAAAATATTTTCATCTGAAAGTCAGTTATGTTGAACTTTGCAGTAAAGGGTGGGTTAAAATACTCAAAGATTCACTATTTTATTTTTAAAATTAGTTTTATTGGTTTTTATTAGTACGTAGTGTTTACATTCATCTTAGGGAGTAGGTAAATATGCTTAACATGTCTTGATTCTTTTTATTCCTTTTCTTCTCTCCAGCCTTCTCCCTCCCTCGGTCCCTAACTCCCCATAGCCGCTTTTCATCATTATTATTATTCAGTTCATTTTTGTGACATATGATTATGTTGATTATAAGCATTTTGTACATGGACATAATATATCTTAAATCTTTTTATACCCCCTTCCCCTTTCCCTCAACCTCCTCCTTAGTCTCTTGGTTCCCTTCGCAGATGCATAAGACCCATGTCCTTGTTTCCTTTTATCAATTTTTGTTTTGCTCCTTACTTTATTTGTACTTGGGGTTACTCAAGAGAAAGAAACTACACAGTATATAAATCTGTATGCCTGATTTATTTCACTAACATTATGTTTTTAGGGTGTATCCACTTCCCCACAAATGTCCCGAGTTTTTTCTTCTTCTTTATTGTTGAATAATTCCATTGTGTACAGACACATTTTCTTTACCTCTTCATCTGTTGACGGACATCTAGGCAGATTGCAAGGTGAAACTATTAGGAACCGTGCTGCTCTAATCATAGGTATTCATATATCACTATAACATGATGTCATTAACTCTTTTGAGAAGATACTTAGAAGGGGACTCTCTGGGCTCTAGTTCAGTCAATAAAAATAAAATTTTTATTTTTATAAAATGGGTTGTCTTTTTCATCGCAAATTAAAGTTGTTAATTCCATTAAAGTGTGTTAGTTCCAATATGCAACAAGATCACAGTCCGTCCTTTTTTGGCTAGAGGAAAGGATGTATGGCAATTAAAATATAATTACACCTATAATACTATTAGGTCTGTTATACTAGTAAGGGAGAATGAACTCAAAAGAATGATTTTAGTTATAGAATATGAAGTGGAAGTTGAGTAAAGGAGAAAAATCAACCCTCACCGCCCCCACCCCGCACCATCATTAGCTCCTGTGAGTTTAAAACATAGAAGCTCTCTTGCTTTTGGGCCTCTTGGCTCACATTTTCCCAGGTCTCGTTTGTGGCCAGCCATACTAGGGTTTGAGATGAATTCTATTTTGAATTTATGTTGAGGCTTTCTTCAGGAACTAGGACATTTTGTTTGTTATTCCCCATTGTATTTTCATACCTGCTTCTACCACAGCCCTGCTAGCCCTGGTGCTAGATTTCGGTTTGAAATCGTCCTTTCCACACCTATGCATGTGTGCACAGAGATCACATAACTACAGCGTAAACACTTAAGCTATTAACTGTGTGTGCGGACTGGCAAAGTGCAGTGAGTGCGACAAGCGTGGGATCTGGCCCTTAGAGGGTTTTAGAAAGGAAGCCCTGGTAATGGCTCGAGGAGGAGCAGGAGGAGGAGGAGGAGGAGGAGGAAGAGGAGCACGGGGAGGAGAGGAACACCAGTCATGTCAGAGTGCAGGCCTCCGAGGAGGGATTTGGGTAGACGTTAGTCCCTGAGTGGTAACTTCTAACTCCGTGGAATCGCCCGAGTGCTGGCAGTATCTGTAATTTATAGAGCTCCCCCACACCCAGCCAGGGTTTATGCTGGTGAGATGACCTAGATGAGGACTGGCCACCCCAGAACCGTCTCATCAGGACAACCGTGTTATTAGGACATAGGCATTCCGCCCACGTGACGTCTGTCTGACTTGGGAGGAGAAGGATCCTGGAAATTGAGTCCAGTCATCCAGCCAGTGCTTCAGCCGATCATGCCTGTGTAATGAGCCTCCAATCAAAACCGTGGGGAGCTGTGCCTCAGGGGACTCTACTGGTTAGTGAAGTGTCCTGCATTTGAGACCCTTCCGGTTCTAAATCTATGTGTCTCCTCATTGCCCATCCTATTCGTATCTTTTAAATAAAACTTTAATTGTAAGTCTAGTGTTTTCCTGAGCACTGTTCAGTTGAATTATTGAGCCTGGGGGAGGAGTGGGAAGCCCATAATTTTTAGCCAGTGAATCAGAAATGCAGGTGGCTTGGTAACCACAGAGTGGTGGCTGGTGTTTGAGATGAGGACTGTCTTGTGGAGGGCAATGCTCTTAACCTGTGAAATTTGATCTAACTCTGGGTAGTTGTTGGCATTGCAAGCCAGTAACGGGAAATCTAATTGGCCTGACAAAATTGAGTCACACTGTGGAAGACTTGGAAGTCAGACATTGCGCTCGGAAAGGGACTGTGATATGATTTAATAAAATAATAACTGTTTAAATATATGAAATGCTTTTGTGTATGTTGCCTATATATTTACTCTCCTTTCACCCTATGATGTAGGAAGCATTATTAATTATGTATTTAATAGATGAATAATGGAGAAGACTCCACACCATAAAAAGAACAAAAAGACCTCGGACTCCTCTCTAGTTTGAAGTTCGCTGTCTCTGTGTTGACCTGGGGAAAGCCGTCCCTTTCCATGAACTTATTTTCCTTATCAGTATAATAAGAACAGCCCCTCCACTTCTAAGGCTACGGTTCCACATGGTTAAGGTGCATTCTGGGAAGTCACAGCTTATTGAAGTAGTCTTTAACAGCCAATTAGACTTTGAACATCCACTTGTATTATCAACAAGTATTTGTTGAACATCTGACAGGTTCCATATGCGTTGTTTTGGACAAGGAGGGATAAGCAAAATGGGCATAGTTCTGTCCATTCAGAGCAGTCATTGCCTCAATATCCACCTCCCCAATGGGGTAATTTCCCTTTTTATTTCAAATGAGATTACACTGAAATAGTCAAACTGAAAGGGAGAGGTGAGAAAAGATCACAGATTATCTGCACAGGGCGGGGAGGAGACGGGGAACGCACTTCGCCTCCAATTGGGAGAATAAGAAGCTGAATAGAGATGGCACATGATGGATGGACTGTGGCCTTGTGAAAGCCGAGTGATTTTAGCATTAGGTAATGATTTTGTGGAACAAGCCCCAACAGTAGTAATAAGTCTGTGGATCTGTACATGAGTTACAGGGCAAGTAGGACCACTACTCTACTTACCTCCTCTCCTCTCATGTTCAAGGAATAACATAACAGGCGCACAGCCTAGAGATAAGAAGAGACCTTGGGATTTGGAGTGGAGAATTCAAGCAGAGAAAGAGATGAGACTTTCTGGGCAAAGCAACATTAAACATTAATAAAGACCATACTAATATTTTGAAACTTGGTAGCTCTCCAGACCCAGTTAAGGGTACTTTATGAACATACAAATTTTGCCCTGGACCTTTTTATAAGCAGAATTTCTAAAGGAGGAGATTTAGGAATAAGGCCTCCAAGAAGAGTCAGTTGCTCTGCTGGCTTTGAGAACATCTGGGTTACCCAATTGTCAGATGAGGATGGCTTCTAGAGACTCAGAGGCCTATTATGGACAGTTATTGTAATTTGCTAATATGATGTTATTTTTATGAGTAAATCAGTTCAATTTGTAAAATTATGGATTTGCAGGACCTTCTTTTCATTTCCTTCCATCTGTGTATTTTTATTCTCAATTCCTTTTGCTAGCATTTGAAATCTTGGGAGGTAAGATGTGTTTTGTTTTGTTTTGGGGAGGGTGGAGAACAAATGTTATTTTCTGTAGTAGAAATTGGCTGGTTGCTTTTGGTGAAATCTCAAGGAAAGAGTGGAAGGTAGGGTTTAGCCATCAAAATCATTTGAACTAACCAAATCAACAATAAATCACAAACTCTAGATTTTTGTTTAAAGGGGAATAGACCAAGGCAGTGGATTGCAAATTAGCCAGGCCACGACTTGCTGGCTCTCATTCATTTTGTAAACAAAAGCAGGCCTGAATTCAATCAAACATTACTTGTTAAAGTAAACTAGCAAAAGCTGGTGAAAATTAAAGTAGAACAGAAGATGATTTCAATAATTTTATTCTCCAGCTTTTAGCTTAAAACAAAACAAAACACAAAACAAAAAACCTATCCACCATTCCACTCCACGGGGCATATCCTTCCTTTCAAGATACTTTCATGAAAATTGAGCAGCATTTTAGTGGTGGTTATGCACATACTAAAGAGTGCTACCCATAGAACTGTGTAAATTGCCGCGAGAGCAAAATTCTCAAGGTTATATGTGTAGTTTTGACAATATTTTAGGGCCTTTTAAATGAGAGAGATGGCACTCGAGGCTGGCTAAGCTTAAGGTCTAATTAATTGATAAATCCCATGTGTTTGCTATGTTCTACTTGTTTGAAGTGGCATTGAGAGGTTACTTGGTGCTATTTTTTGTTTAGGTTTTAATCTAGGGAGAGTTATTGAGTTTCTCCTTAAACTGAACAAAGCCAGAGGGGTTTTGCTGTATGAGACTAGAAACAGGTGGAGCATTGCTTTTTTCCTGAGGTGATGTGTCCCGTGGGAGTGACAAGGGCAAGGAGGAACATCATCGGAACCCCTAGATGCGCCAAGTCCTAACTCTGTAGCCCTAACTTAAATTCTCCTAGGAGTTCAGGTAGAACTGTCATTCGGGGGGTTGGAAAGGGGCAGGGATCCAGGGGTTATTTCTAAGAGCTTGGGGAGTAGGAATAGCTGTCCAGCCGTGCACCTGGGCCAAAAGTAATCCTGAGTCACGGCTTGAACTCCTTCCACCTGTGAGCTTGCATTATGTCCAGCAGCCAAAAGAGGTGTTGATGCCTTTCAGGCCTCGTTTGTCTATGATGAAGTTCCACCCACCACAGAAGGACTCAGGGGAGTTTCCCTGCGGGCTCTAAGTCTTGATGTATGTTTCCCCCAGGCTTTTCTCTGTTTTCCCTGCATTCTTGACAGCGAGGTAGACACCATAGATATTTGGCCTGCAAGATAATACACAGTGTGTCCTAACTGTGCAGAATTAAGAGGGTAAATTCTGGTATGCACCAACCAACTGCTGCTGCTGAAAAACAGAGCGAAACTAGAGCAGCGGTACACTCAGCTTTGGAATCAGCTTGCGAGGCCAACTCTTTGCAGTGCCCCCTCAAAACCACCCACCATCACCAACCATGCTTCAGAAGAACTGGGGATGCTGGCTGTGGGTTTGTACTCAGGGGAGCAGCCATTGTGCAAACTCAGCTTGGGTGGAAGTGGAAAGATGCTCTGCCACCTGCCTACTCCGAGCTCTCAGGCACCGCACCAGAAGAAGATCTTTTCAATGCCTAATAATGATGTGGATATAAAGTAATTTTATTATTTACATATTCGTTTTATTTATTTACTTCAAATTACCTTCATTATGGGTCCTCTTGGAAGCAAGAAATGGGATGAAATGACCTCTTGTAATTCCTCTCATCGTATGACGCTCAGGATGATTTGTTTCAATGGTCCCATGGGGGTAGAAATCATTTCTCCTGACCCTTAAAACATCAGTAATGGAGGAGCCTTTTCTGTTTTAAGGTTGCATCTTTGCTCTGGAAGTCCATGGTTCTATTTCAAGAAATGTTAAATTGTTGTCTTCCATCTATGGAATTGACCCAATAACCAGCTACAAAAATGTAAGGGTCCTGGCTTACATTCTTAACAGTGCCAGTAAACAAGAGCAGTTTCCTAGTTCCCCTACCTTGATACCTGCTCTCCTGGGGTGATCAGAACCTACATTTCACTGTTCTACCTCAGCTTTGCCTCCTTTGTGTTTATTCCGCTGCTGAAAGATTCAGAACATCCCTTTTTCTAGCACACATTGTTTGTCTGAAAATACACCTGGAAGCTGCCCAATTTGGAAATGACTTAAATTACAAAAAAAGCACAGCTGTCTTTAACAGCTCTAGGAGTTCATGCAACGAGCCTACAATTTATTGAGTAGGATTAGATGCTTATTGCCTATGACACTTTAAATACCATTACATTGAAGTTTATACAAGAAAGTCCAAGTTTAAAACTGGAATCTTAGCAATAACAGCTGGGCCATTTGTTTATGTGATAGGCAGGAAAGAATGACTTCTGTAATCTTTGTCTTTGGCTTCGGGATTCTGAAGGGGAAAAAAAAAGAGATGGGGAACAGGGAGAAAGAAGCTAATTTCAGATTCTCAAGTTGAGCTGAGCACCGCTGGCTAATTTGTCCCTCATGTTAAGACCTCAGCCCAGGTTCTTCTTGTATCCTCTTGCTCCCTCACACCTGACAAACCGGCGTTTGAAATACTGGAGCCCACCTCGAGGACAGCAAGGGGTGTGTTGCTAGCTGCTTGCAGCTCTCTCCCCCAGGCGGCTCACATTCCGCAGTTTGTTTCTAGCATGAAAGACTTTGTTTTAAATCATAATAGCAACCAGGCTGTAATCACATTAGAGCGCACATGGAGAACTTGCAAAAAGTCATGTGTTTTGGATTTGACATTCTGATTTATGGTTGTGTGCTCCAGTTACACAGCTGCGATCTCATTTTCCGACAAAGATGTTTTCTATTTTTCTATTACTTTGCTTCACCCTGTCTTTATGTTGGGGAAAATGAAAGCCACCAGGTGAAATCATAACATAAGTACAAATATTTTCATGTTTGGGTTGGACAGCGTAATAAATGGTGTGTACTGGCGTTTCAAACACAGCTTGTTATTTTTGAATAAAAGTGTAAAGGGAATTGCTTACTTAAGGTAATAGCAAATTAGAGAGGTACGTAGAAATTTGTTTGTAAGACCCAGAATTATCCTACAAACTTTCTATTCCCATCACCTGATATCAATTTCCAGGAGGGGACTTGAACAAGTAATGTTCCATTCTGCAGGTATAGGTAAATTGAGCTGCCTACTTATTATGCTGATTTCACAGAATTCTGAGAGGTTCAAGGTTGGGAAGCTGTAAAAAATAATATTTGTGAGCCTGTTCATTGTGCACATGAGGAAGGCAAAACAGAGCTGTAAAGGGACTTGCCCACAGTCATGCAGCTGGTTATGAACAGAACTCGGACTACAACTCAAATTTCTTTTCCCCCAGCTCAGTATGTTTTCTACCATTTAAATGCAAATCGAATGGCAAATTGATTGGTAAGCTGACCACCACCCCAAAGCACATTCCAAATTAGCTTTCTGTCAATATATAAGAAAAAATTATTTTCCATTTTTGTTGCTTCTTGAAGTGTAAATATTTTTTTCTAAGGTTGATAGAAATTAAGACTCAGACCTGGCTTATCAGCACACTTGGCTCACCATTCTATTTTAGTCTGAGGGATGTTATTGGCAATAAATGTAGCCATCTTGAACTCACAGGTATTAAGATTTAACATATTTCTCTATTTTACAACATGTAAATGAGTCCAAGTATAATCAACTTATTGTCAATTCGATACATTCTTGATGAAGAGGTAAAAAGTACTTGTATATGAAAAATTAAATATAGTGAAGGAATGCCTGGGTACGAGCAGTCTCACTCAGAAACCTCTCTAAAAATGGGAAGAACGTTAGAGCTCTATGGTTTGGATCATCATTTGGTGCCTGTTTTCTTCTTGTATAGATTCAGTCGTTAGGGGAGTATTTTGAATCCTATGGTCAGCTCATTAGGGTTTTTACACAGAGGAGAAAAGCCCTTACACAAAGGAATTAAATACTTTGTTTCTTAGTAGGATTTTCTACGTTGTAGACAATGAGTAGAATCGGGTCCTCTTTTTCAGGGAGCAGAGAGGCAATAGGAGGGCAAGAGTTCTGTTGATGATTATTTTTCACTGAATGCAGGTGAATAGATGTTCACCAACGTTTTAGATTCTCTTGTATATGAGAATAATCCTCCCAAGTAGAGTGGGGGCACTGATGTCTCTCCCTCATCCTCTATTCTCCTCCTTTCCAGCTGACAACACCAAGATTTTCTTGGAAAGTGACTTCTATTCCAAGCTCGTCTGTGAAGTGAACATCATGTCATCCCACCCTGAGCCTAAAGTGAGCTGACCCTAAAGCCAATCCATTATTTCACCTGCTCTCCGGTGGTGGTGTTGGATTATGGTGGGTAAATGGCATTGTGGGCCAGTGAGACTGAACCTGAGGATTTATAGAGACACTGCCATTCAACAGAGAAGGTCAGAAATCAGCAAGTGCGTTTTTTCTGTGTCCTTAGTTTCAGAGGGGACTCCTGGAGCTTCTACTGAAGCTTACTTTAAGGAAAGACGGAAGGAGAGAGAGAGAGGCACATTTCCCGTTACATGGGTTGTGCTGCTGGCTCAAGCTTCTGCTGCTGACACCTGCCTTGGTGGGTTGTCATCTGTCTCTTGTCTGGGAAGTGCTGGGAGGAGCATCAGCCAGAGTGGTAGCTCCTATAAATCACAGCTCTCACCTTGGCAAGGATGGTAAGGGTGACTGCTAGAGGCTGAGGGAGAAAAGCTGTTTGGTGAAGACAGTGCGATGTTGAGAAATGTATCTTTGGCTGACAAGATAAAATAGAGTAAGATTACTGTAGATTTCATAAGTCTTTTTTTTTTTCCTGTATCAGGGATAGAACTGAGGACCTTGTACTTGCCAGGTAGGTGCAGCACCCTGAGCTACATCAACAGTCCCATATGTCTTATTTTGTTCTCTGTTCTTTACTAGAATATTTATAAAAATAAATTTAAAAATTGCCTAGAAGATTCCACCTACTATTAAAAATGAGGTCTGCTGTTAAGTTTTATTTTTTATTTTTTAGACTCTCACAGCTTCTTTCAGAGGTCTTCAGTGAATGGTGTACTCTGACTCACCCCTATTGCTGTAGGATAAGCTTTAGACTCAAGATCCACTTTGTCACAACAAAATACTCTCCTGCACAAGTAGCCACCCTTAATCCAAATCCAAAAGTGTGGTTTCTGTTGCCCATACATTTTCAGAGGACCACTGTATGACTTCTGAGCATGTGACATTCTGGGAATGCTTCACTAGCTACATATCAGCGTGAGAGAGAAATGTCCATTTCTATAGGCCATCTACCAATTAAACATCTTGTCAACTAAAATGTACATCCAATTTGTACTGATAATTTTATAAATAAAATGGCATTTGTCTGAAATAATGTGATAAAGTAGAAACTGCCTGTACCATTGAATTTTATGGGTCCTTGAAAGTCACTGGGTTTTTACATTTTTCTTTATCTTTCTTTTTTATTTCTCTCTCTTTCTCTATCCTTCCTTCCTCCCCTTCTCTCTTTACTCTTACTCTCTCTGTCTGAAGCTGCTATAATTAAATACCATATACTTGATTGTTTATAAGCAACAGAAATTTATTTCTCACAGTTCTGAAGGCTGGGAAGCCCCAAATTAGGGCATTGGCATGTTTGGTGTCTGGTGAAGCCTCACTGTCTGAGCAACAACTATCTCCTTCCATTTAGGAGGCAAATCAGTTCTCTGGAGCTCTTTATAAGGGTACTAGTCCTATTCATGAGTACTGTACCCTAATGACCTGGTTGTTACCAAAGGCCCCACTTTTTCATGTCATCATCTTGGGGTTAAGATTTCAACATAGGGATTTGGTGTATGTGTGTGTGGGGGGGTGGCATAAATATTTAGCCTACTACACTTTTAGTATCATAAAAGGATTTTGTTTCTGTTGTCCATGACCTGCAGCATTGATCCCCAGCCTTTTTGGCACCTGTGACTGGTTTTGTTGAAGAAAAGTTTTCCACAGATTGAGGGTGAGCGTTTGTTTTTAGCTTCTTTTGTTTTATTAGTACATTTTAAAAAATTCATAATAATTACATTCCCAAGAGCTAGCATCACTACCTCAGCTCCACCTCAGATCATCAGACATTAGATTCTCATAAGGAGCTGCAACCTAGACCCCTGGCTTGCACAATTCGTAGGAGGGTCGAGGCTCCCATTGGAATCCAGTGCTACTACTCTGAGAGGAGGTGAGTGGGGAGCCATGGTGGCTGTAAACACAGATGAAGCTTTTCTCACTGGCCCAATGCTCACCTCCTGCTCTGCTGGCACTTGTACTGGTCCGTGGCCTAGGCTTGGGGATCCCTCACCTATAGAATGAAAGTTTCTAAAATAAGCCAGGGAAGGATGTGTGCTCATAGAACCTGAATAGTACCATCCTATTCACCATCATCATAGGTCCTTTACTACGTAGAGACCTTGAAGGCTTGTGAGACTCACCTGAAAGTGAATGTGAAATGATGAAGCTGCCCACCTACTCTCTGCTTCAGCATACATTTATTGATATTATTCATGCTCAGAGGGGACTTTCCAAGAAGTTATTGAAGGCTAAGTTTCAGGACCCTGTACAGTACTTGCATGTCCTTCCAAGTACCTGGGAGGGATCCCAGCAATTTTTACTTGTAAGTTTCTATTTTTTTTTTCTAAAAAGAACTTTCTAAAATTGTGTAAGTCCAAGGATTCACAAAAATGGGATATCTTGGTCTCTGTGTTTCTCTTGGAAGGTAGAAGCAAAGAGAAAACAAAATTCATGATTTTAGTTTGAGCCCCTGATCATGATGACTTCACCAGCTACAGGGAGTTTAAAATATTCTCTTCCTCACTACATACAGACATCACAGCCTTCAGAAGAAGCACCTTTGGCTCTTCCTAGGGTCAGGAGGAGCTGCAGGGCTGTATAGTCTTCATGGCTAGTGAAAAAGCAGTGAGTATGTAGATGCAAAATGTCAGGACTTCTAGTATTTGTTACTAGTCTTTGGATAGGAGTGTGACCACACAGGCTGAGTGTAAGCAAGTGGGCATAGGAACACTGAGAAAAGAACCTGAGAAACAAGAAGAAAACAAGCGCATCCGGGTTGAAGGAAGATTCTGTTTTCAAGAGCTTAAGAGTTTGTGTTAGTCTTTTGAAAAAAGGATTGGCAATTAGTCTCAGCAACTCTGCGTGTTCTTTGGAAACTGCAGCTCTAACCTATTTCCATACTACCCATATCTTGGGAAATCAATAGAAGGTGATGGGAATAGAAAGTTTGTACTTCAACTTTATATTTTAAAAACAAATCTCCATCTACTTTTTAAAGATAGGGTGAGGAATAGAGTAAGGCATTTCTTTTATACCTTTATAATCATGTTAACTATATAGTTTCTACATAGTAAGCTAACCATATGCACAATATGCAGTAGAATGTATTTGTCATCTTGTAGTATGCCATTTATATAAAGTATTTCTATGACATAAGTAATGTTTGAATACAAATTCATGTAAAATATGCTCAGACAATAGAAATTAAGGGAAAGCCCATCTCTCTTTCTTCCACGTTTACTATGCCAATTTCAGTTACCCCTTAGGAGGGGCAATGCAAAACTTCAGTCTGTGTCATAATCTCTCCTTCTTTTTTATACATGGGTTTACATTTTCAATTGCAGTTAAATATAAATATTATCAACTTTCAAGGGCACAATTTTTTAACAAGTAAATAGTATTCCTCAATATAGGTTCTGCACCTTTGTTTTGAACTAAAAAATATACTAAAGGTCCTTTCCTATCAGTATGTGTCTTATAATTAATTGCTGCAATTATCCTATGGACTGAAGATACTAATATTTATTTGCCCATTCTTTTATTGATAGAACTTTTGCTATTGCATTCAATGCTATAACGAATATTTTTGTGCATTTTACTGTATGTTTGTGTGTGACTTTCTCAAGGAAAGAATGTAAAATAGTGGAGTTTAGTCTGTACACTTTATATTTTAATAAAAGCTATCAGATTGTGATGCATATATGTTGTGGTTTGTATTCTCACTAGATCTGAGGGTGCCCAGTTCTCCACTTCCTTAGTAGTATACGGTGCTATCTATTTTTAGGTTAATGTTTTGTTCTGTTTATAAGGTTCCTCATTAAAAGTAATATTATTTTTATATTAGATGCTTATATCTTATCTTTTATAGATAGGATTCTGGAGCCCAAAGTTACCAAAACAAGGTATGCAATAGCTACATGATTTCTAGATAATTAGGCTGTGTATAACATATAGATCAGAGATGCTCTTTACCTTTAATTTCTTGCCTATTGAGCCTCATTGTGAGTTGTGACCTGCATTGTCTTTTTCTGGGATAGTTAAAAAAATTGTTTGGAGTGCTGGTTTGGTGTTCATGAAGTTTCTTAGGTATTTTTTGTCATGAAAGTATCTTATTTCTCCATCAGTTTTGAAAGATTGCTTTGCAGGATACATCAGCCTAAGTTGGAGGTTGTTTTCTTTTAAAGCTTGAAATACATCACTCCAGGCTCTCTTTGACTTGGGGATTTGTGTTGAAAAGTCTGATGGGCTTTCCTTTGCATGTAATTTGTTTCTTTTCTCTAACTGCTTGTAGTATTTTGTGCTTCTGTTGGTTTTCCAGGATCTTGACTATTATATGTCTAAGTGTAGTTTTTTTTAATCATAACTAGTTGGAGTCCTATATGCCTCATATGTATCTGTATGTCAATATCTTTTGCTCTGTTTGGGAAGTTTTCTATCATTAGTTCTGTGAACAGTTTTTTATGTCATTTGTGCTTTCTCCTGATTTTTCATGGACTCCTATCAGTCCTATATTATTCTTCTTTGCATCATCTAGGAGCTGTTGGATTGATTTCTCATGGTCTCTTACTAATTTAAAAAGATCTCTCTTTTCATAGTCCCTGACTACCATCCTGTCTTCTATATCTGATATTCTGTCTTCAGATTGGGTCATTCTGCTACATATACTTTCAATAGAGTTTTTTAATCTCCTGGATATCAGTTTGAATCTAAGGGAAGACAAGAGAGATGCTTACCTAACTTGTATTAAATGCATTTAGTGGATATAATTAAAGTAAGTTCACTTTTGCACACATTTATATAACATCTACTACAGGCACAGCTTTCTGCTGGATTAAAAGATAAATCACATGTAATTTATAGCTTTGAATATTTCACAGTTTAATAATGAAATTTGATAGGCTAAATGATAAGTGTAATGCAAGAAACAGTTGAACAAGGGACAAGTGACACATAAGCTAGTTGCTCCAGAAACTTGAGGGAATTCTAAAGGGGAGCTCAGGTAATGGGGGAGAATCTTAAAAACATGCACATTTCACATGGCAGGAGGATGGAGAAAGATTCAAGGCTGAGAGAACAGAAGTGTTTAAAGCTTGGACCTTAGCATGGCTAGAGTATATGTGTGTGCACATTAAGAATGGAGGCTGGGAGCTGATGAACCTTAGAGTTAGTGTGGTCTGGGGTGGACATTACTCTGTAGGACAGTGTTTCTCCATGTGCAGATCACCTGCAGCTGAAATTCCCAGCCTCACTCCAACCAACTGCATTGAGACAGTCAGGGTATGGGGCTTAGAGATCTTCATTTTTAACAGTTTTCCTGAGGTTTGCTTGTTTTTTAATTTTATTGTGGATTACATTTAAAAATCACTCTTTAAGCATTAGTGAGTCTTTTTAAAGACTTTGGATTCTTCTTCTAGGAAGGGAATCAACCATTTAGGGAGCAGTTTGTGGGTGATTGGAGGGAAAGGAAGGGAAGTGGTCCTGAAAAAAGCCTACTGGGTAGATGCCCTAGGGACATCCTAACCCTGGGATTGCTGTGGCATGGGGATGTGTGTTGGGTAGAACAGCCCAGGTCAAGAGTGGAGCTGCAGTTAGGACCATTTAAAACCAATATTAGCTTTAATGCTCTTTGAAAGAGGCATCATTAGGAATGTAAAAGCTGGGTTACCTCTGATTAGTGCCAAGAGAGTGAAGGGCGAATCCATTAGAAGCTACTTGTAAGACATTCACACTTTAAGATCACTGCTTTGATGACTTTGAAGAGGCCAGAACTAGGCAGAAAGGTAGCAAAACCAGTTTGGACTTCAAAGACCTATTATAGTGCTTATCTCTTTAGGGCAATATTCTGTTTTGAGTAACACTAAAGTACACTTTTAATTTAAATATGACTGATTGGGCTATTTGCAGTAAATTTTGCTAAGCTTTTTTGTCTGAATCATAGACTGTCGGATTGACTCTGTGTTATGCTTTAATTCATAGTTTTGAAATTATTTGAATTTCCCTCATGCATTTATATTACTATTTACATAACTCGACGTTTGTATATACATTCAGTTATACTAAAGACCCCGACCCTTTTTACGATGAGATGACTGGGATAAGGATCTTA
Organism: Fukomys damarensis; assembly: GCF_012274545.1. NCBI lineage: Eukaryota > Metazoa > Chordata > Mammalia > Rodentia > Bathyergidae > Fukomys > Fukomys damarensis. Next base: position 73,066,974 of record NW_022900929.1, read on the forward strand.
TTCCCCATTTGGATGTGAGACAAAAATCAAGCGGTTTCCTTCAGTCAGTACTAGAATGCAGGTTTTCTAAATCCTGAGCCAGGGTGCATCTCTCAAAACTTTTTGAAGAAAATTATAAAATGGGAGAGACGCACTTTAGCGGGTAAAGAAGTAGCTCCCCATGCTCTATAAGTGGGAGAAATAACACAATCTGAGAAGACAGTCACGCTGACCGATAGCCTTCAGATTCTCCCTGCCAGGAAGATGAAGTCTGAGTTGGATTTGTATCAGTGCAGTAAAGGCCTGAAGCAGAAGAGGCCTCCAAAATATTGCTCAGCGATGCAATAATCTTATGTAGAAGATGCTCAAAATAACGAGAGGGGGTGGTAGTGGTGTTTAAAAGTGGAGAATGGGCCTAGGAAGAGTTTTGGAGGAGAGTAGATTCTTATATTAGAACAGGGCTATGAGGGAAAAACAGGAATCAGGGAATTTAACTTACATGGTGGGCCCACCAAGTGCTGAGTGGCAGTCATTTGCACACTTGGAACTGAGCGGTCAGGCAAGATCAGTCCAAAAAATGTCATAAAAGTTATGTCATTGTGTCACCGGACCAGGGTCCAAAGAGATTATCGGAGCCATGATGAAGAACCAAATCTGCTCCGCTGATGGAAAAGGATTGCAATTTTGCTGGCTCCTGTCGCAGAAAAATATTTTCAGGTCACATCAGTAAGAGGCTCAGAAGTGTTTATTAGGCCAAAGTTTTAGCACATGCTAAAAGAAATATAGAGTGGGACCCTCAAGCGAGAAAGGTACATTGTTTCCTGGAATAGGGAACATTTGTACTTCTCTCGAAGGGGTGGAAATTGTGAAAAAGGTGACCCCCCCCCGGAGGGTACTGGCCCATTTTACAGGTATGAGCACAGTTTTTTTTCCTGTTTTTAGATAGATAATTTAAACATTCTTTGGATTCTTTCAACCTGTTACTCTACCTTAGGATCAGGTTCCTGCTTCTTAGTTTCTCAATTAAGCCAATTTATGGACTTTCAGTATTTCTGAGGAATTTGCGGGGGAGTGTGAAGGTCTGGAAGGAAAGGAGCCTAAATTTATCCAAGAATGACTTTGCCTGGGTTGCAGAAAGTGGCAGTCTTTCTAAAAATCCAATTTTTAGTTATAATTTCCTTGTCTTCTTTCTACCTATCATTTATTTCTTCTGCCCTGCCTCAGTTGGAGGTGCTGCTAGAGTTTTCACTAGCAAACAACTTCAAACAACATTCTCTACTAAGTAAGCCGTCTGAAGTCTCGGCATCGTGATGGTAGGTGTACCACTAGAAACTGCACACGTCTGGGACAGTGTACGAGGCTGCTGCTTTCAGGACTCCAACCCTAGAAACCTAGTGTTCACCTTTTATTACCTGTAGCACCTTTGTGTTTGAAAAAACATTCTTGATGCTTCTCTTAAACCCTTCTCTGATTATTCATATAGATGTCACATAAGTGAAACAGGATCCATACTTGGCCCTCCATACTGGAGTGCAGATACCTGAGGGAAATCTGCGGTAGGAAGCAATTTAATGATTCAACATATCGACACTCCTTCTGCTGTCCAGGTTTCCAGCTTTGGTGCTGGCCACTCTTGGAAGGACTGGCTTTGACTGAACTCTAACATGGAGGTCTTAAGTCATCCTAGTCAGTAAAGATCAGCAACTCTTCCTGTCCCTTTAGAGATCTAATCTCAATCATTTGGCAAAAATCCCAAGTTGAGTCATCATGAACCTTAACTCTTCCACAGTTCACCTGGATACGATAAAATGGATATGGTGATGCTCTCTCTGCTCCAGAAGATTGTATCACTTTAGATGTCATGAGCTGGGCACTGTTTCACCACCAGATCATCCTGCTTTTGTGAATGAAACAAAATACGCAAGCAGCAACTTAGAGGACCTGAAGTTCATTTTGACCTAAGGTAGGCAAGATTTGAGTTCACATTACTGGCTCCATGGCACCAGCACCATAGGAAAGGGGTACAGCAGAGGAAACTCCAGCAAGTGAGACCCTTCCAAACCCCCTTAGCCAGGAACCCACCGCTTCCGAACAAGGCCCCCTCTTAACACATTCAGGTGCAAACTCATCATTGGATGAATCCACCAACCAGACCAGTTCATTTATGACCTAATCACCTTCCCAAAGCCTCGATCTGAGCACATGGGAATGTCGGGATATTTTAGATCCAAATCATAAAACGTGATGACCGTGCTTTGCACTTACCAACTCCCTTCCAAAGCCAAGTTTAGAAATCACTTTTCTATTTGAGAAGAATGCAAAAGAAGAGTCTTTCGTCCCGTGATGCTTCACTTCCTACCCTTGAACTGCATTTATCCTAAAGGATTCCATACGTAATAAATGGATTTCTATGAAGGCCAGTTCAATTAATTTGTTTTTTAGTCTTTATTTTGCAGGATCAAGGAAATCAAGGCCAACATACTTAACATCTAAACTTCTTAGGACAGGAACTCAGCATTTGCTGGCTTTTAAGAAGGTGCGTGTGAACGAACTATAAATTTTGAAGTGAGATTTCTTTGAGTTGGAATACTTAGAAGGTAGAGTTTAAATTTTAAAAAATAGGTTTTATATATATCTGTACTTAATGACTTCCTTCTGAAGCTGAGTTTACGTCTCAGTGAACTGTTGGCAAAATGTATCCACAATGAGTTTTTCACGCCATAAGCACAGTTTTGTTTTAATTTTAAAATAAGTTCATCAGACAATATTTAGAAAATATACAAGTGCCAAGAAGGAAATATAGTTCTACTTTATCCCCTGTTGGTATCTGCTGCATTTCCTTCCTGTCATTTTTTTCTGTGGTCGTGCTGTATATGCAGTTCTGTATCCGACTTTTTCACTTAAGTCCCTCGGTTGACATTTTTTATTTTATCAATTATTCTTACAAACATTGTTTCTCATGATTGCATCATATCCCATCATATGAAATCCTTTGCTTATTTCTTGTTATAATTTATATTAGTTACAGGTTTTCACTGTTATAGAAAAACTACAGTAATTATTTTTCTACATGAAATTTTATAAGATTGTTTATTTTCTTAGACCAGATGCCAAAAATGTATGTACTGGCTTAAAAACTATGGATGTTTACAAGACTCTTAATGCTTATTAAAAGGATTTCAGAAAAGTTCAACATTTATGTCCTTGCTAATAATGTTTGAGAATTTCTATATCACTGAAATTAGAATATTTTGACTTCAATATTTGTGGGAGATTGTTTTCAGGACACTCTTCAGAACCCAAAATCTGCTGAATTTTTTTCTCCATGTTTCATCAAAACATGATTGAAAAATAAGCATTGTATATATTTAAGATATAAAATGTGATATTTTGATATATGAATATATTGTACAATAATTACAACAAGCAAATTAACATATCAGTTATCTTCCTTGTTACCATTTTTTATGGTTAGAACATTCAAAGTCTTCTTTCTTAACAGGGATGGGGATTTAGCTCAATGGTTCCACCACCTGCCTCATAAACGTAAGAACCCAAGTTCCATCCCCAGTACCAAAAACAAACAAACAAACAAAAAAAAACCCAAAATAAAATCTACTTAACAGATTTCAAATATACAGTGCAATATCATTAACTATGTTCCCTACACTGTGTATTATAAACCTTTTCCCTGTTTTGGGGGGTTTGTATTTCTCTGCAATAGTCTGTGTGGATCCTTTACCCAGTTTGTTTTGGTTGTTACTTTCAATCCACATGCACTCTTTACACAGTATGAATGGTAACCCTTTGTCAAATCATTTCTTTTTTGATGTACATAAGTTTTCCATTCTTCTGTAGTCAGTTTTTTAAAGGTATTTTTTGAACTTTTCAATTTCCCATGTTGTTTTTAAGTTTAGAAAATCTAAAATGTTGTTTTCCTTTGGAAACTGCATTAGAAATTACATTTTTATCAAGAAGAGATAGAAGACTTTTTTTTCTTTATCATCCTGCTCTCTCTTCCTTCGAATGAACCTATATGAGCCAGGTGTGGAGGTGCACACCTATAATCCCAGCACTTGTGAAGTTGAGGTAGAAAAATCATCGAATTTTCGAGGCCAGCCGGGGCTACCTAGTGAGTTCAAGGCCAGCTTGAACTACACAGCAAGACCTTATCCCAAAAATCCAATAAATAAGAGTCTCATGCTCTACCAACTGAGCTAGCCGAGCGTACCTATAAAACCCAACAAATAAATAAATCTATGTGAATCAAAGGCAATTCATGGTCAATTTGGGGAAAATATTTTTGTCACTTCCAAAGTTTCTACCATTGGCTCACACCAGTGTCTTATAGTGTCTGAAGTGGATGAAATATTTGTGCTAGGTAGAAACTATTTTCTCATGAGGGACACGGAAGGAATATCCAGTAAGTCATAGGACATTGCTTGATGAAGATTAAAACTTCAAAATAACAGTTTTCAAAAAAATCAGTTTGCTCTCCATTCAGTTCGCTGTGACTGGGAAAAAGCCTCTTTGCTTTTTGTATATCTGCTGTTAGTTAAATCCTCTCCCTTGCAGAAATCGTATATGCGCATTGTCTCCCTCGCTTCTTCTCCAGGAGGTCTAATTCTTCCCTCCGGTTGCTTCTCTTCAGATCTCTCTTTAAGGAGGAAAAACGAAGGAAGAGTGTACTTACACAATCATATCTCACAGGAAGTTTGATGTAAAAGAGATTGTCTTAGTATTGCTTTCCACATTATTCTGAATGTCAGTTTAAAAGGCTTTAAAATTTTTTAAAAAATTTTTGAACGGAAGTATTAACTAGAACTGCCAGCAGCAGTTAGTTTGAGAAAAGCAATATTGTGCATCCTAAATTGGGTAGAAATTTTTATGACTCAAATTCTTCATTTATTACACCCAGATGGTGAGAGCAGGCTGCTGTCTCTGATGCCCTGGTGGAAATAAACCACCAAGGGTTCTTAAGTTTGAATATCACACCACCTTTTCTGTAACTTTTGAGTGGGACTTCATATTGGAACACCTTTAGTTCCCAAGGCCTAAAGCTCTAACTTGAAAATTTTATTGCCTGTACATGCTTGGGCTAAGAAATTAACTTTTCAGGGTACCCATCTGAAAAGAAGAAGCAATCATATATATACATATACATACATATATATATATAATATATATATATATACATATGATTAATATATATGTTAAATATGCCTATGATAAAGTTTATATGTTAGGCACAATAAGTGACTAACAACAATAATGACAAAATAGAAAAATTAACAGTATAATACAAGTTGTATGAATGTAGTATTAAACTATGTGGTATGTTTAAAAATATAGTGAACGTTTAAATGAAAAAATTATTATAGTAAAAGGGACATTGGCACTAATTCCCCTCAGAACACCCCCTTCACGTTAAATACACTTATCCCATCGTTCCTGTTACTTGCTGAAACGGTTCTGGAAGTTCTCTTTCTTGTATGTATTGAGTGGGGCTGTCATGGCTGCCTGGATGTTCAGAATTGATGCAAAACATTTACCTTTCATGGTCATTGTGACCGAGGACTGGGAAGTTGCATGGTACTCCATCCAATGAATAAGGGAGATGATGCCGCACCAGAATATTTTTACTAGCACGTGTTTCCATTGGATGGCACTCAACAGCAGCATTCACAGTATTTTTTGATCACCCCTTCTAAAATGGCTCAGTTTTATCATGCTACTCAAATTGATGTGCCTTTAAACCTCCTGAATTGCTTATTTCTGGAAGTTTCTATGTAGTATTTTCAGGCCATGATTGTTAGTAATTGAAACCCAGATATGAGGGAATTCCTCAATACTTAAAGAGAGTAAAATAATAACTACATTTGTAGGTATGACATTTTACAGGTGAGATAACTTTTCCATAGTGATCTCTCTCATAGTTTTTTGTGGTGGGGGGCTACCAGGGATTGAACTCAGGACCTTGTGCTTGTGAGGCAGGTGGTGGAACCACTGAGCTAAATCCCTAGCCCCTAATTTTTCTTTTTTTCAGTATGAAGGTAAATGAGGGAATTACTAGAATTTTATCTCTCAGTAGAAGTGTGTGTTTTAAATATAGTACAAAAACAAAAATTTTCATATATTAAATTTAAATGCAGAATACCCATTATTATACTTTTTTAGGAAGGAGAAGCCTCAGGTTGTACCAGCAGTGCATTAGGAGTTAACCTTTGTTTTCGTTTTTCCTCTATTTCATGTCATGTTAGAATTTATCTGGAGATGCAAAGCTGAACTGTTAAATTCAGGCAGCTTCAGTCACCTACTTGTGCTGCTCTTTAGCTGGGAAGGGTCTCCTTGCCGAGGAGAGTGTGGGTAGACAATGACAAGCTGGGGTGCATGCTGCTGAAACCACTGTTGAGTGTGAAAGAATGAGCAACTGATCCTGAATTTTGGTTGTTAGACTCAGAATGGATTTTTACTAAACCCAAAGCTTGAGAAAAATTTTAGTCATGGTCCCCCTGCTTGGTGGAAAACAGATGGGAGGAGGACTGTCATCATTTATACTTGGGACACAGTGCAGCGTCGAGGCAGACCTGGAAAATAATTGTTTAAAGGTCACAATGACAAAGAACTAGAATATAATCAATTCAAGAAATGTTTATCAAATGCCTCCTCTGGGTCAGGCACCGTACCTGGACCTGAGACTCTGGAAGAAAACAAGTAACATACTACTTCTGTAGTCATGGAACTACAGGCTGAGGAAATCCCTGCTAGCGCTTATGTGGTTAAGTATATAATAATGATGAATGCCTCGAGTCTGAAGGAAGACTCCATCACATCTTTAAAGAATCTTAGCATCTAAAGCAGAAGGATTTAGGAGAGCCAAGATATGATGGTTAATTTTGTCTGACAACTTCACTGAACCAAGGAATACCTAGGTATTTGGTGAAACATCATTCTGAGTGTGTTTGTGTGTATATCTTGGAGAGAGCGTAATTCTTGAATCTGTAGACTAAGTAAAGAAATTGCCCTCACCCAATCAGTTGAAGGTCCAAATAGAACAAAATAGCATGCTCGCCCTCAGGTAATGAGGAACTCCTCTTGCCGGACTGCTTGCCGGTCCTGTCCACACACTGGAATGTCAGCTCGCCTTGTGTCTTGAGCGTGTTGACCTTTGATTTGGAACTTACAACATGGATCTACTTTGTCCTCTAGCTTGTGGACTATCGGTCTTGGTTACTTAGATACACATATGGATTTATATTGATTGATTGATACATATACATGCTCACTCTCACATTTACACATTGTACTTGTTCTATTTTTCTTGGGAACCCTGCCAAATACACAAGTCATGAAAATAAACCAAGCATTACCTCCAGGAAATTTTCTGTGACCCACCAAGGCTTGGTTGAGTTCTTCTATTCTGGACTCCAATAACACCTTGTTGGTTTAGTCCTTAAAAGCTTTAGTCTTTTTCAAAATTTCTGTTAGCATTGTATTTCAAAGATCAACAGCCAATGAAGTGTATATTTCTGAATTAAAGCATTTGATACTATTGAGTCTAAGAAATTGTTTCTCCTTATAAAATGATCCCAAACATAATTTTTATGACTCAAAAATCTGCTTTATTTTCAAGTTTGTAGACAAAGAATACATGATTTTTTTCCAAATAAATGGAGAAGCTCTGTAGGCCAGGAATATTTTTAGAGCTGATAGGACCAGGGCCAAGAATTACCATCCAAAGAGGTGGTCAATGTGGATAGTAAATAGATTACATAGAGAAGGATCAAGCATGTAAGTACAATAAATATATTGAGAGGAATGAAAATTTCTCTCTGTCACAGAAAGGACTAACCAATATGGAAAGAAAGAATACTAAAAGCATGCATGTATGAGCTCATGGATTTTTGAGATTTATACAGCAATACATATTGAAACAAATATAAAATCACAGAGGGGGGGGATTGCTGAGGAGTAGGAGCAATGATACTCCAGTGCCAATGAGCACCCCTAGCACCAATGTCTTGACTTCTAAATATCATCCTTTACTAAAGAGAAACAGCTCCTTAGAGAGATGGGTGATTTCAAGACTGGAGCAGGAAAAGCACAAGATCCTAATATTTTGTTCACTGAAAACTTTTAAAAGCACACAAAGAATGAAGTGGACAAGCGAAAAGGACAGAAGGGTTATTTTTCAGGAACTCTTACTAGCTACACATTTAAGAAGTCCTGGGAATCGAAGAAAGGAGTGATAGGCATGAATGAATGAATGAATACAAAAGAAAATCTCTATCATTAAGAAATTTAAAAGGTATAATAACGTTAGAATATCACCAGTTGGAAATAACAACAATAATTGATCAAGGCAAAAATCATCAACAGATTCTAACCGAGAGGATAAAATTTGGTGAGGAATAAGGTATTAACATAGTCTCCTAAGCTATTTAGTAAAACTGTAACTTACAATAGTGTTCTAAATCTAATAAATCTAACAGATAATTTTAAAGTGGAAAAATCTGGTAAAGGCTAAGGTGAAAAAGTTAAATTTATTTTTAATGGGACAGTTGACAAAATGTTTCCTCTGTCATTTAAAAAAAAATTATTTCTGTGTTACTCTTGTTAAAACCGGTTGGTACAACTCTAGTCATGAAGAAACATTAGGCAAACACAGAAAAGGTGTCATTTGACAAAATAACTGTGGTATAGTCCACAAAAATATTAAAATCACAAAAGAGAAAAAAAAGATAGATGCTCTTCACATTAAAGGAGACCAGAGAGATGTGACCAAGAAATACACTGCCAATTCTGGACTTAACCCTGGGCTTAAAAGGATATCAGAGGGACTATTTGTTTGGAATCCCTGCCATAAATAACACTGTGGTATTATATTAATTTCCTGATTCTACTTGTTTTGCTCTACACATGCAAGAAAGTTTCTATGGAAAATATAAAATAATTAATAAGTATCTTGTCTATAAATACTTTGAAATTCTGAAATATATATACTAAGAGAAATTATGAGAGTGATAAATGAGAATGAGAATTTAAAATGTTATAATTGGGGACTCTGGGTGAAAATATATATGGAATGTCTGCATAATATTCTCCCAAATTTGCTGTAAGTTTGAAATCACTTTTAAATAAAGTTTTAAAAAATGATTATTCTTAAAATGAGTTTATTGACTTACCTGGTAGTTTAAAGAGTGTGTTTAAAGAATAAGTTTTAAATTTCTTTGATTTCGGGGCCAGAGATTTAGCTCAGTGGTTCCACCACCTGCCTTGCAAGCACAAGGACCTGAGTTCGATCCTCGGTACCAAAAAATAAAAAATAAAAAATTCCTTTGATTTCTAGAGCTCTTTCCCTCTCCCTCATGTTATTGGGTCACACTTTAGAAATAATGTAATTTACAAAAGGCATGAAGTTATTTAACATTATGCTAATAATTTGTTTAACAAGACAGTCAGTGAACTTTAACACTGGTTGCCTATTGACCCTCAGTTGAATGTAAATCATACTTCTATTATAAAGTTGATATGGTGGAAAGGATGAATCACACAGACAATCAGAGAGCTGTTTAGGAAGAGTAGGAGGTGTCAGAAGGCCTACAAATACCCATAAATGTGATTTCCTAATATCAGGAATGGCAACACTGTGGAAGAAACAAGAGAAATAGAAAATGTGGCATTTGCCACGTAGAATTTGCAATCTAACCCTGAACCAGATCAAGTTCCTTGACTACAATGACTTCGAGAACTGAAGAACGTTAAAATCATACACGAGATGTTAGGGACAACAGGGCACAGGGTTAGGCGGAGTTAATTCATTCAATACCTTTTTAGTAAGAACAAGCCAGGAGAGGCCTTCTTCTCACCACTGGAGATGAAACGGGGAACAAGGCAGTGACAGGCCTCCTAGAGTTCAGCTTATGACACAACTGGGAGCTATGAAACAGTCACCTCTGAAATTGTTCGGTGGTGCTTGTGGTGTTGAAAGAAGTCCGGGAAGAAAGTTGGGAAAGGGCTTCTCAGAGGGCAGGAGGTTCCTGTTCTGACAAGAAGAAAAGAGAGGAGAGAGCTTTACTGTGGGCAGAGGAGAGACTCCCATGAAGGAAAGAGATCACAGATTTGAAAAACTGAAACGTCAGTGTGTCTGGCACATGGTGAGCTACAGGGAGAATGGAACAAGGTAGATAGGTGACCCTTGTGGGATCTTGGAAAACATTGAAGAAGGCATTGTAGGAGAGGAAGAAGGGGAGAGACAAGAGGGGAGGGATCCGCAATTGGAAGCAGTTTCAGCCATGCAGAGACATTAGCTAATAATGAATTTGCTTGAAGTTAGAAAAGGATGTAGAAATACATTTGTCGTACAGGTACAGTCAGCAGTGACTAGATGGGAGGGATGATAAAAAGCCATACTCAAGACAACCGAAGAATTTTGGCTTGAGTGTGGAAGACAGCAGAGGCTTTTGCTGACCTGTGGAGGAGAAAGGGTTTGATTTTATGGTTTTGAGACCAAGATCATGAGTTTAGTGATGATGGTTCTTGAATGAGTAAGAAATGAGAAAGCACCTCACGAAGGACAGTTGCAAACTGAATGGAAAGGCACGAGCGCAGACAGAAGCCCATCCTTAAATGTAGAGGAGGGACTAGAGAGAGGAACTCTACTGAAATGAAAGAAAGTAGACAACAATCTCAAAGGAGGGGCAGATCTCTTTAAATTCAACCTGTTGCACCTGAGAAGGGCTGGTCCTGATGACTACTGCCTGGAAGTTAGATGGAAGATTATCTTACTGTCTTCGCTCAGGATGGATCATATGAGCAAAGGAAAGAGAAAGGCTATTCTTACTTAACACCCCAAAGGGATTCGACAGTGATGAAAAAATGAAAACAACAACTCCTGCATATTCAGGCCTGCTCCAATATTGGGATAAGAAAAGGGGTTGTAAGCAGTGGGGAGAAGGGCCGCAGATGACAAAAATCCTTTAGCAGCTAGTCTGACAATGAGCACAATAGCAACGCTGAGAGCAACAAACACAGCTAGGACCCTGTGCCTTTAACGCAGGGAGTACTTTTGAGCTAAGTATTGTAAGCCTTCATTTGTAGTTGGAAAAATAGAGATAGAGCGAGTTTTCCAAACATTGAATAACGAAGGAGTAGAGGAGGCATGGCACAGGCCTAGATTCAGTTCATTCTACAATCCTTGTTCTTTACCACTAATCACTCCAATTCATTTCTGGCCTAGAGACACCTCAGGAAGCCCAGGATTTACATCTGTGCCAGGAAGAATCTGGAACTGGCTCTGTGACCGCCCAGTCTCTACCAGTGTTCCAGATGCATCTGGAGTCCTATTATAGCGGAAGAAGCGACTTTCCCCCATCTGCTGTCATAATCCTGAACTAAAAGCCCATGCATTAATCACTGTTTTGGTTTCTCCTTCTAATCTTTCCTAAGGTAGTAGAGGTTTTTTGTCCAGGCAGCAATCTCCCACCAGTCTGCATACCTGCCGAGAAGTGGTATTCCCGGGACTGGAACCCGAGTCTGGTAGAATCCCCATGTGTGTTGGCTTTGGTCACCACACAATGTTTAGTTTGAACATTCAAGAGACAGTGGCTTCCGAGGAGGCTTGTGATGAAAGCTAGGAGGTCTAGAGTTTCAACTCAACTGAACTGGCCACAGACAGCAAATGACTTCGGGTCTTCCCTTCTCTATGGAACCCCAGCTTGCTGGATGTATCACAAGCATTTCAAGAATTAGTGTTTCATAGCCTCAGTTATTTCATTGTTAAAAGCCACGTACCAAAGTATAGGATAGTAATTATGGGGGAAAGGATGGGTTCTACCAAGTTTAACTTAATTTAACATTGTGTCTTAAAAAAATCTTGAGTTTCAAATCAAGTCCACTCATTGAGGATTCAGATTCACATGTCTTTGCAACACATAGCTTCCTGCCACAACGGAAAGAGGGCTTAAGAAGACTTACAAGGCATCATAGCCTTCAAATAAGTCTTACGAAACAACATGTTCATGTGGTAAGTGTAAATGAGTCAGAAACATAAGGATTAAATTTTCCTTAAAATACATGGGGGTTTGAAAATGAAGGGGAAAATGCTGAGGGCAAAACGTGTTTTGGATTTTGGCAAACCCAAAACATCACAAAAAATGTTTTGATGTTTGATGAACCCTAAACACCGCAGTTTGCTCATCTCTCATTGTGATGAGGACCACTGGAACATTTTGTGTGAAAACACAGAATCCCACTGGCACTGCCTGTGGACCCCTCACTAGTGCAGAACCCGACTGATCTTCATGTCGCTAATTCACAAGCTTCCTTATTCCATGGTGGTTGGTGGTCTGCCTCACAAGAGTTTTCAGCAAAGACATAATGAAAGAATCCTGGAGAAGACGTCTGGGATTAGTAAGACTTCATTAGTCTTATAAAATGCACTTCAGGGCATAACCAGTGTACAATAAAACATTAACATAAATCACTAAAATGGAACCATGCCTTGTCAAGATAAATAAGAGGCGAGTGCTTCACATGGCACTGTCCTTATTTCTTTAAATTGGTTTGCTCACTTGCTAATTTGCAAAAACGAACAATCAGATATTCTGTGGTATGAATTAAAGCAGTGAGTTCCTCCATTCATCCACTTCGAATTTCCGTTGAAGTTTCTAAAGTCTTGGAGATGGAAACAGGGCCATGGCAGTATTGGGGCGGGGGAGAGAGATAAATCTTTTTTTCTTTTGGAAGTGCTTTCCGAAGACATACGTGCTCTGAGGACGGAACTACTCATGTGACATTTTTCTCCTTTGGCCTTGGATCTCAAACTGTGCGCAGACAGTGACTCCTGTCCTTGCTTGTTCTTTTGAATATGTAAGAAATCCATGTTTATGAAAATTTAGGACTATATTTTTTTGTGAGAATTTTTCTTCTTTGGCTTCTTTTCTTCTTTTTTGGTTTGTTTTCTTTTGCTGTGCTCGGGACTGAACCCAATAATTCATGCATGCCAAGCAAGTGTTCTACTATTGAGTTATATCTCCAGCAACCCCTATTCTGTAGTTTTAAAAATTGTACGGTGGAGGGCTTGCTCACCTGTCCAGTTAGGCTTTGAACTCATGATCCTCTTGCCTCAGCCTCCTGAATAGTTGAAATTTCAGGTGTGTGCCACCCGGCCTCTCCACTTTCGGCCTAGATTGAATTATTGATACATCTTGAATTAATTTTTGTGAGTGAATAGTGTGAGATAGAGGTCATTTTATTCTTTTTCATGTGAATACCTAGTTGCCTCAGAACCATTTGTTAAAACTATTCTTTCTCCCATTGAATTATCTTGTCACCTTTGTTCAAAAGCAACTGGCCCACTGAATGTGTGGGCTTAACTCCATGTTCTTAAGCAGAGTTATTCCTCAACTGACAGCACTCACTTCTAAATTTAGTTCCAGATTTTCCTCAGCACATCTTAGGATCTTGCTGAAGCATAAAAATACCACTTACAATTATGCCTCTGGAAGAAGAAGAAGAAGACGAAGGAGGAGAGGGTGGAGGGAGAGGG
>NW_022900929.1:73080615-73088340 GCF_012274545.1 Fukomys damarensis
GGTGGAGAAGGAGGAGGTGAAGAAGAATTATTATTTGTCGTTTTTCTTACATAAGAATGAATAATACAATGTAAAAGCCAAGAACATAATCAGCCAGCCATAGCAGTAGTGTGATTTGGGACAGTAATTTAACCTCTGTGAACCTCTAGTTTACTTTCTGTGCATATCTGCTAGTAGTGTTTCCATGTAAAAATTCCTTTCCGGAATTTTTTAGGAAATGTGTATTTTCCTGAAATTTTCCTTTTTTATGGTACTTGGGGTTAAGCCTACATCCTTTGAGTTGAACTAAGTCCCCAGCCCCCTGCTCTTTAGTTTCTATTTTGAGCCAGGATCTAGCTAAGTTGCTCAGGCTTGTCTAGAACTTATGATTTTCTCTCTCTCTCTTTTTTTTTTTTTTTGATACAGGGGATCGAACTCAGGACTTTGCACTTGTGAGGCAGGCGGTGGCACCACTGAACTACATCCCTGGCCCTGTATTTTCCTGAATGAATCCCATAAAAATGTATTCAAGAAATTAGGAAGATGGGAAAAAACTATCATAAATCTTCTGTGAGAAGTAAAGCATGCTAACCGCATAGAGACATTGTAAGCTTTAGGACACCCCCAGATGCCACAGGAAGCAAGAGCACGAACTGCAGATGCGCAGAGTGGAAATTAAGGCAGACGTTTATGGAATGGGATGGGACCACGCAGAGGAAGAAAAGCAGCCGCCATTTTATCCTGTTTGGTCCCATACCGCATGGACGACCGCTGAGTGCTGTAAAGATGTGGTCAGCCTGAATGAGATGTGCTCTGCTCTAGGAATAAAATATGTCAGATTTTAAGATTTAGTTGAGAAATTAAAACGCCTAAAATACCTCATTAATAAGTGATTATATATTAAAATGATAATACTTTGGATATATTGGGTTAAATAAAATATATTATTAGAGTTCATTTTACCTACTTCCTTTCTTTTTTTTAATGTGAACTTTAAAAATTTAAAATCCCAGGCCAGGGATTCAGCTCAGTGGTTCTGCCACCTTCCTCGCAAGTGCAAAGTCCTGAGTTCAATCCCTGGTGCCAAAAATAAAATAAAATAAAATAATTAAAATCCCATAGGTGATCAGCATTCATGACTTATGGTCATTCCCAAGTGTGGGAGACAAAATTCTAATAGGATCCAGAGTTTTCAGACTACTGGTATACCCACTTTCCCCTGGTTATTCCATGAAACACTAAATACTGCCATGAAGGGAATTTGGAGATGCAATTATTGAATCAAATCAGTTGACCTTAAATTAGGGAGTTGCCTAGATGGGCCTGGCCCTTTGAAAGCTGAGAGTTATCTCTCCATCCCAGAAGAGGAAAGTGGAATGTCATACTCCAGGTACCCTGGAAAGCAGAAAGTACCTAGGTTATGGGCTGGCTGGGGGAACCACATAGCAAGAAATTGTGGAGGGCTCCTGGTTGCTGAGGAGTTCCAAGCCAACAGCTGATAGGAAAGGGGGGATTTCCATCCTGCTCCTATGAGGAAATGAATAAACCCCCAATGAGAACAGTAGCCTTCGTGGACACTTGAGTTTCAGCCCAGTGACCCCTCACCTACAGACACTATGACATAATAAATTTGTGTTGTTGCAAGCTGCCAAATTTGTGGTAATTTGTTGCATAGAAATAGAAAACCAATGAACCGTGTTGCAAGGGCTTGTTTGTGATTCTCTTTGTGACTAATGGTGAGTCATTCTTGCAAATAAATGTCACTAAGTCTGCTATATGCACACTATACTTTGTACAAATCCTATGAATGATGTTCCAAGAAATGACATATTTAGAGACAAAATAAGCCCTTAATTTTGCAATTTTGACATATGATTCTGTGTAGTGCCGTTAATCTTATTAGGGGATCCAAATGTTTTTTGGTTTTTTTAGCATTTCTTAGATATTGTGTACATTTTGTTGGCAATTTTCAGTTTTTGAATATTTATTATAGTCTATGGTTCTTTGTAAATACTACTAAAATACTAAAAATGAAAAGCAAAATAGCACCAAACCCCTAAAGCAAACAAATACTACAGTAGTAAATACTGCCTTTTAAAATAAAATCCAGAAAAACGAATGATTTCAGGAATTTCCAAGAAAATTCCTGGGAATTCTGATTTTGTTTCCAATTCCCAAAGATAAGAATCTGTTGGAAATACTGCTTATAGTGTTGCTATGAATTAAATACATTTATGAGAGCAAATGGCTTAGCCCAAGGCTGGTACTTTGGAAAGTGAACAGTGCATGGTAGTCTTTATTAATCTCTGTGTAGCTTTTAATACAGAAATAACAGGAACATCAAATTGACTTTGACTGTGAAGAATAAAGCTTAAATTTAAATCTGAATTCATGTACCATAGAGAAGGGTGAGGAAATTTACTGGTTTGAAGAAATCCAGAGGATTACTTTGAAGGTAAGCCAACAATCTGAATAATTTTTCATTTGTGCTATTTTTACTTATTATTTATTAAAAAGAATTACTGAGATAAGTAATAGATATAATTTTTGAGTCCCAAAGAAAGACAAAATAACAAAGCAAATAACCTTTCTCCCAAACTCACATCCATTTTCTTGCCTTAAGAGGTCTAATTCAGTTTGAATAGTTTGATCTGATTTGATTTGATTGCTACTAATAGAAAAATACTGTGCAGTACCTAACAAGCTTGACAATTTCTGTACATTAACTATAGAAGCACTACTTACAATCCCTTCACTCACAAGAAGGAGGTATTTGGGTTGCAAATAAGGTTAAAGAAACAGAATAAAGAGATAAAATGGATTGTGTTTCAGTGTATTAACTTTCCTTTTTTTTCCTCATTAAATTTATTGGTACATTTTAGGTATACAGTACAGTTACATTCATCATTGGGATCTTTGGGATCTTGTACCTTTACATGACAGCTCTTGGTTCTCATTTTTTCCCCTTATCCCTGCCCTCCCTTCACCCCCTCCTCCCTTCCTTATTTACAAATACATTATTTCCATTTTTTTCATTTTCTCATTTTTTTTCCTTTTCTCTTATTACCTTTCCCCTACCCTTCCTTTTTTTGGTGGTGGGGGGGGGGAAATTAAACTCAGGACCTTGTGCTTGTGAGGCAGGTGGTGGCACCACTGAGCTAAACCCCCAGCCCCACTTTCTTCATTTTTATTGACTCTTTTTCATACTTCTCTCCATCTGGCAATATTACACTTTCAAATCTGCTTTAAATGTCAGGTTTCCCTGCACAGGGCAGCTCTCAGTTGTGTGCTTTCACTTGGCATGGCCATCTCTGAGATCCTGTGTGTTCTGTGACCTGCTGTGCTATTTCCCAACCATTATATTATGAAGTCCTTATAAATGTGGCAGAATATCAAGGCAAGTTTCTGGGTTGCACCTTGAAATTCACATTATTTTATACACAAGCAACATTTAAGTGGGCAGTACCTAGTCACTCTAAATGTATTCCCAACGTGGGTTAATGATACATGCTAAAAAGTTAATTGACAAGCAGGAAGCCTATTTTCTGTTAGGTCAAGAGTCTCACTCAATAGGACTCATGCAGTTTTCTATGCATTTTCTACTAGGAGCCTTTTCCCTGTAAGTCTAAATCTTTGTTTGATCTTAGACTCCCCATCCTTCATTGCTTGTTACAGTCCTAATATAAATGAAAGCTTGATGAGAACACAATTGATAGAAGACATTCCAATGTGTTCCAACTTTGTTTTAAGAAATAACATGGCTGTCACATCTCATTGAATAAGTGATGGGATTCCAGAACTTTGAAAAGATCCTTTTAATAACTAAGTATTTTTGAACTTTAAAATATTGTCATTCCTGCTAAACCTAAATTATTAATTGATTGAATTTTACTGTCTTAGGAGTTTTGGGTTCCAGTAATTCATTATTCTTTTCCACTCTTGTGTTCTTAGTTTATATTTTAGCAGGTGTTGGCAAGTTCCGTGTATGTGGTTTCTTTCATGAACCCTTTACACTAACACTAATGTATTTCCATTCATATTAATTCAGTCTTGGACTTACTTTAGAAACAGCTGGAAAAGCTACATTTATCTTTGCTGTTACGCAACCAGCTAAGAATTAAGGAAATCACATGGTCAGATGATTGCTGAAAAGACCCAGATCATTAGAGATGGGCAAACTTTGAAAGGATCAGTTTGGTTCTGGGAGGGCCCCTGAAGTTTGGCTCTTTTCCTGAAGGTTAATCAAATTAATAACCTGTCCATGGTAGTGCAGGATTTCTCAGGAGGTTACTACCCCATGAGGTTATCATCCTTTTGCATGTAATTGTCTTTCCCAGTGAGGGCTCCGTCATGGGAGAGTTCCTACTAATGGCATTATGCTGTGCCCTTCCTTGAGTGTCTCTTTCCACATCCTCATCCCTTTTTTTCTCCTATCTTAGAAATACTGGAGTTTTTCTCCGAGCAGCAGAAGAAAATTCAGAGCAGGCAAAAGCCCACAGTGTCAAATCTTTGGTGCTACCATGCTAGTGGTGTAAAAATAATAATAGTAATAGTGAGAAGATAATAGTGAAGATTACTTCTCTGGAGAAACCATGTGAATCCCTTTTAGAGCAAAGAATTAGGCACGGTCTCTGGTGAGTGGATTTTCTAAGCCTATCTGGTGGTGATTTCAAAGGGAGGTCTTTGCACAGAGGGAGGCCTTGAGAGCACTGGAGACAAAGGGTTACATGACCACAAATGTTTCTCTGGCTTGCTTTCTCTTTCTTTCTCCTTTGAGCCTTACAAATAGGTTCAGAGAGCCAGTTCTGGGAAGGAAGTTCAAGAACCAATGAATTGGACTTATTAAAGTACTATTTTTCAACATTATTTACAGCCTTCTGTTTCACTCACTTGATATCAGCTCAGAGTGGGAAGTAGCCAGGAATGAGGGCCCAGCATGCCAGTCTGCTGGATTGTTCTCCCCTGTCCAGATCTCTCCGTCCTGTCATTGTCACCCAAAGCTGCAGGCATTTTCTTGTTCTGAAAATTGTATCAGAAATCAAGGAGCCTTTCTTTTAGATGTTATTATTTTTAGGTCGCTGGTTGGCTTTATTTCCAATTTATCTGCCTGAGATCTTTGTATGTGTAGCTTTGGGGGCCATGAAATTTCATGTCTGATTATTATGAAATTCAGTACCTTTTCAAACAAAGAGAATAAAAATAGCAACAATAAAAGCATTGTCCCATTCTATTCACAATGAAAATATCCCTCAGTAATTATATTTGCAGGAAATGAAAAGTATTATCAACAGAATATGTTTTTCAAAAATTTATAATCCTTTAAACGGGAAAATCCTTTCCCTA
The DNA here is from genome assembly GCF_012274545.1 of Fukomys damarensis. Taxonomy (NCBI): domain Eukaryota; kingdom Metazoa; phylum Chordata; class Mammalia; order Rodentia; family Bathyergidae; genus Fukomys; species Fukomys damarensis. Next base: position 73,085,938 of record NW_022900929.1, read on the forward strand.
GGATTAGTAGGGTGGTTTGTGTCTTAGGAGCCAAATCCTATTCTCTTATTCAATCCTCAAATCCTTTATAACAGTGCCCATATTGATTTCAGACCTAGATTTGTTTAGGAATCTGAGGGCAGAACTTAGTCTTGTGAGTAAAGATCTTTAATAAGGATTGTTTCTTTTGTTTGTTTTTTGTTCCTTTTTTTTTTTTTTTTGAAGTGGAGTTTATCTAAACCCTAGGCTTCTAATTCCAAAATTTGAATTCTGATGTTTCATGGGTGTAACAGATGTGCCTAATTTCTAGGCCACTCTTTCTTTTTCCCATTTTTAGGTGAACTCATACCTCCTGGACCTAGGGGACCAACTTGGCAGGTTGCTGCTGATCTCTGAAGGTCACTGGGCATCTCCTTAAATCCAAATATTGGCCCTGGATTTGAGGATAGTTGATCTTCCTACCACATTTTTAGTGTCCTGGGAAATTTGTATTTTTGAATCCAATCTACATTATACATGTTTGCTTCCACAGAGGTCAGATGTCCAGTGTTACAAGACATACAATTGGTGTTCTGCACTTTGGTGGGAAGATGAACATAATGCTCACAGTGATGGCTCCTAGGATAAAACAGTAAAAATTCCAACTTGACCTTTCTAGACCTTAAGTGTTTAATGATGAGCAGCATAGATTTACTAAACCTGTTCTATTGCATACTAATTTCTTGGAACATGATGCACTGTGTATAGTATACATGAGAACTGTCTATAAAACAGAACAATCTTATCAAGTAGGTACTAATATCATTATTATTTTTTACCCAAAGAAATGAAGCTTAGTGAATGAGAAATAACTTGCCCGATCTTACATCACAAAGGGACTCAGCCTGACTTGAATTCATATTCCAAACCCCATGTTCTGTGTGTTCTTTTTTAAAAATCCCTCCTCCCCAGCCCACGTTCCTCAGAAATGGACTTTCTACATGGCTACCTCACTGCTCCTCCGTCAGTTTCTAACAATCTCTTGATGGATAAATCTGACAACAACCTTTCGGTCTCAATTCTCCTTAAATTCTTATCATCTTCAGAAGTGATTTGCAACTTCTAAAGTAGGAAGTTGTTCAGGGTCAGGGCCAGAAGCTCATTTTGTGCAACCTTGGATAAAGTGGTTCACATAGCTATGCTTCCTTTTCTCCACCTCATCTTGCCTCATTGGGTTGCTGAGAAAACTGAGTAGAGCGATGCCCATGAAACTGTTAGTGCTGTGCTTTGTTCAAAACTAGCGTTCGATGATCGTTAGTCCTTAAAATTGAATATTGTAAGGAGTGTTATTGACAAATATATGATATCAATTCTTTCTCCTTGAAACTCTTTCTCCTTGCTCTCCATTACATGGCTCCCTTTGTCCTTCTACTTCTCTAATGATTCTCTTCGTGAAGCTTCTGTATTAACTTCCCTTCTTACTTCTCTTTCGCACATTTTTAAGACTCAATTCGTGGTCCTCTTTCCTTTGTCTCCTCCAGTATTTTATACTCCTTAAATGTTCTGATAATAATACCTTGTCATTCCACCTCATACTGACCAAACCAGCTTACATCCTCTAATTCCTAAATCTAACCCTACTCCCCAAATCTGTTAACAGCTATCTTTTCACTGCGCTGTTTCTCAGGCTGGATCAGCTACAGGGTAAAAACCCCTTCCTCCACACTTGGCTCTCCCAAGCCTGTGCTCCCTCCATTTACTATTGCAAGCCATTCTGGGAAGTGGATCATTACTGGAAATTGTGTTTGGGTCCGTCACAGATTCCTACTATCTGATCTCAGTTGGGTGTCCAGAGCTAAGTGGATATCCTTTTATTCATGTTGTGTTAATGCCTTATCAAATTCCCCATAGTAACAGTTCTAAACTTTTCCGTGTTCCTTGAGTGCCCAAAGAGATGCCTCTTTCCTTAGACCTATCTACTCTTTACCAGGAAAATCAAGACATCAGATCTGAGCTCTCAAGTTCCTTCTTTTCCATCTCACTATTCCAGTGCATTTAAAAATAACAATGGAATAAAAATAGAAATCAATAATAAAGAATTCTGGGAAATTTACAAATTGGTTACAATTAGACAACATGCTCCTAAATGACCAATGGGTCAAAGAAATAAAAAGAGAAATTAGAAACTACTGTGAAATGAATGAAAACAAAACTACATATCCAAATATATAGCATACAGTTAAAGTGGGAAATCAGAGGGAAATGTATAGCTTTAAATATCTTCAGTCACTTGGACTTCTTGTACAGCAGGTTTTTTTGTTTGTTTATTTGTTCTTGTTTTTTTTGTGGTACCAGGGGTCGAACTTAGGTCCCTGTGCTTGTGAGGCAGGTGGCGGAACCACTGAGCCAAACCCCTGGCCTCCAGCAGCTTTTTTTTTTTTTTTT
>NW_022900929.1:73088446-73157910 GCF_012274545.1 Fukomys damarensis
AGTTTTTTTTTTTTTTTTTTTAAACCCTGCCAGCATCTCCAGGAATCATCTTTGTTATTTTCTTTCAATTTCCCCAGTGAGCAGCCTCCTTAACCTCTAGTAATTTGGCTTCCTCCGTATTTCTACCAAAATTTCTAGTGAAATTAGTAGCCACCTAACCCATCACATTGTTGTCCTTTTCTTAGCTTGCACCTCCTTAACTTCCCTGAAGCAGGGAAATTGTCATGAGTCCCCCCTTTTTAAAAATTTTCCCTTCCATGTACTGCATGATTCTTTTTGATCTTTACTGTAATTTAACTCAAGGGACATTTATTACTCATTCCTCTTAACCAAGGCTGATTTTTTTAATTGAGTTTATTGGTATATTTTAGGGATACAGTGCAGTTACATTCATTACTGGGATCCTGTACCTTTACATGACAGTCTTGGTTCTCATTTTCTCCCCTTGTCCCTGCCCTCCCTTCACCCCCTCCTCCCCTTCCCATTTACAAACACTTTATTTCCATTTTTTCATTTTCTCATACTTTTTTTCTTTCCCTTATTCCCTTTCCCCTACCCTTCCCACTTTCCCTACACCTTTAGCCCTTTTCCTCCTATTTCACAATGTCAATTATCTCATTAGGATCTTATGTACCATTATAGTTTATTCATACCAGATATACTGTTTGGTATTTACACATATGTGACTTATTTATTTCACTTAGGAGTATATCCTCAATATGTATCCATTTTCCTATGAATGAGTCCAATTTTTCATTCTTTATGCCGAGGTGGATTTTTTTAAAGCAAGATTTTTTTTTTTTTTTTTTTTTGCGAGTCCTGTCATTCTGGGATATGACAATGTGACCCCAAATATTAAGCTTTGTTTTCTCTCTAAAACTAATTGAGAGAAATGGCTTTGAAATAACCTGGCAAAAAATACTTTGTGTACTGTTCTAACCCAAGTACAAAGAACAGTGCCTGGCATTTCAATTTAACAAACACTGTAGCGGGTGTGCCAGGAAACACTTCAAGTGCATTACAGACATTAACTCACAGAATGCTGAGTACATCCCTATGAGATTAATGTTTTTATTTATCCCATTTACAGATGAGGAAATCGAGAGACTCAGCTAGTGTTCGAGTCCAGCAACATGGTTTCAGTGCTTATAGGTGCTGGATAAATGATTATAAAAGAAAAAAAAATACTTGAGGAAGTTGTTTTCTACTTTCAAAATCTATTTAAATATTTTTGTTCCCATTTAATTTAGTTCTAGTATTTTATTTTTTATTTATTTATTTATTTTTGCATACCCATGGTGCTTTCACCAATAGCTTGAGAAAAAGAAAATTGTTCTGAACATTTGGATATTGAAATGCTTCAGTGGGAGAAAATAACTGGCTTTCCAGGTAACAAAACCGTTTCCAAATTCCCAGCTGTATTTGACTCTTATTTTAAGCAAACCCTTTAGCAGGCTTCAGCTCACAAATGGACACCCTGCTGGCAGGGGCAGAAATCCTGGTGGCAGCCAGTCCTGTGATGTCCATGCTGTCACCTAATGGGCAGTGGAGACAGTCTGTTGTTAAGTAGTGTGTTTTGTTTTGTTTTTTAAACATGTATTAGCTACTGCTCCACCCACTGAGGGGAGCAGGGTCCTGAAGACCGGTCACAGTGCCTTGCTGGTCGTCTTTCTGCACGTTGTGCTTATTCCATCCACGTTTCTGCCGTGATTCCTTTCTTCGTGCACATGCGAGTTGTGCAGAAAAGACACCTGTGCCTGTGATTTCTAAATCACTCCTGGCACCTTCATGTTTGTTCCATTGACAAAGAAAATCATTTAACACCATTCTCTCCTATCTTTTCCACAGAATAAAAATTTTCTTGCTAAAACTCCCTGTTTGAGGCTCAGGGATAGCTCAGAAACCAAATAAAGCAGAAACCCTGGTGGATTCATCCCTAATCCTAAACACTGTCAAATTTTAAAAATAAGACTTAAGCTGCTTTTTCCACCTGTCTAAATGTCTACCATATGAGATACTGAGAATCATATTCAATAACTTCACTAACTTTTGGGGAAGAGCAGAATATAACTCAGGAAAAGTTTATTCAGTGGTGCAACCTAAAATTCTATAAGGCTGGGGATTCTATAGGGCACACCGTGCCTGCCTCACAAACACAAGGTCCTGAGTTTGATCCCCAGTACCACAAAAATTTAATTAATTCATTAATTAAAATATAATTAAAATTATAAAAGATGAGGATTACAACAAACCTATTGTCTACTACGGTGCTTGAACTTTCATTTAAATTTTTGTAAATGTGAAAGTTTTAAAGAGATATAGTGTTCTTAATTATCTCAAAAATATACTTTAATGTTTGTGTTAGGTGTCAAACTACTCATTTATAGATATATATTAGAAGTTTGTAATTAATTTTCCTAAAATTACTTGCTATTATAATCATGATTAATAGAGCACTTCACTTTCACAATCATAAATGTATTTTTATATTTCAATTGCCTGGTTCATACTAACCAAATGTCGAGAAACTGAAATAGACTGTTATTATATAATAACATCGAATGCGAAAGTAAAATTCCTTAATTATCAATAACGAAGTAGATTTGTTATGTGCTAGCTCCTAAAGCAAGCAGGGTGACTTTTAAAAAACTTTAAAGATAGAATATTGCACTCATCAATACTTGAAAGAGAATATTTGAGATATTAAAATGAAGTCTGATTATGTCCTATGTAGTTGCTTGGTGTCAAAATACCTTTTATGAAATGATAGCAAGGATTTGTCTTTTGTAATGTGCTTACTTAGCAAAATAAATAATTGGCAACTCTTCAAATTAATCCGTGAGACAACCCTCATGACCTTCCTAGGTTGCTGTGCTCATTAGATAATTTAACCCATGCAGCAATAGGACCAATGGTCATGTACAAGGGCCAGGACACGTGTAACACACTCAGCTTTTTGCCTCTGCTTTCTATAAAACACTACACACCCAGAACCATGTTGCCTGGATTTGAATACTAGCTGATTTACAGTGCAGTGTTGAAGTAACCCTTGTTTCACTCATGAGTAGCCCCAGAGCATAACAGCAGTGATGCTGGCAATTGAATTGCAGTATATTTTTTATAATTGTCCTACATTATATTCGTTATTGTTGCTAATCATGCAGTGTGCCTAACATAAATTAAATCTTATGTGTAAATAGGGTGCAATACTCTCCATGATTTTTGGCATACACTGTTGCTGGAAAGTGTGCCCCGTGGATAAGGGGAGACTGTTCTGATAGTTATGCTGAGACTCAAAGCTAACCTGGGATGACCCCAGGCAGTCTGATATGGCTGAGTATGCTGAAACCAAGAAAAAAAAGTATACAAACTCAACAAATGTAACGATAGTTGTCTGAAGGAGGCTGAATATGGGACAAGGACAGCTCATCTATGCATTTAGTGTTTTTTTTTTTAATTGGGCAAGTGTGTATGATGGAGAGTGGCTAAAAGGTATCTCAACACACAACCATGTAGAAATTGTGTGTGAGAGAGGATAGAAAAAGGGAAGCTGAGAATGGATGGCTGGTAACATCCTCAGGTGAGCCCCAGGCTGACCTAATGTCAGCTGGGTCCTTGGCAACAAGCACTCTGAAGGAGATCGGGATTCTCAAAGGCTCAGAATGAACCCGAAGGAAAAAGTCCAGGAACACAACCACCTCTACATCGTCTCGGGGCCAGGCTGGCTGCATGATCTTGCCAGCGAAGTCTAGGCATCTCTGCTTAGCTGATTGATCTGCAACTTCCAATGACTTAAAAATAAATGGTAGGTGAACTTAGGAAGCCAACTGCGTCAAAGCAAATAAATATGGGACAATGCAGTTCTGCCAGGGACAGGTGCAGGTGATGATAATGAGATAAAAATGTGGTGAGAAAATGCCCTCAGGGTGTGTCAGAAAGAGCCCTTAGGTCCAAATTTAAATTGAACCTAAGTAAGTAAGAAGAGCATTTCCAGGTCAAAAATGACAGAAAGGCAATATCAAAGATTGGAAAGAAAACTTTTGCTGCTTTAAGACCTGCCAAAGACCTTGTGAGAAGAAGATGTACCATTCTGATTTATGCACTATAAAAGTTATGCAAGGAATTACAAGTCAGGAAAGGGTTACCAGAAAAATGAAAATTGCTGAGCGCATGGACCTTCGTGAGATTTAGTGATGAGAGAGAAAGCTAAGGTTGACTTTATTGCTATCAGTATCATAACGCCTATGAATATTCATTATTTCGCTTCTACACAGTATTGAATGGGAAAAAAATGGGCTGACATTGCAGCGACCAATGCATTGATAATGTTTAAGGGGGAATTTCTTGATCAAAGCAAAGAAGTGCTTAGGACTCTGGCCCTGTAATATTTTTATAACAGGATAGAAAATCACTAGCCCTGTGTTGTCACTATGCGCTTTATACCCAGTATTTGACATAGGAGTCGTGGAGACGGAGGGAAGGAATCTGACACAGAGAGACAGAGTCAGAGAGAGGAGAGAGAGGAAGGAAGAGGAGGAGGAGGAGGAGAGGAGAAGAAGTGGGAAAGGAGAGGAGGGAGAGCAAGAGTGTTTTCGTACCTCCGGGCTCCGGGACGTTCATATGGGTAGCCCCTCACACAGAGAGCCTAGTCTTGCCTTCTGGAATCCAGGTGGTGACACTCTGACTGTGTCCTCTGACCCCTCCAGTGCTACTCCATCTCTTCTGACTTCAGTCGCTGGGGAGCCCCCGGGGTGGAGGCCCTACCATGGCAAAGGCTGCTGTGAGTCAGCATTGCTTCTCCCTTTGAGCTGGGAGGAGCAGCTTCTGAAGATCCATGCAGCTTCCTCAAGCCTCACAGGCTTTGCTCCCTGTCTGGCCAGAAACACAAGACAGAAGGTCTACTGCGGTCCACAGCACCCAGGAGGTCTATTGGGAGGAAAGGGCCGCCTTTGCCTCTGGGAGTGGCCCCCCAGCCATTGCAGCATCAGTCTGGAAGCCGTTCTTGCCGCAAGGAGCCCCTCACAGCCTTGTGCAGCCTGGCTGGCCACTGGGTTTGATCCTGCCTCACGGGGATCTGGAAGCTCGGGATCTGCAGAGCCACAGCTGCAAACCTTCCCTCGGCCATAATGTGCCGCCCTGGTTATTTTCACCTGGGGAAGCAGGTAGTCTAATTAGATAGGATGTCATTGAAGATTCATAACGTCACTGAGAGAGAGTGGGTCAGCTGAGGAGGAAGGACACACACACACCTAGCACCGTCGTGGGTCTGTGGATAGTCTCTGCCTTTGCTCTGAATCCACCGAATTGAGTAGAAAAGGAGAGCTGGAGAATCCTCTGCCCCCTGAAATGACTCTGCAGAGCAGAACCCTGCTGCCTCTCATTTCAGACTCTGGTGTTTGTCCTCCACTGAGAGTCCTCGATTTCTTGAATTCGTTCTTTTGATAAATACTTTGCTCTTACACGGACATTGGAGACACAGCGATGCATAAGACAGATAGTGTTTCACTCTATGGGTTCACACCCAGTGGGGGCAAGAAGGCTATATACAAATCAGCAAGTAAATAATAAAACAGCAGATTGTAGTGAGTAGTTATAGATCAGGATGGTTGATGGAGAGTTAGTTCTGGGATGAGGAGAATAAAGTAGCCTGAAATGTTGGAGATAGGTTCACTGAAGAGATGATCAAAGAAGTGAAGCAGCTACTGGAATAGATAAAAAGAGCCAACCAGGTGATGATCTGGGGACCAGGTATTCCCGGAGGGAATTGCCAGTGGAGAGGTCCTGAGTCGGAGGGAGCTTGGTGTTTTGTAGCAAACAGCAGAGAAGCAAATGTGGCGGGAGCAGCAAAGAGCCCAGGTGTATAAGAAGAGGGCAGAAAGGTTGTCAGAAGCCAGATCACTTGGGGTCTGTGGACTGGAAACACAGTGAGTTCCAAGTGGGCTAAAATGGGATTAGACCCAGGCAGGTCATGTGATTTGTCCTCCCTTTGAACAGGAGCAAAAGGAGAGCTGAATTTTGTGACTTGTGAATCACCAGCCAAGTGGGTTATTGCTGTGACTGGAGGTAAGATTTTTTTTGTCCGGCAGCCCAGCTGGTTCCCACTAAACTCTCCCTGAATGCTAGAGAAGAAAAAGTTGGACTCTTGAATGTCCAGAAGCATTTAAGTGACTAGTCCTTAGCTCATGTCCCAGTTATACTGTCTTTTTGACTCGTAGTCTTCAACTAGAAAATTATGGAGGCAAAGCTGTTCCTGTAAATTTTTATTTTCTATAAAAGGGATGGTTTTAACATTTGCTTCTGATTAAGAATTAAGTTTTTTCTACAGAAAATTTTTTTTAAGCCAAGACCTTCTATTCAGATACCATACTTGTCACAAAAGCTTTTCAGAGAACTGCATCTCAGACTTCCTGGGTTTGACCTATATCACTTGACTAGGACCTGAAGAAATAATGGGAGAATATCATCGCATGTCTTTCCAGTGTGGGGAGGGCAGGGAAGTCCATGTGGGCATCAGGAAAATATGGGCGAGGCCACTTATTAAAGCAATCAAGCAGCATGGTACAGAGACCAGCCACACAAATAACCTATCTTCTTTGCCTATGAAATGACATAGTAATAATATTTCTCATATAGGGAATTAATATAACATCTGTAAAAGCATTTAGAACAATGCTTGTTGCATAATAAGAGCTATATAAATTTGGAAGGTTTTTAAAAAGGCTTAATAAAGTGTGGGATTATGTTTTTTTTTTTTTAAGGCGATAAGTATCCTCATAGAGCAGCTTTGCCTTGTCTCATTCCTGAGTACTTAGTTTGACTATTTAAGGCCAGAGATCAAATGCATTCTTTATGTTCTGAGATCCGGTCACATTCGTACCACAGGACATGTGGTACAGTGTCCATGTCTCGGAAGCGTTAGCATTCTGCTGCAACCATTCCACACACAAGTACTCAGAGTTAGAAAACTGCACTGTAAGTTATGCTCACAGAGGACCTATGTGTGCATATACATCTTGGCTTTTTGAACAGCATTAACACTGCCCAGGGTAGCAATAGTTTTCACATCCTTCTCCAAGGTGAAAAGAAGGACATATGGAAGGAGATTAAGCTTGGATTAGCTGAGACCTTTAGTTATAAAAGGATTTGAGGCTGGCTTGATTAAGTGCAAACTGATAGCAAGAGCTGTGTTGGTAAAACAGAAGCTTCTTGTCACTGTTCTGACCGTCATTCAAGATTGGTAGCCCAAAGAGCTTCCCCCAGCCAAATGCAGCGGCAAGTTGTGCCTTCATTCTCTGGCCTATGGCTTGCCCAGATTTCATGTCACTGCCCTTTAGATCTCGTGATTCCTTTCCTTAACTGACTAGTGGACTCACAGACTTTCTGTTTCCTTTCTCATCTATGTTCTCTTCTTTCATCACTATCCCTGAAGAAAGACATATGAGAGAAAAGTCTCACTCCTTCCACTGTGAGATCTCAAATGGACAAGAAGAGCATTCATTTGTCTTTAGGTAGATGAGAGTAGAAATAAGGCAATGGCCTCAGTTCAATGATAGACAGGTCCACAGATACATTTCTTTGCTGTTCAGTTTTCTTTTTTTTTTTTCTCATTAGGTTTATTGGTAAATTTTAGGTCTACAGTACAGTTACATTCATCATTGGGATCTTGTACTTTTACATGACAGGTCTTGGGTCTCATTTTTCGCCATTCTCCTGCCCTCCCTTCACCCTTCCCTATTTACAAAAACTTTATTTCCATTTTTCATGGTGCATGTAGAAGAACTTGATGTTTATATAGTGCTTGAGAGGACATTGAGGAGATTTGTTACAGCTGCAGTTCTTACTCTGGGCTCTCCAGCTGCTTCAGCTCCTTTCTGGTCACCCTGAGAGTCAAAAGGACCCAGAAATTATATGATCTTTAAAGCCAGCCTTATACATCAAGTTCCAGCTGAAAGATAGAAAGCGAGCATGGTAGATGCTCCATAATGTTCCATGATCCAGGCCCAATTGCAAAGTACTTGAGATTGGCCCATATTTCTTGGACCGGAACTTGTTTCCTGAATATATCTGACTATAAGAAAGGCTAGGAACTCAATTTAGCTGTGTATCCAGGAAACAGATCTAGTGAACAGCTAGCCATCTTCTACCCCAGATAGTATTTGACCCAAGTTGCTCCAGAGATTGTGGCCAATTATAGTGCAGAGACCCAACATTTGTACCTATTGGCCACCAAGGTCATGTTTCTGAAATGGACCTTGTTGGTTGGCAGAATTGCAAAATACAAGCTAATGATTGAGGGCAATTGGGGCAAAAAATTGCCTGACCAATTTCCATGGCAGGGCTCTTATCTATTAAAAAATATGCTCCATAGTAAAAAAAAAAAAAAAATGACTGAGCATGAGGAATGGCTGATGGTTATTTGTTTCATCTGCTCTCTGTCTTATTTGGGGGGAAAAGTGATAATCACACTTAACCCCCATAAGTCAGTAAAATCTGAAAGAAGATGGTAGAAATTGTGGCCCGAGGGGAGAAGACAAACATCTTGAGAGAAGTGGTCAATGAAGACTGCAGAAAGAATTGGGAAAGCCACATAGAATGCGTGCCTATCTAGTTATCCTCTTCACTGGGTGTTACTCGTAAAAGGAAACATGCTGAAGGAGCCTGGGTTTGGAGTGAGAGCTCAAGGAGCGTCACAGCCAAGGGAATAGTTTTAGAAAAGCTACTGAGGAAGAGACAGGTGCTCAAGTGGAATGAGTGGACAGTGTGAACCACCGATCTGAGAATGTGTTTAAAGTTCAGGTTTTTTAATAGTGACAAGTGAAAAGTCTTATTAATGGGGGGGCACAGACTATTAAGTACAGTCTGAGTCTACCCTAGGTCAGTTCTACTCACAGGAAGGGCTTGGGGTGACACACGTAAGAATCCCCCAAAGAGGGGTCAGCCTTGCCTCCCCGAACGACAGGAATTTCCACTGCGCTGTGAACTCTGTAAGAATCCTTAGCTTTGCTTTCTCTTCCTTCTTTCAGTCCCTTGCCACTTGGTTGCTTCCTGAGGAGCAGGGGGGGCAAGATGAAGGTATCGCACGGTTCATTGCAAACACCTGTCTCTCAGTGCTACTTCCACGTTTCCTTCAGATGTTTGCACCTCCCCCCTTCTTACATGTGGCCCTTTGGTCTGTGTCCCCCTGCGTTGACTTTCATCATCCAACTAGAAACAACACCTTCTTCTTGCTACCATTTCTCTGGGAACTGTAGGGAGTCAACCCCAAGCCTCCAGCTCTCCCCACGGGGCCAACAGTGCTTCAAAGGAGCGTGTTGGCGGCTGCACCTCACGACTGGTCTTCCTTTCTGTTTGAACAGCTTCCATTGCTCACTGCTGATCAGTAACTCAATGATTCATTAAACACACAAACAATGAGTGAATCTGTTCCATTAGTGAGGCCACCTGTTCATCTCAGACATTCTCAGCTGAATCCAGCGGACACGAACAAGAGAATGCAGACATCAGCCATCCATATTTGCTGGCATGTTAGAGCAGGAACAGCAGAGTCCAGGCTTTGCTGATGCTTTTATGCTTCTCCTTTCATGTGCGGGGAGGGCTGCAAGGCTGTAATGTAAGAGCACAGTCCACTTCTCTGTGATCAGCTGGAAAGCACCAAGTCCTTGGCCACTGTCGCCTTGTTGCCTCCTTAGCTTGCAGGTGCAAAGACAACAGAATTAACCAAGCTCTAAACAAAACCAAATGACACACATGGAGCAAAAGAAAGACAAAGAAAGGAAAGTAAAGAAAAAGGAGAGGGAGAGACAGAGACGGCGAGAGAGACAGAGAGAGAGAGAGGGAGAGGGAGAGAGAGAGAGAGAGAGAAAGAGAGAGAAGAGGGGAGGGAGGGGAGGGAAGGGACAGAAAACTAAGAGAATGTCATCAGCTGTAGTGATGCCTTCCCTGCTCGGGTTGCAGTACAGTTTTTGGCTATGCTATTTCTGGTCCCGCTGTACTGGGAAGGGGAAGGGGACTGCAATGATCAAGATGCAAAATGTGTATGTACCAATTCACCAAGATGAATGTAATTATTATTATGCGTGGCAGACATAAACTAATAATTTTAACAGAAAATAAATAAAATGTGTTGAGTGCTCCAAGAAAGAACTGGTTTACTAGTGTTTATAACCTTTTTTATAAACCAAGTCTGCTAACAATCACAGAAAGCTAACTGATTTAAGCTTCTGATGATGGTATACAATCAACAAAAACTAAAATTTTATTCTGAAAATAGCCTTTTTCTCTTCTCTTCTGTATGACTTCTCTATCATGAACAAAGTGAGAAGTGCTCATTTGGACCCTGAAAGTTGTACCACACCAGGAAGAATGGGAGACACGACCATTTCTCAAACTGCCTCTTGAGAGTGAGTTTAGTACTTGAATACTTGGTCGCTAGGATTTGAACCGTACGCTTCATCTCTGCCAGGCTTAGATTTCTCTACACTGACATTTGCACTGAAATATTTGATTCCAAAGTTCAGTTTTTAAGTCTAGGATGGATCTATTCTAGAAAATAAGTAGAAGGAAACTTCGTTGCTCATTGGTTCTTCTAAAAAAAAAAATGAAAGATGAAGAAGCAGAAAAAAATAATTCTTTAAGGAAAAATTACGGTTTCTGTGGTTTATCTGTAAAATTCATTTAAAGAAAAACGAGTTTTAAATTCCCTGGCAGACTTCAGATATCACTGTTGCTAGTGTTTAGTTTACTTTCGTTTTTGTCGCACTGGAAATGCCAAAATGCCAGGTGAGGAATTCAGCTTTTGACTCTTTGTAAATATTATTTTGATTTTAGCGGATGTGCTGAGCTACACAAATCTGGGATGAATGAGGTAAGCAGAGTGAGTCAGGCAGACTCTGCTGCTCCGATTCGCTGGGCAGGTGTGAGCATAGGTCCCGCACCCAGCACGTAAAAGGCCATGTGCATTTTCAGAGGCGTTTCTGCAGCCCTCCTCTTTTGACAACCGCTACTACAACTCGATTGCCAAGTGCAGGTGTCTGTACAGACGCCGGTTTGGTAATCAAAAAAATCCTCAGATTCTTTCGTATATAAAAACAGAACGGCACAAGAAGTGACTTTTCAAAAAAGACCAAGAAGGAAACAGCCGTGTACAACGAACGATTAGCTCGGAGACCACCTGCTACCCACTCACATGACAGACTAGCACCATTCCAGAACTTTCTGCAGTGATACCAGTGTTCCGTACCTGCACCATCCGGCATAACAGCCTCTAGGCAACGGCAGTTACTGGCATTTGCACCGTGGCTGGTGTGACTGGGAAAATCCATTTTAATCCCGAGTAACTGAAATTCAACAACAAGCATTTAGGGGGTCTTCATTGCTATACTGCCTAACACCTAGGTTGTTTTCCTAAGTGCTTCTCCTCAGCCAAGGGCTCCGACCCCTGGCGGGGGGTCCATTGGATCCAGTTTATTTCTCTGCCCTTGATTGCCCTCAATCTTCCTAACTCTACATGCAGTCTCTGATGGGAACGCTGTTTCCAACTTGCCCACCTCAGCGGAAAGACTGTGGAAAGTCTTCCCAACTGCCCCACAGAGAGGAGAGTTCACGGGCTCTTCTGTTGGTTTCCACAGTGGTAGAACATAAATGTCAGGCCTTAGGGAGATCCTCAGAGCTGTGTGTAAATGTTTACAAGAAAATTCCCAGAGGAATTCATGGGTGGCAGGAAAGTCAGAGAAGTGTACAGGGGCTGGCAAAGTTTTGCAAGGTTTGTAGGCAGGCTTATTACTTCTGGAAATTAAGCCTCGCAACTGTCCTGCCCTGAGACAAAGGAAGGAGAGTGTCCATATTCTGGCATCCAGCAGGCACAGGGTGGCTAGGGAGCTCACGAGAGGCGCTTTGATTGCACTTCTGCTATGGGCAAAGGCTAGTTCTCCAAGAAAGAGTGCGGGCCTGGCTGTGGAAGGGAAGCCAAGGGTGTGGGAAGGGCACGAAGGAGTAGAGGTGGTGGGGGTGAGGGTCGGGGTGCAACACAAAAGTGCTGAAGAAGAATCCTGCAGGATCGGGGCAGGACGTGAGCACAAACAACTATCTGGCATTACTCAGCCAGGGGAGGTGTTAGAATTGGATCTTCATGGCTTACAAGCCCAGACCTACCTTTTCTAGGGAAAGGGACTTGATTGTATTCAGCTTTGGAGTTTCCTCCTCCATGAAATTCAGAAAACAATTGCATTTACCTCTCTGGGTAGAGGCGAAGAGTAGTGTGCATAAAGTATTTAGCATTGTATGGGGTACATCATCAAAAGATTTAAATGTAGCTATCTTCTTAACATGGCATTTTAATGCAATTGCACAGCTGAGTTTTTCACTGACCTTGAGATTTCCCAGGCCAGTAAACTACCTTTTAAGTCACTGACCCTAAGCCTATACCTGGCCCAGAGTAGACATTTAACCAGTACTTTCTGAGACTTTTAAAGCAGTGTGAGTATTAGAGCAGACTGGGGGAATTGGGTACTATGGGACTTGGAATTTCAAATTGGTCCCTCAAAGATGTTTCACTCTAACCCCAGAAGCGGTGAGTATGCTAATACATCACTCCTATTATATTATATGGCACAGTCTGTTTTAAGAAAGGAGGGTTATCTGGGTGGGCCTGATCTAATCTCATGGGCGCTTAAAAGCAAGAATTTTTCTGTGACAGAAAGCCGAAAATCAAGTCAGAGTCACAGTATGCGAGGGTTTGGCAGGAGTGACCTTGAGCTGGCTGGGCCATGAGAAGCTAAGTGTCCTGTCTCTGGTTTGTAGGTGGCAGAGGCCACATGTTCAGGAAGGTGGACGGCTTTGGGGGCGGGGGGGTGAGAGGCCCCTGCTTGGTAACCAGCAAAGAAATGGGAGCCTCAGTCTAACCCCAGGAGGCAATGCATTCTGCAGACAAACCCGACTGGGCTCAGAAGTAGATTCTCCCCAGAGGAGGAGCCCACCCTTCTCTGACCCCTTGATGTCAGCCTACTGAGGCCCTGGACACGAACATAGCTGAGCTCACTCAACCTACAAGAGCATAAGATAAGAAACAGATAAGGTCACTTAAGACAGTGTGTTTGTGTTGATTTGCTACACAGCTGTAGAAAACAAGTCATGATTCTTTACTACATTGTGGAAAAGCCTAGAATCAAGAAAGGAAGATGGGAAACACCTAGGTCTCAGGTTATACCACAGAGGCTGCCACCTGAGACCAGGAAGATACAGGAAATGGCACTGGTGCAGATGGAGCCCTGCAGACGGTGCCTACAGGGGAAGTACGGATGTCAGCTGGCTGTGACATCGGTCACATCTATAGAGGGTCACAGTGACCACCATCACTTCCACTACTGACAGAGGAAGAGGTGCATTTGCTCCCTTGCATATTAAAAATGTCCCATAAATGAATCTTATCGTCTGACATGATTGATATCCAGAAGCTTGAAAAGAAAGCATGCCTGGGATATGTAGTTCCCAGGATTCCTGTGCCCCAGATAAAAAGGTGTGAAGAGAAGGGGCTCCAGATGGTGCTGATGGACAAAGAGTTATATCCGGTATGGATGGCTCTTCAGAACTTCAGGATGCCTTTGTGTCAGGGAGTTATTTTCATTTTACAGATTGGAAAACTGAGATCTGACTGAGTAAAGCACCTTGCTTAAGTTTCATCAGCAACATGTAGCAAAGCCTAGATTATTAGCGCCTAGGTTTGTCTCTCCCCACTCCCCATGCTGATGTCTTTCAGCCTTTTCCACCCAAGCCAGCCTTCACATGACGTGTGTATCACTGGCTGGCAGGTGGGTTATGGAGACTCAGTTGAAGAGGATGTGGCAATTGCAGAGATTTGATTTCTTTCAGAGTTTGGCCGCAGACCTTGCCATCCTGTGCTCTGATTTCTGGGCTGACGGTGGTGAAGTGTCCTGCCCTCGCACACGGGGCATCCCTTGCTGTTCTACACTGGGAGCAGAGAGGACCTGTCCTTCTCTTCTGAGCTCAAGTTGACCCTGCCTCTCCCCGGGTGGGAGCTGGTGTGGGGCTGAAGAAAAGTATCAGGAGGAGTGTGCGCTTCAAAGGGGAGTCAGGCAGCACTTACTGCAGACGGCTCTATCTTCCCTGCATACCGATCCCCTTACAAACAGATTGGCCCATAGGCTCAAGCATGAGAACAATTTGGCCTTCTCTCTTTTCTTGCTGACCATTTGAAAGCTGCTCCCTTTAAGAAGGCAGTTCTGGGAGGAGATTTTAGCACTCCAGACAGGTGGCATGTTATTAAACTAACTAAGAGTACAGGGAAACTCGGAGGAAAAGCTCTGGATAATGTTCCGCAGGTTCTCTGGGATCCCCCTGTGATTGCGGGATACAGGCCTAGGGGCTGATCTTTGTTGGTCTGCTAGTGACTGGGCTCTCTGGGGTTCCCTTCTCCTTCCTGGCTGGCTGCCCCTGTTTCCCCTGGACTTGGCCTTCGTGGTGAGGAATTCATTCCTAGGTTTCTGGAGGGGGAGAAAGAAAGAAAGAATGTTTCGACTGTCTTTACTATGCCTTAAAAGACATAAATTTTTAAGTGAAACATATGCTCATAGTTTGATGCAGCTGAACTCAAATAAAACAGCATCTGTGCCTCGGATGAGACACGGACAAACCACCTATATAGAAATCTAGGGTCAGTCAGGCTTTTCTTCACGGGGGTTAGCGGGGTAATCCCATGGGAAAACCATCAGGGACATGTGTGAATGAATCTGCTTTTTCTGCTCCCTTAAGATTCCACTCAAATGCAATTTAAATTGAAAACCCAACTTATTGTGTGTGTGTGTGTGTGTGTGTGTGTGTGTCAAAAAATCTCAAGACCGGATTTTCCTGAAGTCATATTATTCTGGGTTGCTTGTTGACAGTGGTTGAGCAAGGGGTGATCTGTTTGTGTCCTCTCTTTCCTTTGACCTCTTGAGGAAAAGATCATTTGCCCTTTCCTATCATCACACCAGCCACACGTCATGCATGAGGGCCCATGGGAATTGGAATCTGACTTCTTGGAGTGAGGGGCTTGGCTGAGGACACTCCTTCCCCACCCCAGGTCCAGCAGGTGAGACTCTCCTGCACAAAGTGAGCCCCTCCTGCCCCCTGGAGCCCATAGTGGCTCCAAGGGTTATTCTGAAGACCTTCCTGAGATGCGCAAAGAGGCATGAAGGAGTGGAGGCTCCCAGAGATGAGCATCCCAACATGCAGCAGGGGATACACTGCTGCATCAGGTGGGCGCATTCTCTGCTCCTGTGGAGTCAAGAGTCCAGTGGGGGAAAGCAGATAGATCCAGGCTCTTAAGGCCGAGAGGGAAGTGTTGGGATGGGCAGAAGGATGCCACAGCGGCACAAGGCAGGGCTATGTAAATGACTTAACAAAAAGAGCTCCTAGAAGCAGCGACGATCGGGACTGAGCGTGTTAATGACACTGCTTTGGTCTCTGTGATGAGCTGTCAGAAACTGGTTTGAGTGGGAACAGAGGTGTGTGTCGCTAGGTAAATGTGTCCAGGGAGTATCTCCATTAAGTCCACTTGGATGGTGTGCAGCCGTGTTCTAGCTGTACTGATGGATTCTGCAGCTGCACTGTGATGGCCTTTGACTCTCCATCATTCAGTCAGTCAAGGGGCCAGGGCTCCTCCTTCATTATTTCCTGTCTCTCTTCAACAACAGCTGTGTAATTCAGTGTCTCTTGATGAAAAAATGTTGAACGGTGGATTGGAATCCCTGGTGGTATGTGTGGTAAGTGAAGTGGGAGATGCTGTTCCCTCTGCACAGTTATGGCACCTGCCTCCCGCCATCTGAGCTTGCACCCCTCAGATTATGATGAAAAAGAAGACACCAGGGTCTTCCTGTCAAACCATCAATTTGGGGCTGAATGAAATATCCACCAGGGATCTCCAAGCAGCCAGACAAACTCATCTTTACTTTCAACCAGGGAGAATTTGAACCGATGTCTCCAGCTTTGAAAGCCCAGTATGTTAATTCATTCTGACATCTGGTTCTTCTCTTTGATATTTTAAAAACAGTCTAGAAACAGAATTGTAAGTCCATGCTCCAAAACAGCTACTTTGGATTCTGGGAAAGAGTGCAGTTCTGAGTTTTATCTTGTTTGTCCAAGTAGTCTCTGGTCATTTTGTAACATGATATTTCATACACTGGATGAAATGCCAATTTCTAGCACAAGATTTTTTTTTTTATTGAGTTTATTGGTACATTTAGGGATACAGTACAGTTACATTCATTGTTGGGATCATGTACCTTTACATGGCAAGTCTTGATTCTTATTTTTTCCCCTTACCTCTGCCCTCCCTTCACCCCCTCCTCCCCTCCCCATCTACAAACACTTTATTTTCATCTTTTCATTCTCTCACATTTTTTTCTTTTCCCTTTTTGTTCTTCCCCTACGTATCACACCTTCCCTACACCTTTAGCTCCTTTCCTCCCATTTCTAAATGTCAGTAATCTTATTAGAATCTTATGCATTGTTGCAGAATATTCACACCAGGGAAACTATTTGGTATTTACACATGTGGGACTTATTTATTTCACTTAGGAGTATATCTTCAATATGTATCCATTTTCCTATGAATGAATCTATTCTCTCGCTCTTTATGGCTGAGTAATATTCCATTTTATAGAAAAACCACAACTTCTTTATCCAGTTTCCAACGGATGGGCAAATAGGTTGTTTCCAAGATTTAGCTATTACAAACTGTCTAGCACAAGATTTTGATTTTGGTTTAATCATCCATCACTGAAAAAACTGCGGTAATATTTATCTTGCCATCTTCAAGGACTCTGGTGTCACTAGTAGCTGGCTGCTTTCTGGCTTCCGGTTTTTGTTGTAGCAGCAGCGGAATGTGGTTCTCAAAGTCCTGGAATTTTGGAACCAGAAAGAAAATTTAGGGGTTGCTATCAAGAACCATAATGATGCTCATATTTTTTTGTCCTGGTAAATCCAATCCCAAGAATGTCAAAGTAATGTCACTCAAACACATTGTTGAAGATGTTCCCTCTAGTATTCTTTTTTTGTTGTTGTTGTTGTTTGTTTTTTTTTTTTGCATAGGTTAAAAAAAAAAAGAGAGAAAACTCAACAAAATAAAATAGCTAACATTGTGGACCTTAACATTGTGGACCTTATTTTAAAATTTGGCATGTTACCTTAAAGGACTCTTATGTGGTTCTAAAATAAATATAAACTACTTACATGTAAAATGTATAAGTAGATAAATGTTTATTGAATTGTTATCATGAGCCAATGCTCTGGTATAATAAAGGAATATGTAGGTCGCATAACTACATACTTTGTGATGATCAACATGTAAAATACACATGCTTATTCAAGAAAATTTGCAGAAACATTAATTGACAGGATTAGTATAATTCTAGTTCATTTAAAATGCTGTTACATTGTCCTGAGTGTTAATGTATGTAAAAATTATTATAAGTGTCTGGAAGAAGGTGCTGCTACATTTGGGAAATATTTTAAGTGTAAGAGTGGCCACTTGTTCATTCTTGGTTCATGTTACTTATAGAAAATTTGCTACGTACAACAAAACACAACAATGGTTAAGACAGAAATGTAGTGCTTTAAATTTTTAGTCAGATTGGTTTTACTTGATAAATGTTTGAATTGAAACCGAAACCTTTATAATAATCTCCACTAATTTCCCCCTTTCCAGTCTCCTTTTTCTTCTTCTTCCCCCACAAACAGTGTGAAAGTAGAATTTAAATCACAGAGACAGTACCTTGCCTGAAGATACACCACTTGCTGGCAGCAAACTTGATATTAGAATCTGATTTTTTTTTCCTCCTACCTCATGGAACTTCTCCCCAATAATCCCCACATCTCTTTTAAATATAAATTGTTTGAATAATAACGGGGATAAGTTTTATGTAGAGCCACAATGAATGATACTGGACAGTAGAAGAGAATTATCCACCAGTTTCTGAAGCTCTTTGCACACAGAACCACACAATGGTCTTGTCCAAAGGCAGATATTGATCTGCAGTATGGAATGGGACTTGAGGTTTTGCTTCTCTCGTGAATTCCCTTTACCTGGGTTGCAAGAGTCTAAAGGTTAGAAGCTGAATGCAGAAGATGTAAGAACTTCATTTTTAGCCAGTGATCTTTTTAGTTTTGTCACTGGGGAATAACAATGTCAACGTTTTATAAAGTGCAAACTTTCTTCATTCAATGTTGATGCCTTTTCTCTTCCCTTCCCAGCACTTACTACAGATCCAGGTCTTCCGCTAGATGTGGCCATGAACAAGAGAATGTTCTAGAGAGAACAGGCACATAGGCGCTCCTGGCTCCCAGGCTCTTGTTTTGTCTCACTGTGATGTGAGGTCTTCACCCTGATCCCTATCACCAAGTGGTCCCAGGCAGGCTACTTGGAGTGGAGGTCAAACCTGAACCGGAAGCCTAACTAAGCCCTCTAGGCTACAGGCAAGTTTGTTTGAGTTTTCATTGCTTTGTTAATAAATGTGAATAATTATAGCATTGAACTCATTGGAGAGTTGTGTAGATTAAATGAGGTAATGTGCATAAATCACTTAGCTCAGTGTCCGGTATGGAATAAATGTTCAATAAATAGATATATATGATTATTATATCCACCTGAATCTTCTTCTAAATTCTTGACCTAGAAGAGTTCATAGTCTGGTGACTAAAGTTGACGAGAAATTAAATATTTATATTTCATTTACATTTAACATTTAATTAAACATCCTCTAAATATAAATAAATATATTTATATTTAAATATAAATAAATATAAGAATAACATAAATAACAATAAAATATAAGTACTGCTAATAAAGCATGTATGCTATATTCACATTTATATAAACATATTTAGATATTTAACATATTTAACTAATTAATATATTTCCTCAATAAGTACATAGACAAAATATAAATTAGAGAAATAGGTATATGCTTCTATATACAAATATAGAAGTATAAATAAATAGATCTAACAAAAATGTAATTAAACTCCCAGTTTAAATGTATATACTAGCATAATTTAAATATTATTTTAAATGCGTCCTGTACACATCTCCGCTACGCACATGCACGTGAATGTATGAGTGTAACAGTTGCTCACGCACACGGTGGGAACCTGGAACATGGCCTAACTAGCTCTCTGGGTTGGTGACAGAGGACTTTTGAGCCAAGTCTTGAAGGATTGGACTGGGACTGCAGAAACAAGCTTTGGGCTGAGGATTTGGAGAGCAGGAGCCAACAGGCAGTGAGGCGATTGTAATAACTGGGCAAGGATTGTAGAGAGCCCCCAAATCATGACCCTCATCTGGCGGGTGAGGAGAGCAGCCGAAGCAGACCGAGGCTCTGATCGGATTCGTGTGTGCGCACAAGCCGGGAGTTCTGCCGGGTGGTTAACTAGGTTAGAAGTGCTTTTGTCGGCTTTCTGCTCCCTTCAGGAGCGTACGCTGTTTTTCAAGCACCATCAAATCCTGCAGCAGTCTTCACAAATTCTTAGTCGTTGAAAATGTGCGGTGAGACAGTTGCTACAGAGGAGGGTATTTCTAACAAGTGTGCCTGTGGGTCCTAACATCTCACCTTCAGTGATGAGGTTTCGGCAATTTCCCTCAAAGGGAAAAAAGATGGGTCGTTGATGCGAAAGGTGTATGAAAGGTGGAAAAAATTAAAGATAAAAAGAAAAGGTGAGTACAGAGATGTCTCCATCAAGTTGCCGGGGTTCACGGATAACCTTAGAGGCCCTTCCCCCATTGCTGGCTAAATCACGCACCCGGAGACCCTAAACTCAGAACCTGATGAAACCCTTCAGGGCACTTCCAAAGGGAATCGGTTTATAGGCTGCTGGGCATCCAATGCATAGGTCTTTAGTGGCCTTTGTCAGAGCAATAGCACCTTGAATTCTTGTTCCATAACATATCATGCAAAAAATAAAATGATAATTATACTTTACTGCTCCTTTCATCTAAAGATCTTAATCCTTATGACATTAATTAATGAAGATTCCCAACACCCTGTGAGGTAAATAAATATTACTGTACTCTTTTATGGACGGGGAAGGTGATTAACAAGGAGATTAAGCAATTTGCCCATAAGAAAATGAGTTTGTAGATATCTTAGATAGGGGAGTCAAATTTCTACCCCATGAGACAGGCACCATAATTGCCAAACTAAGATAAAAGCCTTTACTCATTCCTTTAAAATGATTGTGAAGGAGAACATTGCGGCTTCTCGCTCCCAAGTTACCCAAGACTCTACAGATCATCCAAAATAAAAATTATTTTTCAGAAAGGGAAAACTTTATATTTACCCATATAACTTTTTCTTCATCATTTGGTAGAACCTCAAGCAGTAGTGTTTTGCTCTGTAACTGATTTATAACTGGCTCTTACTCTTTTTAAAAAGAAGTCAGGGGCCATTGCTATTTAGAATAGTCTCTGTGTTCTAAATCTGTGCTGTAGGCAGAGTCCTGTCTTATAGGATGCTCGCATTCCGTAGTTTGCTGCCTTAGATGAGAGTAATTTTGTAACAGTTGCTAGGTCGTAGGGCTCTTCATGCGTGTTTTACTAGTAATTCCAACTTCATTGTATTACTCGTCACATGACACACAACTTGCAAAAGGCCCACCCCATACTCATCTATGCCTTTTCCTGTGACACAGCAATGCCCCCACTGGACAGGAGAGAGATCTGAAGGTTAAGTAGGCAGAGGGACTCTCCTAGTAGGAGTAGCACACTTGGGAAGTGACATCACCTGAAAGCTGCCTCTGATCCCAGAGACCAACTACTATTTTGAATATTCTACTGTAAGTACAGACACCAGCTCATTAGAACTCCTTCCTCAGAAATAATAGAAGTTTAATCCCCATCTTTTCTTGTAATTAATCCTTCAATGAAATGAAATTGGCACCACTGGCATAAAAACCTGCTCAACATGGCACTGGTCTGTCAGATGATTCTTGCTTTCCGTCCAGCTACAGAATTTGTAAAAGGGCTAGAAATGACTATGGCAGAGCATTAGTCTTTAGAGTGTTACTCTGGTCCCTGGTGTTCTCATTTTTCTTCACGGAATGTAGTATTCTACTGCTACCTGGTGTCTTCTTGCTCTCCAACCACACGCAGCCTCACTCCCAGGATGCATACTTGTTGGCACTGTTAAATGTTATTTTATCGTTTCAAAGTCCTTTCCTGTCTGATATTCAAATGTAGCTTCCCTTTCTTTTCTGACCTCTTTATAAAATGTTGGCAAGGTCTGAAGCTCCATTCTCTCCTGATTGCGATGACATTCCAACTCTGTTACTCTTCACCTCTTTGGATCCGTGGGGGACTTTTCTAAGGGTTGTTTGTTTTGCTGAAGGACTGGTAAATGATGTGTTTCAGAAGTGACATTTCGACCTGTAGAGGCCAGGCAATCTGGACATGGAGAGAATTTCTATAAATCCCACATGTTTTTCTGTATTTCAATGCTGTCATCTTAAATGGAGCATCTGTAGCCTAAAACTGCCAAAGAGGGTCATATTTTAATTTTTGCCAATAATGCTAGGCGACCAGCTATTGCCTAGATCCAACAACTTGGATTATTTACTGACTTTTAAAAATTGAGCCATTCTTTGTGAACACCAAAGATTTGATGTAGTATAAAATATCCCTTTGGCACTGCCACATAGAGGATGTAGACATGTGCTGCTCTAGAGAATAGTCTCCTAGAAGAACAAGAGGAAAATTTAATGGCGGCTTTAATTTTAGCTCAAGACGTGATATTACACCAGCAAAAAAGAGTTCACCGCCAGCTGCACATCTGAGAGACCAAGGGACTGATTAAATATGTCACATGAACAACTTTTCTGTGAGTGGTGGATAGGTGTACACCACAGCTTCCAGTAAGTCTGTAACCAGATGAGCCAACTTCAAAGATGGTGGTGGGCTACACAGACGACAGTAGGAGGTAGGGAAGCCTCAGACGCCTCAAAGAAAGCTAAGGTTAGTTTCTTTTCTTTTTTTAAAAAATCACTTAACAGAAAGATATTTCGAGGTATGTTGACCATAGCCTAATATTTATTTTCTGTTTTTGTGACACTAGTATGCAAAGACAGAAGATTACATAAATGATGCAAATTAATTGCATTTATGTTTTAAGCAGGCTATTTCAAATGAAAATAGGAGACACCCTGTCTACAAGGATATTTAGCCAATTGCTTGATACATGTGGCTGCGAAGAGGATTGAGAATTGTCCAAGAGACACAGATGGGATGACTTAGGCACACACAACTTTTATTTTGTTACTTCTGTGCAAACTCTTGGCCATACCTTTATACAAATTGCATTTTTGATATACATATGAAAGCCTTAAATATATATCCAGAAATTGTATATAAAGCAGTTTCTTGGCTAATTCCTCATCTTTAATAGATTACAGATTTCTATTCTTCACAGATTTGTAGTTTAGGAGCTAAATGTTGACAGTTTGTAGTTACAGAATTTTTATTTAAGATTTCTGTTAAAATAACATTTCCCACCTGACTTGAAGCAGCAGTTTCTGGGAGTACTTCTTTGCTTTCTTTTTTTCTGCACACAGTTGTGACGTACTAGACGAGAGAGTCATCTTCAAGTACCTTAAGTGCTATGGAACTTGCATGGTGGAGATATAGTTTTTAAACATTTTCTTTAGCCTGCAAAGCACCCACTCACTATTTGTCTCTTGTAAGTGGTCTACTAGAAGCACTGAGTCAACTTGGTGGCCATCTCCAGGAAGATATAGAATTTCATGATCTGCACATTTGTACACTAGCCTCTCTCTTGCTTTGAATTTATTTTTCTATCCCATTCCCTCTGTAAAAAATTTTTAAAAATCTATAATGGTAAAATATAAATTTTTAGGTTTTTTAAAAAAATTAACCCCATTTTAGAATACTGTGTAAGCCATTTGAAAAATCTTTCTACAGCCAACTAGGGGAGAAATAAATGAAATTTAAAAATGGATGCTTTGACACCTATAATTTACTCATGTTATAAATACCAAAGCTTTAACTCTGCATTTTTGCATGGGCAACATACAGTTGTCTGGGTTCTTTTAAGGGTTAAGGTGGAATTAGAAATATTATAAATAATTAACTCATCCAGGTCATAATGAGGGTAATTATTTTTGTGTACCTTTATCCCTCTAGGATACGCAATAATTACATCAGTTCTTTGCCAAGTGGTATTTAAATATTGTTATTAGTCGAAACAAAATGTGAACCTTTGTCTGGTCTCATCTGACATATCCAAAAGGAAAGAAAGATCCAAGAGAAGGTAACACCCAGACTCAAGCCTACTATGGGATTCCAAATAATGCCCTAAATGACTCTTTTGGAGCTCAGTTACATGCAGGTGGTAGGAGGATTTATGCTGTGAATGCCTAAAATACTTTTTCCACCGAGAGCAGATTATTAAGTTCTAGTGAGCTTGAGTGTTTGGTGCCAATACTAACCATTAGCTTTTGGCTCTGTGCCACGACTGTCTACTCTGCAGTGGATTCTGCCACCAAGGGGAAGGTCATTAAGGGCTGTTCTTTATTCTCGTTAGTATGTTCCAACATAATTAACAGAAGTTGTTCACCAGATGGTTTCCTTCCTGTCAGCAAGTACCTCCAACTTAATGGGCTATGCAGGATTCTTTACTTTAAGTGGGTGAGGCGGGAAGCAAATTTAAAATATATCATCTTTGATCCTCCCACTTCTAATTAGTTCTAAAGTTTTAGATAATAATGTAAAGGGGGCAGGGAAATGAAATTATTCTAAAAATCAAAGACTCACAGGAGGCCAATAGGAGCTTTACACATACAGGAGCAGAGGTGGGGGCGGGAGGGGAATGGGTTCTTCACCCACTGCAGATAAAAGTGCAAAAACAATTGTCAGCCTACCATTAGAGTCTGGGAACTGAACTAGATTGCAAATCCTATAATAAAATTCGGGGAGTGCTTCCTGAGTCTCCATGTGTTTCAGAGATCGTACTGGGTGCTGACTGGTGAGAAGTCACCACTCTTGTCCTGGGGGTTAGAGAGTTTTGGGGGATTCCAGCGTGCAAATGGGCTGTGTACAGGAAAGTTCTATGACTGTTATTCCTGAACCACAGCACCATTCTTCTTTCTCGAGAATAAGCTTTGGTCTTGGCCTCTCTTGCACATGGCACGGGTGCTGGCAGGTCTGCTCTGCCCTCGTCTGGCTTTCTTACACCCCTTGCCAGTGTTTAGTTTAATAGTTGGACACGTGAGTCATTTCTTGCCAGTAAATCAGCAGGGAAGATTGGGTTCTTGTAAGAAAAGCTTTCTTGCTCCTAAGAAGACACTACCTGGTACGGCCACAACTGTGTTATCCATTGTTACCATCGCAATGTCAGGAGCCCTCTAGCTAAACGGTAGAAAGCAATACACAAGAAATCCAAGCAGTTCAAGCTGAGCGGTTTCTCTACAAACTAGTTACATTTGGAAATTATTTTATAAGAAAAATAATACAAAGTTCCCACTTATATTCATTATCTCAGCAATTACCACAACAAACTTGTGAATCTTGAGACAGAAACTGACCTTTTTGTACAGATGAGGAAACTGAGAGTCAGAGAGACTAATGTGACAAGCCTTGTGACAAGTCAAAGCTGGTAGGTTCTGAAATCCAAAGCTCTTTTGACCATATCTTCTTGTTTCTTCCTTAAATAGTCAAAGCAAAATATTTAACTGCTCAGGCCAGACATGCAATGTAATCACAAATCTCTTTATTTTCCATGAAAAATACTGGGTTTTTTTTTTGTTGTCGAGATTTTATCTTGGAATATTAAATTCAGTTGCTTTTCCTCCAGAAATGAAAAAAAAAAATGAAGTCGAGTCAAGTAAAAGGCTTCCTAATGGGACAAAATATCATTGAAAATCTGCCTAGGCTACTACTGATT
Organism: Fukomys damarensis; assembly: GCF_012274545.1. Lineage (NCBI taxonomy): Eukaryota > Metazoa > Chordata > Mammalia > Rodentia > Bathyergidae > Fukomys > Fukomys damarensis. Next base: position 73,113,388 of record NW_022900929.1, read on the forward strand.
TGAAATTATTTTAGAAGGTGTTTAAAATAAAATGACCTAGTGACATAGGTTGCTTGCCAACGTGCCTTCTAGGAAGGGTTTCAATCGCACTATTCACTGGAGCTCAGGGTAGTCACAGGCTTATTATCATGTGCCATAGCTCAGCTTACAGTTTCACTCATTCGCTATTAGCTGTTAGGACTCCATTGTCTGCAGATGATAGAAAGCCCAACTCAATCGGTTTAAGCCAAAAGGAGGGTGTATTGGCTCTCATAATTGAATAGCATTCAGCAGTTACCCTGACTCTGTTGAGGTAGGGCTTGAATCAGGCTCATCCAATGGGCTCTCCTTTCTGTTCAGTGGCTCAGTTCTGCCTGTAACTGGTGGCCCTGTACTTTAGGCTTACTTCATCCTGTATCCTGTCAATTGGAAACAGAATTTGCTCCTTGCAGAGCTGAAGTGAAGTCTAGGTTGAATTCCACTGGTCTGTCTGTGCTGCTGTGGAACTTCGTTTCCTGGTCAGAAATCTACACTCTCTTGTAGCAGTAGGTTCCCTCTGCCTTCTTGCGGTGGTCTCACAGGAGGCAGGGCAATCCCTTCTTCTTTGCCATGGGCTTCACTACGTGACTTGTTTGGTGAATAAGATGCTAGTAAATGCAATACAAAAAGAATCTCAATGAATATAGTTGTGTTCGCCCTTGTGCTACACCCTCCCCTTTTATCCTAGGAAGGATATGACTTGCACAGAAGAATGCTGTGCAACGAAGATGAAAGAAACGTGGGGCATCCCTGGGCATTATTGTCAGCTTGGAGTTGATGCCATCTAAGCCAAACTTTATTAGTCAAATATCAGCCACCTGCAGAATTGTGAATAAGAATTAAATGCTCGTTGTTATAAGCCGCTGAGTTTTGAAACAATTTGTTACGTAACATTATTATAACAATGGCTGACTAATACAGAAACTAGCCTGGTTTGCCCATTTCTGTATCAGTCACAAAGGCAGAAGGTTTGAATGTGATTGGATAATTCTAGATTGTGAATTGTGTTGCTGAAACCCAGTGGTGGAATCTGGATTGCCTTTGAAATAAAGGCTGAAAGAGTAAAGGAATAAAAACACTGTTACCAGAAGGAAGTTCTGATGAGCAGAAAATGACAGTTTGCCATGCTTACCACCACCAAAACCTACACTTGGAATCACTGACATGGTACAAGCCTGTAATCTCAGCACTCCGAGAAGCCAGGGCAAGTTCAAGCCCAACCTGAAAAGGACTGCGAATGTAGCTCTGTTGGAAGGCGCTGGATTCAAACCCCAGTACTGGGACAGAAGAGGTTTGCGGAAAATTTAAAAAACAAAAAGCTGGTGTGTCTATTAGCAAGGCAGATGTGGGGAGGACAGAATAAGAATTGGGGTCAGCAAAAGAAGAGAGAAGAGATGACAATTATTTCAAATATCGTAAGCGTTGATATACAGAAGACAGATAGCATTAGACTATATTTCTCCAAGGGAAAATTAGTCTGACATGCAGAGATGTGTTGTTGGACAAAGAATATGGGCTTTGGGAATAGGAAGAGAGAATCTAGTTCATATTCTATTCTATTTATTGGTGATATGTCCTCACTAATAACTCTCTCCCAGCGACCACTGCTTCATCTGTAAAGGCCATCTAAATAAATATGTTGGAGAGCTTCAAAAATAACACATGCAAAGCCTGGTGTTTTGTAGGTGCCCAGTAAATGTTAGTTGGTGATATCACTATTGTGAGAACTATCATGAGTACCAGTATGTGGTGTCTATATGGAAGCTGCTTTTATCTAAGTATGAAGGATATTTACTTTGTCCAGAAATAGAAAGGGCTTCTGACTGTCAGAGTTTGTCTCCTGTCCTAGGGCTGTTCCAGCAGATGCTGGATGTGGGCAAGGCAGTGGAGAAGACTTTCTGTGATCACTGAGAAACTACATTATCCACATTCTGGACTACCCTATAACTCTGAGATCCCAAGATTCATTGAACTATGAGCCAGCTTCATTTCACACTTACCCCCAAATGAAGGGACACTGAGAGATAGTATAGCCAGGGACACCAAACACCTGGATACACTTGGAACAACCTTGGGTTAGACTTGTCCTGGTACAATCATGAAAGCATTCATTTTTTTTTCTCAGTGGTGTCCCACTGAGAAATAACATCATATGGTCATCCTAGTTATAACTAACACAGCAAATAGAAGCATACATGTTCTTGTTCTTTTTGAAATAAGTCATCTCCTCCAAGAATCGCTGCTCTTCTTGGGCTTCCCTTCTGGGAGGGGGGTGGTGGTATCATCATCTGCGGTAACTCAGCCTCACACCTCGGAAAGCCAGCATTCCGCCTCCGTCTTCTTGCGCCTGCAGTCAGCTGCCAAACCCTTTTGATCCAGTCTCCCAAATGCCTCCTGTATCTGCCCCTTCTTTTAAGTCTTCCTGCTTTAATTCAGGCTCATGTTACCTCTTGCCTGGAGCACTGTAAAATCCTCCAAGCAGCCCAGACCCTCCTATTATCCATAAAGCTCTGTGCCACTGGCGTGTGCCTTTTCGAGCGTGCCGGCAAGGCTGCTGACCATTTTTATGCCCCCACAGAAATAAAATGAAGTTTGTGTTGTCTGAGTCTTACTGCATCATGTAAAAACGGATGGAAGGACTTTTATTAAATGTAAAGACCGTGTTTAGGAAGGTAGGATTTCAAATGTAACATTACACAGTCTATACAAAGTTCCCCTGGAGACACTCAGGAGGCCATCTCAGGGGTGCGGAGGTCATTAACCTTCCCAGCAGCTGGAAGGGAAGTGCGAGGTTCTGCAAGGCTCCCGCCTGGAAGTAACACCACTAACAAAATCCACAGTGCACAAAGGAAACAGCGTGGTTTCCAATCTGAGCCCAAATCCAATGTCTAAGGGCAGGTTCTCCCCAGTGCAGAGGCTGATTTGCAGTAGGTGTTGATTCTTCTGTGGAGTTGTTTTTCTCAGGGGCAAGTGAAGTAGTGTTTCCTTAGTTGCTCACATCAGTGGCAAGTGATTCCCCGGAGCAATACTGGAGATAACAGCTCAGTTAGGAAAACTGCCAGCTTCTCACACAGGTGCTCTCAGTCCTCCCACCCAGCGACGAGTGTCTACTCACCCTGTGCTCCCACCACATCTGGCCTCTAATCTGGGTCCACATCTCCTCCTTTAGCCAGGGCTCAGGTGTCTGTCTCTGGGGACACTTTCTCCCATCATCTATAATTATGGGTGTGCTTCGTCACCATCGGGATTCAAAAGCCACTTCCTCTATAAGACTTGGCCAGAGGCTCCTGGGGCACTTAGTTTCCTCCTGCACTACTTTCGGATATGTGTTATCTATCTTTAATGTAGCTATTTGCCTGCGTGTGTGTGTGTGTGTGTGTGTGTGTGTGTGTGTGTGTGTGTGTCGTCTTTTAGCCTTGTGGGCACCAGAGAAACAATGTCTTCTGTATCTTGGTATCTCCTTAGTGCTTTGCACATAAAGTAAGTGACATTTTAAAAAAGGACCTTAATTAAGTTGAGCCATTTCTCCCATGAGGAATCAGAATATCTCTTAGAAGGATCATAAATGCCGTCCTGCACTACGAATCACCCAGGATGGGGCAGTGCTCCTCTTTGCTGGAGAAATGTTTGCTTTGCAGTTAACAAATAATTAGAAGACCATATCCACCTTTTAAATTTGAATGTTCAGGAAGTTTTGAAAAGCTATGAAATTCCAGGAAGTACTGGGTGTAAAGACTAACCCTAATTCTTAATACTTAAATTCTTTGGTTATGCTAATACTTAAATTCTTAAATTTGCCTCTAATATGTGAAAGGAGGACTGCAGGGGTGGCTCGTTACACTACTCGCCTACTTTGGGTAATAGCTCCTGGAGAGTATCAGATCTATAGCAAAGTTGTTGGGCTCCATCGAAGTGATGTTGAATCACCATATAAGCTCCAGTCAGTAGGATATCAGATTGCTTCCTGTGTAGAGTGCAGGTTTAAACTAACAACCACAAGGGCCTATCTTTGAAGCATAAAACATTTGGACATTAAAACTTCTTTCAGGCACCATGCCGGAGGTCAGAAATCTGCATTTTCAACACATCTCACCTGGGATTTCTCTACACACATGGCCTGACCTCCCTACCCTCCCTCCCTCACTTCCAAGTCTGCTGGAAAGAGAACTCGGTTTTGGAATCCACTGGAAAGCGAGTCAAAAATCAGGGCCTTGACCTAGGCAGCCCGTTGGCCGCCAAGAGTCTTCAGGAGACATTTGTCCTTCTCACAGCGAAACTGAGAAAGGTATTTGTGTCTAGATCAGCACAAACCTGGAGGAGCTGTTTTTTGTTTTGTTTGTTCGTTTGTTTTTTAAGAGTGTGAAGATCAGAAGCCTAGAAAATGTCAGAGGGGCAGAATAAAAAGGGCTCACTTGGTTAAACCCTGGCATTGATTCCCTAGGGAGGTTTAAAACCCTCCTAATGCAACTAGCTCCCTAATTTAGAGCTGACAGAATTAAAAAGAAGAAATAATTAAGTGAACATTCAGCCCTTAAGGAATTGGGGAAGTAAGTGATCAAACAAAATATTGATCTTTTTAAAAGAAGATGTCAAGGGCCTGCCATATGCCTCTTTAAAGGAGTCTGAGATGGGAGGTGGGAGAGAGTGAGACACCGTGGAACAGTGGCAGAGCGGAGGCAGTGCCCAGAGGAGCCGAGAGAGGACTGCGTGCATGAGAAGTCATACCCACCTCCTGTCCTTGCCTGGAATGCCCACCATTGTCACCGTGTCCTCTAAGCCCCGAGATGGCTCTGCGAAGAAGGTCCCAAGAGGGCCCCTAGAGGTGATAGGATCCAAAGCTGTCATTTGCAGAGATGGGGCTAACACAGCATTGGCGTGAAAAGTCTGATCCCCCAGTTTACAGAACTACAGAGCAGAGTCTAAAATTTAACTGTCGGATACTTCCCCGTGCTTTTCCTCGAGGGGACACATCTTCAAATCTTATAGCACCCTAACGCGAGACTCCAGCCTACTCTCACGTGCAGGGTACTCCCTGAGTGGCTTTAGATTTCACCCAAGGAGAAGAGGGCATGGGATCCTGAAAAGTGTCACGGGTGAGGGAGATGTGCATTAGGTGTTTTGTCTCCATTATCGTCAAACAATGCGCTGTGTATTTATTTCAAAATCACCAAGAGTAGACTTGACCTATACTTATCACTTTCCCATTGTGGGGACAAAATACCTGAGAGCCACAATCTAAGGAGGAGAGGTTTAATTTGGACTCATTGTTTCAGAGAGTTTAATCCATGGTAAGCTGGTTTCAAGGCAGGATCAGCCTGACTAAAGGGTCTGGGGGAGGAAGACTGCTCACCTCACCACATCAGGAAGCAGAGCACGGGGGACAAATGCCAGTGAGAAAACACCTGGGCCTCAGGTCCAGCTGAGCCTCACCTAACAGCACACCTAACTGTGAATATCAGTGGATTTAATCCACACATGACTGTAGCACCTCCACGAGCCAACCACCCCTCCAGGAGTCTCTTAATCTAGTCAAGTTGACAATTAAACTTAACCATCACCAATGCCTTCACAACAGCAAAATATGATAAATATGGTAAAGTAGTGGATATAATCAATGGCTTGATTTAGTATTTCTACAATGTATGTACATACAAAAACATTACATTGTACCCCATGTACAAATGCAAGTGTTATTTACAAATTCAAAAGAATTTCAAAATAACTCTAGGCGGTAGTGATCACCGACCCCATACTACAGGAAGAGAAAGTTAAGGATCTTGTCAAAGGTAACAAAGCTGGTCAGTTTGGAAGGTGAACAATAATGAACCCAGTCATAGCTTCCTTCACACTCATGAGGAAGCCGCCTTGGCTTCCAGCCCTAAGCCAGTCCCTGAATAAGCTCTGTGCAGTTACCGAGAGCACGCTTTTCCCTATCCCTCACTCTTGTTGCTGCTCCCCAGAGCCTCAGCTTTCATGGGGTTCATGACACATGACAGCCCTTGCTCAACAGGTAGGTGCAGCCACACTGGACCCTTGTTTCTCAGCTGAGAAGCCTCCCTTCACAAGCGCAAGCCCAGGTTTGGACACCTGCAGCCTCTTCCTTGGGACTCAATCATGTCAGGGACACCTGGACACAGGGCAGCTTAGGAAAGAGGTCTGCATACACTGGAGATAGAAAAGCTCAGTGAGAATGGAACTCCCGAGGTGAGACAGGAAAGTGACAGGGAGTTCAGGCCTGTCTTTGACCCTTTTTTCCGAAGAACTAAATATCATGAAGAAGACCAAAGTACAGCTTGTGGGATAGACACGGGGACAAAACTTGAAAAGCATGTAGCATGTTTCCCAACATGGCCCTAGGCGAACTTCACATGGAGGGTTTTATAAAGAGGATGAATCTTGCCATAAACCTGGATAGCTGGTGAGATGGACCAGCAGTGTGTGGACCATGAGTGGTGTGAGAAGGTGGTCTGGAAATGAGGTGTCTGCACCTGGACTGTTAGAGTTAGGAGTTCTGGGTCCGGGGTGCGTGCAGCAGAGGCTGGAGAGGAGGATATGCAACTTGAGAGGTTCCTTTGGAAGGATTTTTCGGAATCACTTTGCATTAGACTGTTTTCAGCTGGGACCAGAAGGAAACCCAACTCCAACTGCTCATACCACATGGGTTTCCTTTAGTTTATGTATGAGAAGAAAGCAAGAAGGAGGGGGTGGGCTTCAGCATCAGTGGATCCAGAAGTTCAGTGATGTCAGCAAGGACTTAGCATCTTTTCATCTTCCACGCTGCTGTCTGCAGTGTCAATTGAATCCAAGGCAGGTCCTCTCAGGACTGTGGGACGGCTGCCAGTAGCATTCAGCAGGGGAGTGTTTGCTTTCCCGTTGCTCTCTGAGGAGTGAGAAAGCACTTCCTTGGAAGCCTTCTGAAAATCTCTCTTTGTTCCTATGCCCATTGCGAAACTAGTCACCATCATGGGGGACAGAATAAGCCTTTAGCTGCATCAAGTCTACCCAGTGAGCTACTGGCATCTCCCTAAATAGCTTTAGTACCGTCTCCCGGGATCTGAAGGCTTGGGTCCCCCACACCCACACGTGGAAACTCATCTCAGGGTCATGGTAGTGAGAGGTGGCACCTGTGGAAGGTGGATGAGAGAACGACATTAGTACCTTTATTAAAGAGGCGGTGGGGGGCTTGCTTGCTCCTTCTGTCCTGTGAGGGACACGGCAAGAAGTCACTGGGGCGGGGAGACCTTAGCAGACACTAAATGTGTTAGCACCTTCATCTTGGACTTCCCAGCCCCTAGATCTGTAAGAAATGTTTGTTAATAAGATTCTCAATTTATGGTGCATTTGCCCTCACATCCCAAACAAACTAAAATGCCATTTAAGAGAGGAGGGATGGGATGAGTGTTGCCTTGTCAACCATGGGGCCCCCACGTCCTCCACCTAGTAAGTCACACAGTGAATGTCAGCAAGTGTTTGTTGACTGAAGGCAAAACTAAATTGCGAAGTAAATTTCCTATTGGTAGACCTGAGTTCAGAGAGGCCCCAAAGAAACACTAAGACTAGACAGGGCATGGTGGTGCCTGTGTGTAATCCCAGCACTCTGGGAGACTGAGGTAGGAAGATCGCAGGTTCAAAGCCAGCCTGGGCAACCTTGCAAGTAAGTTAGTGATACCCTGTCACAAATTTAAAAAATAAAATAAAATACAGTGGTTGAGGATGTAGATCAGTGCAAGCTTCAGTCCTGGGTTTAATTTTTGCTACCAGAGAGAGAGGGACAGGAAAAGGACAGAGAGAGAGAGAGAGAGCAGAAGAAAGGGAATGACAAAATGACAGGAGGGTGGGTAGGAAGAGAAGAAAGAATGGCAGGAGCAAGAGAGGGAGAGGAAGGAAGGAAAGAAAGGCCAAGATAAAGAAAGGCCACTGGACTGGCAGCCAGAGGCCCTGTGTTCTATTCTCAACCATTTTTCCACTCACAAGCCTTGAATGATACATGCACCGATGTATTTAATTCCACCCTTCCCATATCTCCAAGGGGTTGTTTGGAGATTAAATAAGATGTATGTCAAAAATACTGCTTAAGCTTCTCTGGAAGAAAGAAAATGTGCTATCTGTTGTTATTTCATAACATTTTGTAACAAGATGGGAATTTTCCAAGTACATGAAAAATCTCTTGTTTAGATGAAAATCTCCTGCTTATGACAGGTGACCAGAAGTGCTGCTTTGTGAGCTGAGCCAAGAAAATAATGGAACTCCAGGCAGCATGTGGGGAGCCACCCATGCCCCTGTGCCGATAATTGGCCTGTCCCTCCTGGGCCTGGCTTTCCCTTTTGACTGGGAGGAGAGTGTTCTTAGAGCCTCATTCTTCAGTATCACTGCTCTTGGAACATGTGAGCTCGCTGGGGCAGCAATATCCGAAAACGCCCCACTTTATTAAGGTCATCAAACTGATGACTCCATCTTGGGGGCCAGAACGCATGGGTCTGTGATGGCTGTGTGTCAGTACTTCTCATGGCAGCTGTTTTCAGACACATTCATGGGCTCATATTTGCAGTGTTATGTCGATCCACTTGCTCACTCAGTTATCTGTTATGTGTCATTGTTATCACTATCAAAATCCGACCTCGTTAGGAGGCTCAGGTCCAACAACAGCACAGAGCTCTTCCTTGTTCAGAAGGAATTACTCAGATGTATGGCTTCTGCCTGTGATCCTCAGGGACCCATGGGAGCTCGCTCTGAGCTCCATCCTCTCATGCTATGGATGCCACCTGGTGATGACACAGACCTTCAGTTTGGACGTTAGCACCCAGATGTCCCAGAGGGCCCGTGACAGAGGATGACCGTTAGGCACTCTAGAAACATCACAGAAAAAGAAGAACCTAAACCCAGGAATGAAGAATCCACACTCTGAAAAAAAGAGATAGAAGAGGATATAAGAAAATGGAAAGATCTCCTCTGCTCCTGGGTAGGAAGAATCAATATAGTGAAAATGGCCATACTACCAAAACCGCTATACAGATTCAATGCCATGCCAATTGAAATTCCAATACTATATTTCACAGAACTAGAAAAAAGATTCCAAAAATTCATTTGGAATCAGAAGAGACCTAGAATAGCAAAAGCCATCCTAGGCAACAGAGACATGGCAGAGGGTATAACAATCCTCAATTTGAAACTATACTACAAAGCCATGTGATAAAAACAGCATGGTACTGGCAAAGAAACAGACTTGAAGATCAGTGGAACAGATTGGAAGACACAAAAACAACTGCAGATGTACTCAGCTACCTCATCTTTGACAAAGGAGCCAACCATCCTCACTGGAGGCAAGATAGTCTCTTTAGTAAACGGTGTTGGAAAAACTGGATTTCAACCTGCCAAAGATTAAAACTAGACCCTTATCTTTCACCGTGCACTAAACTAAAATCAAAGTGGATTAAAGATCTAAATATTAAAAAAGAAACACTAAACTTGCTGGAAGATAAATTAGGCAGAACTCTGGAAGACATTGGCATAGGAAAAGACTTTATGAACAAATCCTCAGTAGCATGGGAACTAGCAGAAAGAATCGACAACTGGGATCTCATCTTATTAAAAAGCTTCTGCACTGCAAAAGAAACCATCAACAGAACTAAGAGATGACCTACAATGTGGGAAAAAAAATTTACCAGCTGCTCCTCAGACAAAGGACTATTATCTAGAATATATAAAGAACTCAACATAATCAGCCCCCTCAAATATAAATACCCGATTAAAAAATGGGCACCTGAAATGAACAGACATTTCTCAGACAAAAAAGTAAAAGCAGCAAGTAAATATATGAAAACATGTTCCACATCACTGGTCATTTGAGAGATGCAGATGAAAACAACACTGAGATTCCACCTCATCTCATAAAGAATGGCTGCTATCAAGAAATCACACAATAACAAATGTTGGCGGGGTTGTGGGGAGAAAGGAACCCTTCTCCATTGTTGGTGGGAGTGCAGACTGGTGCAACCACTATGGAAATCAATATGGAGATACCTCAAAGAGCTGGGACTAGAGGTTCCATTTGACCCAGCCATCCCTCTGCTGGGTATCTTTCCAAAAGAATTAAAAGAATCATATCACAGTGATATATGCACACCTATGTTTTTAGTGGCACAGTTTGTAATAGCTAAAACTTGGAAACAGCCCATTTGCCCATCAGTTGGAAACTGGATAAAGATGTGGTTTTTCTATAAAATGGAATACTGCTCAGCCATAAAGAATGAGAAATTAGATTCATTCATAGGAAAATGGATACATATTGAGGATATACTCTTAAGTGAAATAAATAAGTCACACATGTGTAAATGCCAAATAGTTTCTCTGTTGTGAAAAACTATAATAGTACATAAGATCCTAATGAGATAGTTAACAATGTGAAATGGGAAGAAAAGTGCTAAAGGTGTAGGGAAAATGGGAAGGGTAGGGGAAGGGTAATCAAGGAAAAGAAAAATACATGAGAAAATGAAAAAAATGGAAATAAAATGTTTATAAATGGGGAGAGGAGGAGGGGGTGAAGGGAGGGCAGGGACAAGGAGAAAAAATGAGAACCAAGACTTGTCATGTAAAGGTATAAGATCTCAGTGATGAATGTAACTGTACTGTATACCTAAAATGTACCAGTAAACTCAATTAAAAAAAAAAAAAGAATCCAGTGTTTGGGCCAGGATCTGCCTCCTACTCACTTGTTTTCACCATGGGTCCTCAGCTACTGTGTTCAGCAACAAGCCTGCTCTCTCTCTTGCCATGGTCCTGGTGTACACCATGTAACCTATAAAGTACCAGGTAATTTCAACCAATTTAATCTATATAAGAGGGGAAAAAGAGAGGATAAAAAAATACTTTGAAAATGGAAATGTACACATAATGTAACAAGGAAAACATAAAATTCAAGTCTGTGCTGTAGTATGCATTATCTGCAATAGTGTTTATGTTTTCCTTAATCTATTATTTATATTGTGTTCTCTTTGCTTTCAGGCAGGTTTTCATTCAGTGAGTTAAGCCCTACCTTGATATTTGGTACTTCAGCCACCTTGATAAATCTGCTTATTTAAGGTTGTTGTAATAATTCCCTAAATGTTAGGATTCACTGGGGATGATATCTGGACCTGGGGGGTTTTGTTTGCAAAATTTTAACATATAGATTCTATTTCTTCAGTACATACCGAACTATTCATACTTTGAAATTCTACTTGCATTAAGGACGGTAACTTTTTTTCCCTAGGAAACTATGTTTACTCAGTTTTCCAGTGGATTGTCATAGTTGCTTATAATAACATATTATCTTTGTAATGTTCCTAGCATTTTATTTGTAGACTAAGCCAATGCAAAGATTGTAAGTTTTATTTAGTTAACATGATACTACATGTTTTAGTACACTACACTCCCACTATTTTGTGGAAATTAGAAAATATTTTGAGCTAAATAAAAAATTATCTGTAGATTTGTAAGCATATTGCTCAACTTTCAAACATTTGTTACTGATTTATAACTTAATTTCCTGTTACAACTTTATTTCCTGTTATCTTGTTCTTACTGATTGATAACTTAATTCCAATTAAGAATTGGTCTAAGAATATATTCTGTTGATTTCAGTCTTTCAAAATATGTTAAGACTAGCTGGGCTTGATGGCTCACACCTGTAATCCCAGCACTCGGGAGGCTAAGGCAGGAGTATCGCTGTGAGTTCGAGACCAGCCTGGGCTACATAGTGAGTTCCAGGTCAGTCTCAGCTACATAGTGAGAACCTGTCTCCGCCCCGCCAAAAAAAGACAAGACATGTTTTGTGTTCACAGATGTCAGTCTTGGTAAATATTTCACATGTTTTTATCGAAAAATGTATTCTGATCTATGAGGTACAATATTACGTACATTAACTAGATCAAATTTGTTCTGGGGTTTCTATATTTTTAATAATCTTTACTCTCTGCTCTCTTAGTTACTGAGAGAGTTATATTAGAATATACCACCATGATTGTGGATGTGTCTATTTCTCCTTTGAATCTCGGGATATTTTCCTTTACACATTTTGTAGCTGTGGTCTTATGTACAAATAAGTCTAGAACTGTTCTATCTTCCTTGATGTTATGGTTTAGACCTAGAATGCCTTCCAGAAGGAGGTTGGATCAGGGGAGTAGTATACTCATCAGTGGATTCATCCAGTGAAATCTTCAGAGCTAAACACACTGTAAGCAGGCAAGGCCTGGACAGGAGAGGTGGGTCACTGGGGATCTGACGTGTAAGGGTGCGTCTCCCTTCCTGGCTCCTCACTGGCTCTGCTTCCTGACCACCATGATGTGAGCAGTTTTCCTCACTACACCTTTCCACCATGTCTTTCTTGCCTCGAAGTCAGCCAACGATGGACTCAATCCTTGAAAAACTGTGAGCCAAAACAAACCTTTCTTCCCTTAATTTGTAGGTATCAGGTATATGGTTCTAGTGACAAGAAAGTGACTAAGTCACTTGTGGATCTATTCTATTATATACTGAGTTATCGATCCACTTTATCCATGTAATCATTATTCATCTTTCCTAAGTATCGCAGCTATAGCAGCTTCCTTTAATGGTACCATTATATCTCTATTTTTTCATTCTTTTGTTTTCAACTTTGCTTGTATTTTAGATATATTTTTAAAAGTAACGTATTGTTGGACTTTGTTGATTTAATATAATCTTAACTTCTTGAATTTAATTAGATTACTGAGTTATTTTACTTTTAATGCAATGTATACTCATATACATTGTATACTTTTAATACTTGTATATTAGGATTCATATCTACCACTATACTATTTGTTTTCCAGTCTTTCTAGTCATTCCATAATCTTTTTTCTTCTCTTTTTTCCATTTTTGATTAGTAAAACATTCTTGAAAATTATTTTGCTTTCCTATTAGTTTGTTGGTTATGGTTTGAAAGAGGCAATATTCAACTTAGATTTACCAGCATATCTCCATTTCTTGCTCTTTACTTCTTTTCACATTCCCAAGCATTTTGCTTTTCTCAATTTTATTTTATTGGAAGTCTGCTGGGGATAAATTCTTACATCTTTTGTTTTCACCTTCGATTTTGAAGAACATCATTATGCATAGACTTCCTGGATGATGGCTATTACTTAAACACTTTTTAAAATGTCATTGCTTTGTTTTCTGGCTTTTAGTCTTTCTGTTTCTTTTGCTCTTTGAAGTAAATACAGCTTCTCTTTCTTCTTTGTCTTCCTGAAGATTTCGTTATCTTTGGGTTATTTTTAGCAGTTTTACTATAATTTATCTACTTGCGATCATCTTTGTATTTACCCTTTTGAATTTCTTAGGGAATCTGAATCTGTGACTTTTGGTCATTTTGGAAAATTATTTACTGCTAATTAAATATTGCATCTGCAACACCTTCTCTTTCTTTTCTTATCACTCTAACTGCACATATGTTAGACCTTGCCGCCCTCTCCCACATTGTCCATTCTTTCTTATACTCTGTTTCAATATGGTTAACATTTTAAATGATCTATCAACTAGATCATTACTTTTCTTTCTTTCCTGTATTTTATCTATTACTATTATACCCACTGATAATATTCATAATTTCAGTTTTTTGTATTTGTTAATTCCATTTTCTTTTTAAAAATAAATATGGATCTGAGTACAAGTTTGCCTCTTGCCTTTTATCCTCTACAATGTATTAGTCACAATTTGCTTTAAGTCAGTATCTCATAACTTTAATATGTCCATCCATATTTTCCTGCTTGATTCTATTTCTTGATAATTTTTATTGGGTTTGAGTATTGTATACGATGTGAATCTGTGTGATGTTAGCTTTTTCCAAAGACAACTTTCTTTAGCTTTGGCAGGCAGTTTTGACAGAAACAAATAGCTTAAATCTGTCAGGAACTGAAGTGATTGAAGGCTGGATTTTAGTCATATTTTACATTAGCAGAATGATGGCAACGATCATTCCAACTGAAACAGAAAAATTCAACAGACTTTTGTAATGAAAGGAAAATTGAATTAGGAATAAAGAAAACTATTTTAATATAAGAAAAGCTATAAACAAACAAACAAAAAAACAGGAAAGACCATACTCAATGATAATAACTGAAAGCTTTCCCTCCATACTCAGGAGTGAAAGTCCTCACTTTCAGCTTGTATATTCAATACAGTACTGGCAGTTATAGACACAGCAATTAGGTAAGATAAAGAAATAGAAACTATCCAAATTGGAAAGGAAAATTTTATCCTTTTGCAGATGAGATGATCTTATAAGTAAAAGATGCTAAAGATTCTATGAAACAACCTAACACCGATAAGTTCAGTAAAGAGGATATGCAGTCACTACGCAGAAATCACTTGTGTTCCTGCATATTATTGCAATTGAAAACAATTCCACTTATAATAGCATCAAAAAGAATAAAATACTTAGGAATTAGTGAAGGAGGAGAAAGATTTGTAGAATGAAAACTATAAAACGTTGTTAAAAGTAACTAATAAAGAGGTAGATTAATGAAGTAGATCTATTCATGGATTGGAAAACTTCGAATTGCTAAAATGCCAAAACTACCCAAAACAATCTATAGATTCAACAGAGCACCATCAAAATTCCAAAGATTTGTTTGCAAAAAATGTTTAAGAAGTATCCTAAAATTCTTCTTGGAATTTCAAAGGACTTCAAATACAAAACAATTTTGAAATATAAGGCCAAAGCTGGAGGAATCACACTTCCTTATTCAAAAGTTACTACAAAGCTGCACATATCACAAAAGGAAAAAGATAAAACAAACTACAGCTAACTTCATACTTAATGCTGAAGGAATGAAAATTTTCTTCCATGAACAAGAACAAAGCAAGAATGTCTACTCTAAACCTCTCTCTGGTTCAGTATTTTACTGGAAATCCTGGTCAGCATTAATATGGCAACAAAAGGAAATAAAAGAGGAGGAGATGGGGAAAGAAGAAATAAAACCGCTTCCCTTGACAGACAACATGATTGTCCCAAAGAATCTTCAAAAGCCTAGTTTAGCAAGGTCACAAGATATAAGATACACACACACCCCTGACTCCAATCTTAATTCTCTATCCATTTGGCCCTCTATTTCTTCAGGTTTATTGTCTTCAGATTCACCCAACCATGGATTAAAAATATGTGAAAAAATTTGGTTGAACTAAACATGCGTCTGAACTAAGCCCTTTGTTGTCGTGTTCTCTAAGGAATATAATATAACAGTTATTTATATAGCATTTACATTGTCTTAGGTATGATAAATAATATAGAGACAATTTAAAATATACAGGAGGAGGGGCCAGAGATTTAGCTCAGCGGTTTGGTGGCCTGCCTTGCAAGCTCAAGGACCTGAGTTCAATCCCGGGTACAAAAAAAAAAAAAAAAAAAAAAAAAAAAAAATATATATATATATATATATATAGATAGATAGATAGATAGATAGATATACACACACAAAGGAGGATGTATATAGGTTGTGTGCAGATAGTATGCCATTTTTAAAGGAATTTGAGCATCTGTAGGTTTTGCTATTTGTGGAGTTTCCTAGAATCACCCTCTTGTGGATACTGAAAGACACTGTCTAGCAAATGGGAACATGGAATAATACATACTATTTACAATAGTTCCAAAGGAACAGATACTTAGGTATAAATATAACATACACGTACACTTGATCTGTGTGCTGAAATCTAAATAGTACTGAAGGAAATCAAAGTGGACCTAAATAAATGTAGAAGTATACTGTGTTCATATAAAAACTGTTGGTCCTTCCCAATTTGATTTGTAGATTTAATACAGTTCCAATAAAAAAGTCTAGCAGTGTAAAAAAAAAACAGCATGGTACTAACATAAAGAAAGACACATAGAACAATGAAATAGAGGGGAGCACTCAGAAGGAAACCTTCCCTTGTGTGGTCCAATGATTTCAAACAAGAAACTAAGACTGTTTAACGGGCAAAGGAGTCTTTTCAACAAACAGTGCCGGGGAAACTTGACATCCACACACAAAAGAATAAAGTTGAACTGCAACACACAGAAACTATGGAGGTACGATGTCTCTTTCTTTCTGGTCACTTTAAGGCAGGCTGATTGGTACACTATGCAATAAAAAGCATGGCTTAGTTCTGACTCTGCTACCTATATAAATCTTCTCACTGGGCTGATATGACCCTATATCCTAATGATCATTTGGTTGAGTATATTGTGTGCTGAACACTCCTAAAATATTCTGTTTGGATTTCTATAAATTACAAAAAAAAACAGTTATGGTCCATCTTGAACCTGAAGAGCCTAAATGCTACTTCATAGATTATAACTGGAAAAAAGTTGATGGCTTTTGCTAGAGCCGCTGAAAAGGGACACATCGATTTTTGGCAGTGAAAGAAGAGCAGCCATCCTTGCATCTGGGAAAGAAATAGCTCAGATCCTCCTAGCACAGAAGGACAGAATGAAATATGTATAAACAACAGAATCACACTAGGAGACTTCCTCACCAAGAAAAATTCTTGGATGCAGCTCCCCAAAACTGTGCAGGTTCCTAAAATCTAATTGACTACTGCACTGGGTTCACTATCCCCGAGCTGATGGCTCTGGTCACTATTTAATCATCGTCTTTAACCTTATTGAAAAGTCCATCAGAAACAGGAGCAGATGCCCCAGGGTCCGCACTCCCCATGCAAACCCCCTACCAACATCTCTGCATATCTTCTGCACCTCCATCGCCAGAGCCATTGCTCAGTCATTCTGTGAGTTGGAAGAATGCTACCTGGTAGTGAAGTGAATGTGTAGGACAGGTTGAACTTACTTCCCTCAGCCAGTCTCTCCAAAAGCAAGAACTGGACTTCATTATCAGAGCTAACCTACCTGAGACTATATTGGAGCCAGCCAATCCATATCCAAAAATATGCCCAAACCATAGTTAACTGTAGACATTTGTGTAGACCCCAGGGTGCCACATGTGTCCCATGACTAGATTCTTTTGTAGATGTTAGTCATTACTTTGCCTTCTTCCTCAAAATGGTGAGTTGCATTTATCTTAGGAGTAAATTAAAAGGCCTTCAAGTGTTTATGAAAACCCTATCCATAGATCATGCAGCTCTTGTGTAACTGCAAAGATCTCTTCTGAACGAGGAGGTATTTGTTTAATCAAGAGGAACTTTTCAGAAGGATAATCGAGTCACTGTTTATTCACACTCCATGGGCATTTATTCCTAGAACAGGAGTTGTCTCATGAGGGAAGGTGATTCGAGATTGGTACTTGAATTTAACTGGTCAGTGGCACGACTTGTGGGAAAATGAATTCAGGACAGCCCCAACTCAGGCCAGCATCTTTGTGGATAATAAAATTACCTTTTAGTCAAGACAGAGGTAGTGCAATTGCTAATAATGTACCTCGATCAATTCCTCAAGTCTAGTAGAAAAGTCAACATAGAAACTTAAGAAGAAAGATATCTGACTTTGTAAACTAGTCCCTGATAGTTTATGGGATTTCCCTCTCCAGGTCTGGCTGGGTTTAGAGTTCTGGAGGACATGATTTGAGATCAGGGCTCCAGGTTCATCTCATCCTGCTGCCTGGAATCCTGTTGATAGTAGAGTTATTCAGTAGGTATATATGCGGGTGTGCACTCTGGAATAACAAGTGTAGAATAGTGAATCAACGAACTAGTAACATAATCATTTATTATCAGTCAACTTTTATCTACTGAAGATAATACTATGTACTTTTCTTTTACACAACTGGCAGTGCAGTGAGTTTGTTTACCCTTCTGTCACCACATACACACGATAACACAGAGTCTCATCTCCTGGGACTATCACCATATATGTGGTTCACAAACTAAACTGTCTTCATGCAGTGCCTGAGTACATGCTGATGCTTATACTGTGTGCTCTACCATGAGTAAAAGTGTCCCTTGTCTTTGACTTAGGACTCACATGTCTTCTGCTAGTACCCAAGGAACCATAGCCAGCTGGTGTGCTAACCTGTTAACTTATAAGCAGAGGAAAATTCAGACCATACAAGCTCTTG
The DNA here is from genome assembly GCF_012274545.1 of Fukomys damarensis. Lineage (NCBI taxonomy): Eukaryota > Metazoa > Chordata > Mammalia > Rodentia > Bathyergidae > Fukomys > Fukomys damarensis. The sequence goes on from NW_022900929.1 coordinate 73,131,447, forward strand.
ACACCTGCTGAAACCAAGAACCCACTTCAGTATCTCCCCAATTATACTTTTCGAAGATCCACCCACATATTCTCAACATCTTGTTGAAATAATACTCTCCTAAGTCCTCTCAGAGGACGTATTTAAAAAGAGAGTAGGTAGCTCACAGTACTTTCCTTCCAAGCATCTTTGAATTTCTTTCTCTACATTACTCTGAGGAACTTTTGCCAGTTTAAGAACTGTTATTTTGAACTATCACCAAATCACTTTTATGTCCTTCAACAATAAAAACAGTTTCACCATACCAAGTCACTCTCACAGATTGTGCCTCTGATCAGGACCTTCATATCTATAAATCTGTCTCATGAGAGAATCATGTAATTGTCCTTACACATCGTTCCATATTTTTACCCATATATTAATAACTTTTTTTTTTTGGTACCAGGGATTGAACTCGGGTCCTTGCACTTGCAAGGCAGGCCACCGAACTGCTGAGATAAATCCCAGGCCCCAATATTAACAATTATTTAAACTTTGTATGTTAGAGACTGAAATAAACAACCTATCTGGAAAAAAAAAAAAACCTGTTCTTCTTATGGTACACTTTTTCTCAGCAAATGACACCATTATCCACCAACCAAAATTTTCATCTTTAAATTCTTTCTTTCCTTCATCCCTAATACTGATAAGTAATCAAATCTCAGTTCTGTTTACTAATAATTACTTATAGCCACCCCCTCCTTTATCCTCACAACTGTTGCCTTAATATACTTTCTCTTCATTTTGTTAAGCATCCCTGTTTCCAGTCTTGACAACTCAATATTTTCATCCCCACTCTTCTCACTGTCAAAAATGGTCTTTCCTACTGTTTATGACAGCCCAATCATTCCTCAAGATCTAACTGGCACATCAGTATTTCTAATTAAAGTTTACCAAATCCTTATGTAAATTTACCATTCTGTACAGATATCTCTTCTCATTTCTTAGGTCCCTAGCACACCCTGAAAATACCTAACAGGCCCACTCTTTTACTGGAGTGGCAATTCCTTAAAATCATGAACTGCATCTTGCTTATGTTTAAATGCTTACAGTGTTTAGCAAAGACAATATTTTAAATGAATTGATAAACAACTGAATGAATAAAACATTTTCTTTCATTATCCTCTATTCTAGATCATTGTTTTCCCAATTCAACTACTATCCTTAAGCTATTGCCAAATTGTCTTCCTTCCTTTTGTGTCCCCATAGTTTTGGAAGGGATCTGAGAACATCAGGACTTATCCTGGGTTTTCATTGCAAACTTGCAAGCCATTAGATCAGAGTGGTAAAATAGAGTCTTAGTGAAGTTCCTTGGAGGTTGGTCTAGATAGTCTTCCAAGACTCACTATACAGACTCACTATACACCAGTGATGAAAAGTAGCTGGAAATTCTCAGGCCCAGAAGGAGGGCAGGAATACAAAGGGATAAGTGGGCCAGAAACAGTGTGAGCCACGGAGACAGGCGAGAGGTCATGGAAAAGTCTAGATGGCAGGGTGGGCCTCCAAAGGCCAGGTTGCATCTGCACAGCGGGGCCATGGCACTCACTGCTTAGGGACCAAGTGAGATGAGAGACCAAGTCAGGGGCTGTGTGGTACCAGACGGTCGCTTCTCAGTGCCAGTGTGCAAGTCTGCCAGGAGGTCAGTTGGCCTCCGAGGCCACAGGAGCAAAAAGAAAGATTAAAGGCCTTGGTTAGCGGTAACCAAATGCAACAGATAGTTCTGAGATCATCATTTCTAGATTTGGCTGACACTCTTTAGATCTGACTGTGTGTGCCAGAATGAAGATATTCTGGGCCAATAAGACAAGATATTTGAGAGAAAAGTTGTCAGTTACAGAGCATAAAAATGTTAGGTCTCTTCACATGAGTCCAGGGGATTCCTTCAGATCTCCACACTTTCAGTCCTAGCTGCACATGGGTGGGTTGGAAATTGGGAAAGGAGGAGATTGGAAACCATACACCCTAACCACTACAGAAGAGCCTTCGTTGCCAATGTGCTGCTCCTCTGTGGGTCCGTCTGTATCAGTTCTTCAGACCGTGGTGCCACGCTGTGGCACTGCCCTTAGCTCTCGATTTGCCCCAACCCATAGCGCACACAAGTGTTTGTGTTGGAGGCAGAAGAGGCAGACTGAATGGTAAAGTTACATTTTGATTTCAAGTTTCTTTAGTTGGGATCCTTGCACTGTTAGGAATTTTATAGGCCGTATGCACTGATCTTTGAGAACGGAGATATTTTCAGGTCTGCACAGTAGCATTTTGGGGCAAACCATTCTGCACAATTCCTCTGCTTCTTAAAAATCATTTCACTAGTAATTATGCACAACAACTATGACCTTCCAGTGACAAAAATGATGATAGAGATAGAGACACATTATTAATCCTTTAAGGGAAACTTTTAGTAAAGTCAAGGTTAGTTAGTGTCCTCGGTTAAATTAGCTCCTGCAAGTTTACTAATAAATGGAGATAAATAGGGAAGCTCCCAATTTCCCTGGGAATTGGAAGGGGTAGAGGGAAATTATATTTGTTTCCTTTGTCATCAACCACTTCCCAGATAAAACAATCAAATTCCCAGAATGTGTCTTAACTTTTAGTACTGGCAAGCCATAAAAAAGCTTTATCTCTTGTCTTGCTTCAGAAATTTGGTTTCAGTCGTTAGAAAAGTAGGAGATTCCTAGATTCAAACCTCTGGCCTTCTTAGAATTATTAATGAAACTTCCAAATTAATCATAGAAGATATCTCAGTCTTCTGGTTTCCCTGTTATCTTTGCCCTTTTGGCTGGAAGGAGAAAATATTTTCAACATCATATTTGATTTCATTAACTACTGCTGCTTTTTCAGAATCTACTTATTACACATGAAGATAAACATTCTCCCTGTGTTAAGGTTGTGTTTATAAACTGGATTTAGGATGAAAGAAACACCTACACTGATGTGTTTTCATTGTGGGGTTAATGTTGCTTTGCTAATACTTTTTCTGTGGGCCAGCAAGGCTCAGGCATCTCAGCATTTCTGGCGACTCTCACATTGGCTTCCTGAGCATTGTGATAGGGTCAAATCCTTCCCCATGCACAAAATGTGAAGAAACGATGGGCCCCTCCTCCTGATATGGAATGTCTCCTGCAGGAAAAGAGACTTTTCCAAGCCTACTGCAGAAAGGAGAATGAAAGTTTTTTGTTTCTTTGAAAGTTAAATATTTCATGCTAGCCCACTATCACTACTCATCTTTGATATAGTTCTGGAAACATTAGCCATAGCAATTAGACAAGAGAAAGAAATTAAAGCAATAAAGATAGGAAAGGAAGAAGTTAAACTGTCGTTATTTGCTGATGATATGATACTCTATATTGAAGACCCAAAAAACTCTACCAAAGACTTCTAGACTTAATTAACACTTTTAGCAGAGTAGCTGGATACAAGGTCAACACCCAAAAATCAACAGCCTTCTTGTACATAAATAACAGACTCACTGAGAGAGAAATTAGGGAAACAATTCCCTTCATAATAGCATCCAAAAAAATGAAGAATCTAGGAATCAATCTAACAAAAGAAGCAAAAGACCTCTACGCTGAAAACTACAGCACTCTGAAAAAAGAGATAGAAGAGGACATAGGAAAATGGAAAGATATCCCCTGCTCCTGGGTAGGAAGAATCAACATAGTGAAAATGGCCGTACTACCAAAATATTTCATGCCAGGTTCTCCTCTTTTCTTTTTATCTCAGTACTGTAGATGTGGGCTCCTTCCCTATTGAGGAGGAAAAATGAGTCTTCCATGGAAGGTAGGAAAGGATCAGTACCAGATAGTTTTCCTCCTTCTTCTCGACATAGAACTGAAGACTTCACAAAATGCATTGTTAACTATTTCAACGCTACAGACCAGTTTAAGGGATTATGTAATGAAGAGCCACTTAGAATACCCAACTACTGAAATAAGTCATATATGGTTGAAACCCTTATACAGATCCCATTTTATTTCCTTCCTACTCATACCCCAACCTCTCTTTCCTTTCCAGATAATTTAGGTTTTCTTATACATTAACGTGTCCCTCTTTTAATTCCACTGTACTTTCTCTTATATGTATGTGAGGGTGTATTTGTGCAATGAGTTCACTCTTCCGACCTATCACATTATTTTAAATGCTGAAATAAAAAACCTTTATCACATGCTAAATATTCTCTACCCACCTAAATTTTTCAGTAGGTGAAAGGATTCTTTGGTATTTGTTTTACCACCTGCAGAATCTTGGCGTGGGTGGGGGGCGGTAATCAGGGTTGAGTGAAGACAGAAGAAGCCTGCTTTGAGGATTGGCAAGTTCCCAAAAGTTCCAGAAAGGCTGCTATTGACAAAGCAGGAGACACTTTTCTCCCTGGATCTTAAACTTCTAATGCAAAGGCAGAATGCAAGAAAAGAGGTGAGTTTCCATAATGGGGAGGCATCTCTTGCTTTTAAGGAATGAATTAGCAAGTGCCCTGGGCAAGGTCAAGGGGTGTTGACTTCAGGCCTGGCTTCTATTTCCTAGGCCCTCTATCTTTTGCTTCTTCTACAAGTGTTAGTCATTTTCTTATCTCTTCTGTTGGGGCCTTAGTAAGCCGGAGATTTTGATCTACTGAAAAGTGTTTATTGAATCCTCCTGAGTATTCCTTTGAAATGCCTCTCATACGCATTCCCTCCTCTCCTTCTCTTCCCAGCCCTGCATCAGTTCACACCTGGGTGGCTGGCAGGGGATCACAGCTGGACTAGGCGAGGCCACTGCTGCCTCCTGCCTGAGCCGTCCCTCTGCCACTCATCTCTCTCAGTCATTCCACAGCTCACTGACCCCCAAACCTTCAAAGAACCCCCACTTTCTAGGCCTTCCAATCCAAGCTTCTGAGCTTTCCATCCTGTTGATCTCTACTTGTTTTGTGCTCCCTAACTTCAACTCCACTTAGCCTGGATCTCTCAAATCCATCCATCTGCATCTCTTTGCTGATGTTGTTTTTCTCTCCGGAAGTACTTGATGTCTTCAAACCTTTCACTCACTCATTGATTGAGTGCCTCGTATGTGCCAATTCCTTGCAATTCTAAGATCAAGATGTTGTAATCTTAATTTTTTTACTACTTCATCTCTATTGATCTTGTCTTAATCACTTTCAATATGTAATATTTATTATACAATGTAATGTACTAATGCCAACAAAATGCGCAGTACGTAACAGTAAATTCAAATGTGAAGTTTGGCCTTCACTTCTCAAAAGTATGTACTTATGCAGCAGGAAGAATGTGTAAGGGAGTTGTGAGGAGTAAATAAAATGGAATAGCACCAACTGAGCAAAGCTTTCTTTTGTTCGCTCTTCTTTCTAAGGTGTTTTGTCCTTATCTTTTTCATTAGACAATATGCTGTTGGAGGGTAGGCACTAAGCCTTCTGCTTTGAATTACCCCATGTGTTAAACAACGTTAGACACACTCCTGAGCTTTGACCAATGTTCTATTGCTTCTGACTTTCACGAAATGAAATGATTCATTGCCTATATTCCTGGGAACAATCCTGATGAAAGGAACAGCTCAGGGAGCAGCCACCTTCTTAACCTTATCCTCCGTTATATTTCCTAAAAAAAGGGAAGGTTTGGATAAGAAGAGAAGGCAGCAATGCAATAAAAGCAGGTAGAGCCTGGGAACCCACTACCCGGCAGTGCATCTCCTCTCCCAGATCAGCAAAGAAATATCACTATATTTCTCCCAAAAGATTTGTCTGCACAGCCTCCTCTTTTGACGTGGCTCCTTCTACATGTGCTTCTGCTACATGTCATTCCTAAGACACATCAGGAAATTTTTACCATTCTCCTACCGACAAATCCTGCTGAATCTGCAAGACTAAGTCCAACCAGTGAAGAGGCATTCCTCAAACTACTGTAGAAGAATCGAAATTGGTTCAGGATTGGAGCTGAATTCTAGTCCAAGTCACCCTGCTACTTGTTCAAACCACTGTTCAGGGCAATGAGATATTGCATATCTCAATAACTTTCATTTCTGCAATGAAAGTTTAGCAGAATCTCACTGTGGATTGATTATATTTGGATTCAAGCAGAATCCTGACCTCATGTGAGCCATCATCCTAGTGCGTTTACTCTCCTTTCCCCTGCTGCAGGACTATGCTGGGATAATTAAATAGAACACTGCGTTTGAACAGGCACCACAAGTCATGACCTTTCAGAAAAGCCGATGAAACTATTTTTTTTCTTGAAGGGAAGCAAACCTGAAGTGCTGATGAAGCTGGTGATTTTTGATGCAATTTTTTAGTGGAGAATTAACACTAAACAGGAATTCACTGAAGGGCGCTGCAACAGTATGGCCTCAAGCAACCCAGCTAATTCTGTCACAGCACAAGGGTAGAATTGACTCAGTGGCAGGTACAAATGAATGAATAAAAGGAAAGGACTCCTCGTGAATGTCCCTTATAACTTGAAGGGAGGTAATTCTATTTGTCCTCACTTTGGAAAGACATTGACAATTTAATATACACCTAGAAATTGAAATGGAGGGAGAGGGGAAGATCATGCTAATTGATCAATACACAGATGTTTTGAGACAATCTCTTGGAGTTAAAAGAGGTGGTTGTATCTTTCTTTTCCTACACCCCTTCCCTTGTTGCTACAATTCATGCTTGGCCTAACAGGACATATTGTAATATCCACTTTATGGGTAAGGAAACCGAGGCACGGTGTTACAAGAACACAAATTCAAAACTCCATCTGGGGACCAGTGATAGAAATTGTCCCACAGCAGATTCATACTCGGTTCAGAAGAATTAGACATCAGCCTGAGTGAGGGTGGCATCATTTGGGCGCATTTTAATAATCGGAGCCAGTTCTTCCTCAGGATCACCATGCATGCATTAGAACAGAAGTTTTCCTCTAATTTTCTTTAAGAGCAAACCTGCCTCTCACTGCACTTAGATGACAGCTACCAGTTGCGGTGCCTGTAAGATCTCCTGGGGCATGTGCCCAAATATCACCTTCTCTGTGGAAAGCACTGGCCAATAAATGGCCATGGTCCCAGTAAGCAGGTCATTTCTGTGCAATGCAGGACTCCTGTGAAGGCGGTTTTTGCACTGGGGCTCCCTATTGGACTCTCTGAGGCTGGCCCAGAGCTCCAGCACATGGGCCTGCTGTTACTCAGGGCTTCCTGCCCTAACTTCATTCCTAGCCCTCAGAGCAGACCATCTCCTTTCCCTGCCTACTCCTGTGGATGTGCTCTTTATCCCTTGTGATTCTGCCTCTCCAAAATCTCTTGCACTCTTAACTCAGCCTTGGTGTCTGCTTCCAAACACACACACACACACACACACACACTCTCTCTCTCTCTCTCTCTCTCTCTCTCTCTCACACACACACACACACACACACACACACACAAGCTCATTCACGCTGTTTGTTAGCAGAAGCCTGGCTCTAGTAGCTACTTTAATATCATTTTTATATATCCAGAGGAGTAGAAGACTTTGTTATAGTTTATATCCCAAGTGGTTCCCAGGCTTTGTGTTTGGAAAGTGATTGTATTATCTAGCTGACTTGCTCTTAGCAGGTAAGATCTGGTTGAAAGAGGCAGGTGACCTGGCTCGGACAATTTCTTCTCCCTGCTTCTCCCTTAATCTTTCTGCTTCCTGTCTGCCATGAGGTGAGGAGCTTTGCCCCTCCTAACCCTTCTACCCTGCCTTCCTAACTCAGAGCCAGCCAATTATGAACTAAACATGAGCCAAAACGAAGCTGTCCTCCTTTAAATTGTAAGCATTGGGTGTTTTCTCTCAGCAACTAGGAAATGGACTAAAACAGACTTCATGGGGTCTATCTTTTTTTTTTTATTTTTTTATTTTTTTATTGAGTTTATTGGTACATTTAGGGATACAGTACAGTTACATTCATTGTTGGGGTCATGTACCTTTACATGGCAAGTCTTGATTCTCATTTTTTTCCCCTTACCTCTGCCCTCCCTTCCCCCCCTCCTCCCCTCCCCATCTACAAACACTTTATTTTCATCTTTTCATTCTCTCACATTTTTTTCTTTTCCCTTTTTGTTCTTCCCCTACGTATCACACCTTCCCTACACCTTTAGCTCCTTTCCTCCCATTTCTAAATGTCAGTAATCTTATTAGAATCTTATGCATTGTTGCAGAATATTCACACCAGGGAAACTATTTGGTATTTACACATGTGGGACTTATTTATTTCACTTAGGAGTATATCTTCAATATGTATCCATTTTCCTATGAATGAATCTATTCTCTCGCTCTTTATGGCTGAGTAATATTCCATTTTATAGAAAAACCACAACTTCTTTATCCAGTTTCCAACGGATGGGCAAATAGGTTGTTTCCAAGATTTAGCTATTACAAACTGTGCCGCTATAAACATGGGTGCACATACTTCTCTGTGATATGATTCTTTTAGTTCTCTTGGAAAGATACCCAACAGAGGGATGGCTGGGTCAAATGGAACCTCCAGTCCAAGCTCTTTGAGGTATCTCCATATTGATTTCCATAGTGGTTGCACTAGTCTGCACTCCCACCAACAATGGAGGAGGGTTCCTTTCTCCCCACAACCCCGCCAACATTTGTTATTGTGTGATTTCTTGATAGCAGCCATTCTTTGTGGGGTGAGGTGGAATCTCAGTGTTGTTTTCATCTGCATCTCTCGAATGACCAGTGATGTGGAACATTTTTTCATATATTTTCTTGCTGCTTTCACTTCTTTGTATGAGAAATGTCTGTTCATTTCGGATGCCCATTTTTGGATCGGGTCTTTATATTTGGGGGGACTGATTGTTTTGAGTTCTTTATATATCCTTGATAATAGTCCTTTGTCTGAGGTACAGCTGGTAAAAATTTTTTCCCACATTGTAGATTGTCTCTTAGTTCTGCTAATGGTTTCTTTTGAAGTACAGAAGCTTTTTAGTAAGATGAGATCCCAGTTGTTGATTCTTTCTGCTAGTTCCCGTGCTACTGAGGATTTGTTCATAAAGTCTTTTCCTATACCAATGTCTTCCAGAGTTCTGCCTAACTTACTTTCCAGCAAGTTTAATGTTTCTGTTTTAATATTTAGATCTTTAATCCATTTGGATTTTAATTTAGTGCATGGCGAAAGATAAGGGTCTAATTTTAATCTGTGACAGGTTGATATCCAGTTTTTCCAACACCATTTATTAAAGAGGCTATCTTTCCTCCACTGAGGATGGTGAGCTCCTTTGTCGAAGATGAGGTAGCTGAGTACATCTGCATTTGTTTTTGTGTCTTCCAGTCTGTTCCATTGATCCTCAGGCCTATTTCTTTGCCAGTACCATGCTGATTTTATCACAGTGGCTTTGTAGTATAGTTTCAAATTGGGAATTGTTACACCTGGTGCCATGTGACTGTTGCCTATAATGGCTTTTGCTATTCTAGGTCTCTTGTGGTTCCAAATGAATTTTTGGATTCTTTTTTCTAGTTCTGTGAAATATAGTGTTGGAATTTCAATTGGCATTGCATTGAATGTATATAGCAGTTTCGGTAGTATGGCCATTTTCACTATGTTGATTCTTCCTACCCAGGAGCAGGGGATATCTTTCCATTTTTTTATATCCTCTTCGATTTCTTTTTTCAGAGTGCTGTAGTTTTCAGTGTAGAGATCTTTTGTTTCTTTTGTTAGATTGATTCCTAGATACTTCATTTTTTTGGATGCTATTGTAAAAGGAATTTTTTCCCTTATTTCTCTTTCTGTCTGTCTGTTATTTGTGTATAGAAAGGCTATTGATTTTTGGGTATTCACCTTGTATCCAGATACTTTACTGAATCTGTCAATTAAGTCTAGAAGTTTTTTGGTGGAGTTTTTTGGATCTTCAATGTAGAGTATCATATCATCAGCAAATAATGATAGTTTAACTTCTTCCTTTCCTATCTTTATTGCTTTAATTTCTTTCTCTTGTCTAATTGCTGTGGCTAATGTTTCCAGAACTATATTGAAGAGAAGTGGCGATAGTGGGCATCCTTGTCTTGTTCCTGATTTTAACATGAAGGTTTTCAGTTTTTGGCCATTCAATATGATGTTGGCTGATGGTTTTTCATAAATAGCCTTTATTAAATTGAGGTATAGACCATCTATTCCAATTTTTTGCAGGGTTTTTATCATGAATGGGTGTTGAATTTTATCAAATGCTTTTTCTGCATCTATTGAGAGGATCATATGGTTTTTGTCCTTGACTTTGTTAATATAATGTATTACATTCACTGACTTTCGTATGTTGAACCACCCTTGCATCTCTGGAATAAATCCGACTTGGTCATGATGGATGATCTTCTTAATAATCCTCTGTATTCTGTTTGCTAGTATCTTATTAAGGATTTTTGCATCTATATTCATTAAGGAGATTGGTCTGTAGTTCTCCTTTTTGGTTGTATCTTTCTCTGGTTTGGGAATCAGAGTGATACTTGCTTCCAGGAATGAATTTGGAAGTATAGCTTCTCTTTCAATTTCATTGAAAAGTTTGAAGAGTAATGGTAGTAGTTCTTCTCTAAATGTCTTGTAAAATTCAGCAGTGAATCCATCAGGGCCTGGGCTTTTCTTTGTTGGTAAGTTTTTAATTACATTTTCAATTTCACTGATTGTGATTGGGGTGTTTAAAATGTTTTTATCTTCTTCGTTCAACTTTGGTAATTCATAAGTATCTAGAAATCTGTCCATTTCTTCTGTGTTTTCCATTTTATTAGAGTACAGGTTCTCAAAGTAGGTGTTCATGATCCTCTGGATTTCTTTCGGATCTGTTGTGACTTCGCCTTTTTCATTCCTAATTGCATGGATCTGAGCCTTTTCTTTCCTTTTTTTGATAAGATTAGCTAAGGGTTTGTCAATTTTATTTATTCTTTCAAAAAACCAGCTCTTTGTTTCATTTATTTTTTGTATCGTTTTCTTAATTTCAATTGCATTGATTTCTGCTCGGATCTTTATAATTTCCTCTCTTGTTCGAGCTTTGGGTTTTTCTTGCTCTTGTTTTTCTAGGAGTCTAAGTTTCATCGTTAAGTTGTTTATTTGAGCCCGCTCTGTTTTCCTAGTGTGGGCATTCAATGTTATGAATTTTCCACGTAGAACTGCTTTCATTGTGTCCCAAAGATTCCTGTATGTTGTATTGGCATTCTCATTTATTTGTAAAAACTGTCTAATTTCTTCTTTAATTTCCTCTGTAATCCATTGATTGTTTAGGAGAGTGTTGTTCAGTTTCCATGTGCTTGTGAAGTTTCTATAGTTTCTTGTGCTATTGATGTCTAGTTTGATTGCACTATGATCTGATAATAAACAGGGGATGACTTCAATTTTTTTGCATTTATTTAGACCTGTTTTGTGAGCCAGTATGTGGTCTATTTTGGAGAATGATCCATGTGCAGCCGAAAAGAATGTATATTCTGGTTTTTGGGGGTGGAATACTCTATAAACATCTATTAAGTCCATGTGTTCCAAAGCTTGGTTCAGTTCTATTATTTCATTGTTGATTTTCTGCCTAGTAGATCTGTCAATTTGTGATAGTGGGGTATTTAAATCCCCCACTACAATTGTATTAGTGCTTATTTGGTTTTTCATGTTACTTAATATTTGTTTTATATAGTTGGGGGCATTTATATTTGGTGCATATATGTTTATGATTGTCAGCTCTTCCTCTTGAATTGTTCCCTTTACAAGGATGTAGTGTCCTTCTTTGTCTCTCTTAATGAGTTTTGGTTTGAAATTTACTTTATCTGAGAATAAGATTGCTACCCCTGCTTTTTTCTGGACTCCTGACGCATGGAGAATTGTTTTCCATCCTTTCACTTTCAGTCTATGGACTTCCTTTTGCACTAGGTGTGTTTCTTGTATACAACATATTGTTGGATTTTGCTTCTTAATCCATTCTGCCAATCTGTTTCTCTTGATTGGTGAATTGAGGCCATTAACATTGATGGTTACAACTGATATATTTTGACTTATTCTTGTCATGTTTTTGTCCATTTGTTGACTCTTTTTACTTTTTCTCCCATCTCCTTTTAGTTTCTTGCCTTGCCTATTTGATTTGGTCTGTTGGGCCTCATGTTATTGTGAATTTCGTTGTCCTTTTCTAGGATATTGTTTAGAATTCCTTGCAGTGCTGGTTTGGTGTTCATGAAATTTCTCAGGTGCTCTTTGTCGTGGAAGTATTTTATTTCCCCATCTATTTTGAAAGAGAGTTTTGCAGGATACAAAAGTCTAGGTTGGAGATTCTTTTCTTTTAGGACTTGGAATACCTCACTCCAGGCTCTCCTTGACCTAAGGGTTTGTGTTGAAAAGTCTGCTGTGATTCTAATGGGCTTCCCTTTGCATGTGATTTGTTTCTTTTCTCTTACTGCTTGTAGTATTTTGTTTTTCTGTTGGATTTCTGGAATCTTGATTATTATATGTCTAGGTGTAGATTTTTTTTGATCGTGGCTAGTTGGGGTTCTATATGCCTCACTTATCTGTATGTCTAATTCTTCCCTTCTGTTTGGGAAGTTTTCTGTCATTAATTCTGTGAAGAGCTTTTTTATATCATTTGTGTTTTCTCCTGTTTTTTCATGAATTCCTATCAGTCTTATGTTATTTTTCTTTGTATCGTCTAGGAGTTGTTGGATTGATTTCTCATGATCCCTTACTGTTTTTAATAGACCTCTTTTTTCACGGTCACTGACTGCTATCCTATCTTCTATATCTGAAATTCTATCTTCGCAATCTTTTATTCTGTTTCGTACACTTTCAATAGAGTTTTTAATCTCCTGGATATCTGTTTGAATCTGTTTTATGGATTCCATTTCTTTCCTCTGTTGGGCATTCATTGTTTCCATGTCTTTCTTATGCTGAGTCTTCATGGCTTCTATCACAGTCTTGAGCTCATCTATTTTTTTCTCAGTTTCTGCTCTAGAGTCTCGAATCATGACTTCTATTTTGCTCATCATCTCTCTGGCTAGCTGGGAAATTATTTCTGATTTGAATTTTTCTAGAGCCTGATTGATCAATTTTGTTACCTCCTGTGCTATGGGTCCAGGGAGTCCTGTTGGTTCACTATCAGACTTTTCATCCTCATTTGTCCTACTATTTGCTATTGGTGAACTGGATATTTGTTTTTGTGTCTTGCTTAAGTGTTTTCTCATTTTTATTTTTATTGTTGGGTTGTCCTTCTTTAATTTCTGGGTATTACTTAAATCTTCCTAATATAGTTGCGTTTTAGCTTTTGAGTTTCTAATGACTCATAGACATTCTCGTTTTCATAATATCAGAGAAAACAACTCTTTAAATCAATCACCACTCTTTGTCCCAATTGATACATTCAGCAGCCCAATAGGATCAGGCACAGCTTGCCAACTGACCACTTATGGTAGTCATTAATGTATCACCTTTAACTCATGTGAATTAGATTAATTTCAAGAAGCAGCTCATAGTATGTTTGCAGTGAATATTCTTTTCAATATGGCATCTTTACCATTTAGGATGGGGGGTTCGACTTAGAACAAGAGGATTAGATAAGTGAAAGAATTAGAGCAGGTTTGAAGTGAATCCAGAGGTTGTAGAATTACCTTACTATCTTTACAAAGCTATTAAGTTCAGGGGGGATAGAGAGAGTGCAGGAATAAGGACAGGAATATATCCCCTTAACAGTAACAGGCGCTTGCCTTCCCTTGAAGGTACAGAGCCATGAGTGAGGTAAAATGACTGGAGAAAAGAACATAAAGAGAAACCCGTCCTAAAAACAAAAAATAAAAAAAGAAGTCTGAGTTCTTCAGGAACTGGAATAAAAAGGGAGATGAGGGACACTATGGTGGAGCAAGAGACTGAGTTGGAGAGACAGGACAGAAAAAAGAAAGAAATTTTAGGGTGGAAAGAGGAAAAAAGAGACAAGAGAGAGGGAAAGAAAAAGAATTTGAAGGTCCTCTTTCAGGCTATCTCTGATCTCATATTATACCACATGCACAGTCATATGCGGAACCCAATCCCCTGGTTATAGCTAGCCAATGGCTGTTCCTCACGACTGAGACTGAACACAATCTACAAAGCCTAACTTTAGTTTCCTTACCCTCAGGGTTGAACTCCACTCCGTTCTATTACAGGTTTCCCCTGCCCTTTCTTTAAAGATGATCAAAGTTCGGAGCTCAGAAAACTACCCTTCATGGGAACCTATGCCTCTGCAGAGTTGGTCTAAGGACTGGCCCGATCAGGAGTTTTGAGAACGGGGGGGGGGGTCGTGTGGGTGTTTCAAGGGCGCCCGCGCGGCTACCTTCCTTCCTGGGTCTGTTGTCGCGCAGGCCGGGAGCTCCCGCGCAGGCCGGGAGCTCACGCGCACGCCGCCGGGTGATCGCCCATGGGGTCTATCTTGACCAAACATTGATAAACTGATGTAGCCAATTTCCCCTGCCACATTATCTTCTTTAGTCCTTATATAGGTATGCTTGAGATTTACAATTGTGGGGCAAAGGAAGTTTTAATTTTATGACCAACTAAAATAAACAAGCAAAATGTTAAAAAGTCTTGTAGTGCTTTCAGTATTTTATTTCACCACATAAAATATTAAATATCGTCTACATATACTGTCACAGGTGTTTCAGAAAGATAACTTTAAAAAAGGAATAATACATTCTGAGACTCCAAGATGTTTTAAAAGTTTTTTTTAAGGCGTAGTTTTAGATTTGTAGGAGAGTTGAGAGTTAGGTATAGAGACTTCTCACTTACCTGCAGCCTTACCCATATATAGCCTCTTTATTAAAAACCCCTACTAGAGAGACTCATGTTATATCTGGTGAATCTCCACTGACATATTATTATCCACAGTCCAGAAGTTACACTAGAGCTCACACTTGTACATTCTATGGATTAGATAAATCCATGACACGTATCCACCATTACAACGTCATACAGAGTATTTTCACTGCCCTAAATGTCCTATGCTCCCCTTACTTATCCTCCTCTCTCCTCTATCTCCCAGAAACTACTGACCTTTTCATTAACATCATATTTTGTCTTTTTCAGAATGTTATATACTTGGAATCCTACAGAATGTTCCCCTTTCACATTGGCTTATTTCACTTAGCAATACTCTTTCTTCTTATCTTTTCATGGCTAGATGGCTCATTTCTCTTCAACAACGAATGCAAGTCTATTATGGACACTTACCACAATTTATTATCCATTTACCTACTGAAGGGCATCATGTTCGATTTCAAATGTTGTCAATTGTGAATAAAGCCATTATGCTGTGGGCCTTTTTGTATGGAAACAAGTTTGAGCTTCTTTTGGTGAATACCAGAAGTGTGATTCCCAAACTGTGTGATACGAATATGCTTAGTTTTTAAGAAACTATCAAATTGTCTCCCAAAGTAGCTGTGTCATTTTGCATTCCCACCAAAAATAAATGAAAACTCCTCTTACTTTATATTCTTGTCAGCACTTGGTATCACCAGAATTCTGGATTTTTGAACACTCAAACAGGTGTGTGGTGGTATCTCATTAGTGTCTTAATTTTCATTTTCTTGATGATAATTGATGTAAAATATCATCTCATATGTGTATTTATTATCTGCACAACTTCTTTGATGGGGTGCCTTTTATGGATTCTGGCCTATTTTTTAATCTAGATGGGTTTTTAAAATTTGGAGTTATGGGGGTTCATTGTGCATTTATGAGTCTTTATCAGATGCGTCTTTTGTGAATATTTTTCTCCTGTATGTGCCTTGCCTTGTAGTTCAGACTGCTCTGAAACTCACTGTGTAGCCCAGGCTGATCTCAAACTCACAGCGATCCTCCTGCCTCAGCCTCCTGAGTGCTGGGATTACAGGCGTGGGCCACCATGCTCAGCTGCCTTTCCAATTCTTTACAGTATCTTCACAAAGCAGATACTTATGATTTAATGAAGTTCAAGCTATCAATTCTAGCTTTCATGGATCGTACCTTTAATGTCTTAGGTAAATGTTTCTTTTTCTCAGTAAGATAGATGTGTAAATTACACTGACCTGTTAAAAGTAAATTATACAAAAATAACAATATAAACAAACTATACAATAGCTAAGCAATAGAAACATCAGGCTCCTTCCATAAAGGATTGTTACAGGAATTTTGCTCCTAGTATAAACAGCTAGAAACGAGCCAAAATATGTGAAATAACAGATTTCAGACATCGAATGACTGATATCACGGGATGAAGATCCCTGTGAGAAAGGAACAGAGAGGCTAAGTATTCATACAACTCACGTCACTGCCTGAGTCAGTCCCAAGGTATAAAAGGAGCGGGAAGAAAACAATGGAGTATGGTGGTATTACCAAATTCATAATGGCTATCGAGATCTCCAGTTGGGTCGATGGCTGAGAATTAGCTGCACATCCATGGGGGGAAACTACCCAAGGCTAGAAAAAGAATCAGTGTAAAGCAATAAGCCAGACAGTTCTCAGGTTAGATTAATGCACAATTTCACCAACAGGAGTGGAAACACTTCATAACAATGGGGACATGGATAGAGTTATCAGGCATTAGATGTGGGCAAACTTGTTCTCAGAATGAAGGTTGGTCTACGTGTGCTATAGCAAAGCATAAAAACAAGCTTCAAAGGAGTCAAGTTGATTGGTAGACAACTTAACTCACGCCAGAACAAATTCAACATTCTTTAACAAAATAGAAGGTCACATTTAAAATATCAAGGATCTAATCAAAAACATGCAAACAAGTAGGGAAATACAACTCAAAATCAGAAGAAAAATGAATCAAGAGAAAGAAATACAGAAATAATAGAGTGTATGCAATTAGTATAGTATAATAAACCAGCATGAAAAATTTATATTTTTAAATCATCCACTCAAGACTACACAGGAAAATATGATAAGAATAGATATAAATAATATCTTTAAAGATCCAAATGCAACTTTTAGAGAGAAAAACACAATATTTACAGTGACAAAATACACTCAGTGGGATCAGTGTAAGACTACTCTGTGGAATTAATGAGCATGAAAACGGAATAGAAACGATCAAAAATGAAGAAAAAGTATTATTCTATCCTATGATTAGAGGTGAGATATCAAATGATTTAACATATAACTGGAGCCAAGAAAAGGAATAAAGACAAAGGAGTTGAGAACATAAGAAGAAAAATTTAAAGAAATAGTGACCATTCAAAATAATTTTGGTTAAAACCTGTAACCTGACAGATACAGGAATTTCAGTGAACCCTAAGCAGAAAAATGAAGAAAATAACATAAAAGTATATCATAACCAAAGTTTTTAAAAAGTTACAAGTAACCAGAGAAAAGATCATATGATATACCAAATGGAAAAAAAACTTAGGTAGACTTCTCATTTATAAGTTTGAAGGCTCAAAATAGAATAATATATCCCTCATCCTGAAAAACAAACTGTATATCTCAAATTCTGTATCTGGGAAAAATGTCTTTCGAAAACTTGAAGAAATAAAAAATTTTTAAAACTAATAATAGTAGAATTAACCACCAGCAGACTGCACTAGAAGAAATGTTAAAATAAATTCTACACTCTTCAAGAAGTAAAATGGACATTTAGATTTAAACAACGGAATGAAGAAGGGTAGAAAAGCAATTATGTAGGTGAATATTTTAGAAGATATTTTCTCAGTTTTTATCTCTTTGAAATACAATTTAAAATTTTTAAAAAAATAATAAAAATATATCATGGCAGAATATGTCAAGTGGCATTAAAATACCTAATACTATGTTTAGAATATGGAAATTGGAAATATATTTTGTAAGGTTGTTATACTTGATAAATTAGTATATTATTTGAGCTTAATTGTGTTTTGTTAGTAATACATACTATGTAATATGTATCATTTTATATAATATAAATTACTATTTTAATATATAATATATTATACTTAATTTGTAGAATTGAATGGCATAATATAATATTAAGCAACATATCAAAACACAATAGGGCCGGGATTTAGCTCAGTGGTGCTGCCGCCTGCCTCACAAGCGCGAGAACCCAAGTTGGATCCCCAGTACCTGAAAACAAAACAAAATAAAACAAAACAAAAGCACAATATATAAAAAGTATTGAAGGGCTGGTGTGCTATACTGAGAGAAAATGTATAACATTAAGCAATCACATTGTTACTGAGAAAAAGTTATAAAACCAATCATCAATTTATGTACCTAAGAAACTAGGAAAAGAACATCAGTAACCAACATAAGTAGAGAAACATAAACATAGAGAAAGTTACAGAAAACAATAAGTATAAGAAAAGCAAAACAGCTAAAAATAGGAGGAAATTAATAAACCAAAAATTGGATATTTGGGAAGATCTGTAAAACTTACAAAAACTCTAGTTATAGGCTAATTAATAAAGAGAAGTCACATTATAACTATCAAAGTAAAGATGGAAAGGCAACTACAGCACTTACTGATGTTAAGAGAAACAGAGGTCAATACATTGAATAACTTTATGCCACCAAATTCATCAACTTGATGAAGCAGATGGAATGTTTTGAAAGACATTCAATACTAAAGCTTCTTCAAAACAAAATAGATGGACTAAATAACTCAACTTCCATTTGAAAATATTAATGTCTTCTCAAAAGAAAATCCTCAGATAACTTCACTCATGAATTATTCTAGGCATTTAAGGCAGAAAAAATATCAATGCTACATAAGCACAGGAAACAAGAGAAAGGAGTATTTCTCAAGTCTTGTTACGAGGCTAGCATTAACCTGCTGTCAAAACAATACAAAGTCATTGCCAAAAAAGAAAAGTATAGCTCTATATACTTGAGGAACAGATAAATATCTTTAACTGAACATTAATAATTTGAATCCAGCACTTAAAGATACTATTTCTTGATCAGTGAAAGACATAGCCACACAGAGAAAAGAGGTTAATCTCTATTGGTATATGACTATAATTTTCTATCTATAAAATCTTAAAGTATCTCTAAAACACCACTAAGTGTAATACGTGAGTTTAGCAAGATTAAATAAGGTCATTATACAAAAATCAATTTTATTTCTATATGCTAGCAATTGGAAACTGAAACTTACAAGTAATATAATTCATAATAGCATGAAATATGGAAAAACTAAGAGTTATACACTAAACATTATAAGACATTACTGAAAGAAAAGGAAGACAAATAAATGGAGAGATGCACCATGGTGACTAATTGGCAAACCAAATTTTTTTCTCATAGAGAAAGAAATTCCCAACAAAAATTCTAGCAGGTGTTTTGTATATATCAAGAAGCTGATTTTGAAAATGTCTATAAAAATCCAAAAGACCTATAGCAGTTATAAACACACTTTGAAATGGTAGGAAAACAGCTGAAGGAGTCACACTAATTTCAAGACTGGCTACAGTGGTACATTACCAAGGTAGTATGGTGAAGAAATACATCCATGAAACCAAATAGGGACTTTATTTTTTTTCCTCATTGAGTTTATTGGTACATTTTAGGTACACAGTACAGTTACATTCATCATTGGGATCTTGTACCTTTACATGACAGGTCTTGGTTCTCAATTTTTCCTCTTCTCCCTGCCCTCCCTTCACCCCCCTCCTTTCCCTTTTTACAAATACTTTATTTCCATTTTTTCATTTTCTCATTTTTTTCTTTTCCCTTATTACCTTTCCCCCTAGGGACTTTAAAAATCAGCTGACATACACAGACAGTTAATTTTCAGTTTTCAGCACAGGTGCCAAGACAGTCTTTTGGATAGTCAATGGAGAGAGTCTTTTCAACAAATGATACTGAAACAATTGGATAACTATGTGGAAAATATGAACTTAGAAACCTCATCTCATCTCATATGTATGAAAATGAATCACAGACCTAAACGTAAGAGCTAAGACTATAAAATTTCAAAAGTGTTATGGTGAGTGAAAGAATCATGCAAAACAATACATACTACATCATATGAAATTCTACAAAAGGCAAAACTGAGTGACAGTTGATAAGTGCTTGCCTGGATTCAATGATAAGGACAGGGAATTAACTTTCAAGGGGTAAAAGTTGAGGGAAATTTTTGGTATAATGGAAATACTTTATATCTTGATTACAATGGAAGTTTCATGACTATTAACATGTCCAAAATTCTGAACCTTTAATTGATACATTTCAGTATTTACAAATTATATTTAAAAAAAGAATATCTTAAAATTCAAATTCAGAAAAATCACAACATAAATCTTACCTCTATGTTAAATTATTTTCTAGCTTCTATGTTTATCAGTATACTTTGAGACAGTGTTTGATGTTTGTCTTGATGCAGCATTTTTTAAAAGTCAAAATCTGGTCCTAATCAAATTTCTCATGGACATTCAATACTCTTTTTCCCAACTTAGAATAGTCCGGTTATACTCTGAGAAGAAAACTGTGAAGCACACAAGCTTCTCCACCTTTTCCCTGAGATGGAGTGTAGGTCAGGACCCCTGTTAGGACTGCAGGGAGAGGAGAGGAGCCAATCTTACCCTTGGTGACTTCCAATACCTGAGATTCTGGGGTCATCCCTCAACGGGGAGAAATCCTGATCCAGTTTACTTCTTCCTTCCCTCCCATCTCCCCAATCCCTAGAAGCCCCTTCCCACCTCCACAAAATCAATCTCCCCATTTCCTAGCATCTACCTTTGTTTTATTGTTTAGTGTCTTTATCCTTTGGGCTTCTCGCATGTGAGAAACCATGTGATGTTTAACTTCCTATGTCTGATTTATTTCATTTGACATGATGGTCTCAAGATTCTTTTCTTGTAGTTAAAATACTCTATCTTGTAATAGTAAGATAGTTTTTAAAAGGCACGAAGAAAGCTTAAGGGCATCGGGTGAAGTGAAAGAAGTCAATCTAAAAGGCCACAGTGTACACATGCATGTACTGTCAGAAGCAGCAAAGCTACTGAGACAATAAAATGATTGGCAACTGCTAGGGGGTTGGCGGGCAGGAGGAATGAATAGATAGACCACAGGGAATTTTTAAGGCAGTGAAACAATTCTTTGTGATTCTGTACAATGCTGTGATGGTGGCAGATGCCTGTCATACATTTGCCCAAACCCACAGGATGTGGAGTACTCACAATGAACTGTAATGTCCACTATGGGCCTCAGTCCACCACAATGTACCGCTGTCAGTTCATGGATGGTAACAAGGGCACCACACCGGTGCAGGCTGCCAAAGGTGGGGGAGTCTGTGGGTGGAGGGATGGAGGAAGAACTTAGGAGCTCTCTAGACTTCCTGTTCAATTTTGCTATCAATCTAAAACTGTGCTAATAGCCTATTTGCGTTCAGAATGGAACAAAGCATTTAGAATCCCATCACTTACAATAAATATTCTTATTCTTGTGTAGTGGCTCTTAGGCACACAGATTTCCATATGGTTGTGATTACTGCAGGATGATCGCTTGGCCTTCTGCATTTTAATTTAACAGAGGAGAGTATTTCCTGAAAAAGTCAAAAGTTTTAATTGCCTAAACATCTGCATCTAAACTATTTAATTTATTTGTAAAATGCATTAGATTCCAAAACATAATAGAAAAGCAGAAGGTAGAAAGCTAATAGTTTTGGAGCCTGTACCAGGCCCCAGGCCCTATGTGTTTTACACATTTTATTTTGTTTTATCCTTGCAACACTATGTGAAGTAGTGTCATTATTTCCATTTTTGTGGAGAAGCAAACAGTAATTTAAAAATAACTCTAACCAAAGATCATCCTTGCAAAAGCTTAGCTATTACTGGTGTTATTCCCAATGTAGACTTTCTTATGATTTGAAACCTTAGAAAAATATTTACCAAAATATATTTTATGAAACTGCTTTTGCAAAAAATTAAAATGTAGGTGGATACTAGATAGATAGAGCTATGTGGAAACTTGGATAGAAAGATACAGATTGGCAATGTATTCGTTAGCTATGCATTGCTACAACAGAATACCCAAGAAAACCAACTTAAAGGAGGAAAGGTTTGGTTTCTGGTTTCAGAAGTTTCAGTCCATGCTCAGCTGGTTCCATTCTTTTGGGCCTGTAGAGAGGCAGAAATATTATAGTGGAACAGCATTTCAGATAAAATTGCTCACCTCATGGCAACCAGAAAGAAGAAAAAGAGCAATAGAACCAGAAAGGATGGGACCAGGGGCAGGACCACTCCCCCAGGACCTATTCTCTTCAACTAGAGGCCATGTCTTGAGTTCGCATCCCCTCCCAGTAAGGCCATCAAAGTATAAACCCATCACTTGATTAATCCACTGATAAAATTAGAGCCTAAATGATCCAGTCACCTTCCAAAAACCCCATCTCCGAAGACTTTGGGGGAGGAGACATTTGAGATTCAAACCATAACAGATGGATATATTTAGGATACATATATAACATAAAATTTTTGAAAAACTCTAGGTAAAAATTTTAAAAGCTTCTTTCCTGTAGAACATCTCTGGGCTTTTACATGCTATTTTGAATTTCCACCACTTTCCATTTTGGTGAGCAAGAAGATTGCCACACTAGTTTCATCAAACACACTTTGGGAAATCTTGATGCATAATATTCATAATTTATTCAGAAGACTCACAGTTTAATTTTAAGAATTTCCAGAATGCATTCCATGACAGTGTCCATAAAACATTCCAGTTTCATCTCATTATTTATTTTATCAAGTGAATAATATACCTTGGGGTTAAGCCATAAAATGATGTAGAAGCATAGAATTGTAAGCCTGGAAGGGATCATGTGAACTCAGTAGGCCACCTCCCAGGCTACAAAGGACCACACCTATCACGGACAGATGGGTATCTAGCTTGTAAAAGACCTCCAGGGAAGAAAATTCCATAACCTCCCTATAACCTATTCCAGATGCCCGGTTTTTCTGAGAAAACAATGAGCTCCTTAAAGTGCATCTAGACTCTTATGCATGTACTGAATGCTTTGTCATTCAGTGGTGTATAATAGGTAGGTGTTTAGGACTTAACAAAGGTGCTAGTGAAAGTAGGGTAAAGATCTGTGTGTCTATTTGACTATCTGTTTCTCTAGAGAGAGAAAGCACAGGAATTCATAAAATCTCAGAATTACCTTTGACTCTTTTTTCTATTTTCAGTTTCAAATAGCATCTCATGCAAATCCTCTCTTTTGTAGTGTCTCTTGATTCAGTCCTCTCCTCTTTTCCCCCTGACAACCATAGTTGAAGCTCTCATTCTTGCTAGCTTGGTCTCTCAAATGTGTCTTGACTAAGTCCTTGTCTCTAGATTCTCCTCTTCCTCATTTGCCTTCATGGTGTTAAAACATATCTGTCATACCATTTCCATATCTAATGTATCCCTTTATCAAGAATATGAATGTGAACCCATCTATCTGTCTTTCTGCTCTCTTTTTCTCTGTCTTTCTCTTTCTCTGTGCATATAGATAGGTAGACAAATGCATGCATAGATGGATGGATGGATAGATAGATAGATAGAGAGATAGATAGATGCCTGTTTACCTCCCTTCCCAGGGCCATCTCTTTACTGTATTCTCTACCACACATTCTAAACTGCACTTAGAGTGAACATTATTCTTGACACTAGGAGTTTTCATGCCTTCCTAACTTTGATTTTTTTTTCATTCTTTCTGCCTGAAATTCCTCTCCCTCTCTTTGTAGTGTCCTTATTCAGCTATCAAGCACTAGCTCCTTTGTGAAATATGCTAAGGTATTTTTAAGTCAAACTACTTATTTTCTCACCTCTTTTGTGTTCCAAAACTTTCGAATGTTCCTTACCCATACCCCAAGGACATAGAACATGGTGGATGTTCAGCCAATAGGTAATATGACTGTGGTATGTGCCACAGATGGGGGCAATGGCAGAGGCTGAGCAGAGTGTGTAGAGGGAAGATGGGAGCTGACTGAATGGCCAGCAAAGGAAATGCCATGGAGGTGACAGGAAAAGTAAATGGTGACAAGGTAATGGTGACTGTGAGCTAGAAAGAAAAGCAGGTAAAGGTCCCGGGAACCAAAGGTTCTAAGACAATGGGACAAGACATGGGGAAGGCGGCAACGGTAGACACAAGGACCCTCCAGGGGAAGAGCTTCCAACTTGTCCCCCAACCTCAGGGCAAGCCCAGGTGTTGTGGTGAGAAATTTTAGAGGAGGGGAAAGAAAGGGGGAGGTTTGCTGTCTACTTCACATCACAAGTACAGATTAATATTGTTTTATATTAGCTATTTCTACCACTCTGTGGTGAGAATACCCATCTGGCATTTCCATTATTCTTAAGAGTTTTTGGTAGTAGAGGAAGGACTTTGCCAACTTGGCAGTACTCTATGAAACCAATTACAATGAGGACATTCAGACTGATGCTCATTTAAACTGTAGTGATGAATGTGCTGATTACTGTTGCTGAATTGATGGGCAAACGGGAACTAGAATAGAAGGCTCTCTTGGGAAATACTCTTGAGAATTCCTGTGGTCATTGACTGCTATGACAACTTGAGTGTCTTAGTTGCTTTTCTTGTTGCTGAGACAAAATGCTGGACACCTAAAGAAAGTTAAAGGAGGAAAACTTTATTTGGCTTATAGTTGGTCAAGGTTTCAGCCCATGGTTGTCTGGCTCCAGAGCAGGGTGGCAAGGCAGACAGGCTGACATTAGAAAAAACAACAAAGAAACCTTAACAGCATCTTTCTGCCCCTTTTTATCTTATCGGACCTACCAGGATTAGGGTGGTGCCAAACCAATCAGTGTAGTGGTTTAGTAATCACACGCCCTTGATCCCAGCATGAAACACTCTAGATTCAGCCACCTCTGAAAGAGCCAACCATGCCTGCACCAGGCTTTGTGGGGACACCTAGGCTCAAGCCATAACATTGAGTAAGAAAGGTCCAGCTGGTTGGATTAGAACAGTTCCAGGTCTGGTGGAGTGGATTTACGAAAGAGGGAAGACCCTCCCTGGGTGTGAGTGGGGCATGAACCAATAGGATTATAGCTCAAATGGAATACAAAAGGGAAAGCAGAAAGCTCACTTAGGTTTCTTGGGGGGAGCTCCAGTCTTTGCCTTTGCCGTGGATGTCCATCTCCTGTCTTCTAGTGAAGATTCTTTAGCCCTGAAGCACAGACCCTTCGGCTTCTTGATACAGGCTTACACAGGACTCTACAGTAGGCACTAGGCCTTTGACTTTTGACTGCATCCTTCAAATCCCCAGCATGGACAGCTCTTTTGCATTCTTCACCCTGTCTCTGCAGGCTGCCATTGCAAACCTACCTTGTAAATCCAAATGCATAATCTAGGGTTACCACATATATGTACATGTGTATATACATACACATATATATTTTATATTACATCTGTTTCTCCATGAGCACTAATGCAAATTCCTCCTTCATGATATATAACTTTATAATACATAATGTCTATAAGAGCTCAAACACATAACACTGTCTACTTCAAATGATACAACTTATACATTTAAACAATGAGTTTTTTCTTCAAAGTCATTGCCTTGGGCAACTAGATACTTAGGGCAATCATGGCAGTTTCTGTTTGTTATGATTTGTTGAGTGCCTACCATGTTTTGGACCATGTTAGGAATGCTTTATCAGCTCACATCATCCCTAGGAGGTCAGCATTCTAATCACCATTTTATAGATGAGAAAACTAAGTAACTTTCCCCAAACCAGCTGCAGCTGGGTAAAGGTTTAGCGATGCCTGTGGTCAATGGAGCCCCCGTATGAGAACAAAGCTCCTGTTCCCCTTATCCTGTTTTAGTAAAGTCAAAATGTTTTTTGTAGATTTTTTTGAAAATCTAAATTACATTCATTAAAAAGAACATTTAATGACTTAGTAATGACTCTTTGGGCTTTCTGGATGACTGCGTTTTAAAGAGAGTTAAAGGAGATTTTTGTTTTGGAGGAAAAAGTGGGAGGATGAGGTTCACGAAGATACTCTGTGATACTGGAAGAAATACATTGCATGTTTTGTGTGATTTTTAAATTAAATTGAAAGAAAATTTAAGATATAACTGGGTTTGTAATTTCTACAATACCACAGATATTGGAAGAATGCTACTTGGTTTAGAAAATGGGAATAATTTTATGTCAAGCTTATAATTCCACCCTTGAACCTTAGGATTGTAATTACCATTACGGGGCACTGAATGTTTTTTTCCTCAAATTCTGTCTCAGTAAGTGACAGAGCAAAACCTTGGAACCCTAAACCGTCAGGCTCCAAATTCTTCCCGTTGTATGTCCTTGGCTCACACGGGCCAGAATGTTCTGAACCCTGCCTAGTGAGCCTTCCTCCCCTGTTTAAAACTTCCAGGAATGACAAAAAGATCTCATCTCTGACCTCTCTCCTCATTCCCAACCTCAGTGATGGCCTTTCCTTGAAAGACTGTAACCACCTGAATGGCCTTTCTTCCTGTACAGCAGAAATTCATCTCCGTGTATTAGGTATTTCAAGATTTGGAGACACAAATGTAATTTCATGAGCAAAAAAAAAAAAAAAAAAAAAA
>NW_022900929.1:73158167-73168972 GCF_012274545.1 Fukomys damarensis
TTAAAAAAAAAAAAAAAAAAAAAAAAAAAAAAAAAAGAGGAAGTTGATTTAGGCACAGTCTAAAGAAAAGCTTTTCAGACAAAATTAAGGCTCAACTGCCCCTTCCCATGCTGATGGATCTTTTTCTTTCTTTTTTTTTTTTAAGCTGTCACCAACCCAACTTTCAGAACAGACTCAAAAGAAAAGCACAGAAATACTTTTCTGACTTTTCCATATTTAGCACAACACCACACAAAATTGCTAAATGCCATATAACCACACTTACCATCCTGGGGCCTATAAATTCAGAATTCAGACACTTGATTACAAACCACAGAATGACTCTGTTTAAGAAATAGTATGTGGGATTGTAAGAGAACTGCCCTTATTTAGATCTTCTTCTGGTTATTAACTTAGTACCATGGGCTTTCTCTCTCTTCCTTCTCAGTCCTTCTACCATGGCTGTCATCTCCAATTTCTGATACAGTTGCCTGAGAATTGAGGGTGCGGGCCGGCAAGAGTTGGGGACCATTCTCTGCTGTAATTACAGTCCAAAAAGAAAATAAGCACATGCGTTTTTGGTTTCACAGTAAAATTCCAGAGCAAAACAAGAATCAATCACCCAGTTTTGGGAGGGCCAAGGGACAAATGGAAATCACTCCTCCCATCTGGGGTGGCCCAGGGTCCACCTCTACCTTGCTGCTAGCCCCTGCCCCCACCCTGGCTTCGAAGCCCTTGTGTTCTGTTCCAGACCCTTCCTTATCTGACCAGATGCGCTTGGCACATGAAGGAATAGAGGGTAGGAATAGCAACCTGGATATTTTGCTTTCCAGGATTCCTGTATATTTTTATAGGGATAAACCATAGCTAGTGGAGGGTATTCACCCCCACCAGGAAGTTCTTCTGAAACATGGGCCAGTCACCTCCCTACCAAGCTGAGTGTTCCTTTACCCTTTATCGAGGCCACTCCCACTGATACATTTATTTAAATAGATCAGAAAGCTATACGAATTTTAAAATGTTTAAATGTCCTCGATGACAGACACTTAGTTTTTAAATATAAGACCCTCGTTTTATCCCTCTGGGATAGAAATGTCTCTTATATCTCAGAAGCCAGACCACAACACCACTAAGACTTCTTTGGTAAGTGAAACAGCTCATACTGAGATTTCCACTGTTTCAGATATATACTAAGTACCTTACCTTGCTGCGGTCTTAGGAAGTAGATAGCACTATCTCCATTTACACTTAGGACTATGAATGAACACAGTTATGCGTTGTAAGTAAAATCATAGAGTGATTACATTTTCAGAGACAGCCTTGCAATTCATGCCCTTTACTGCAACACTGTAAAACCTTTCTAGAGAGATATCCTGAAGATGCCTAGGATAGGAACTTATATCAGTCTGGATTTCTGGATGCAAGCCACAGATTTTAATTCTGGCTCACTTAAGGGGAAAAGAATAAAATACAGAATGTACAGACACTTTGGAACTGCTGGGAATCCAAGCCTGAGGTGCGACAGCCAAGACCAAAGCTGCACTACGAAATGGGACCAAGGACCGGATGGGCCTGGAGCTACCATCCCTGTGCCCTAGACACACAATGAAGCTACAAAACAAGTGGATTGTACCCTGGGCACAGCTATGGTGCTGCTCCTTAGTTTCCCCCCAAAACTTGAGATCATAGCAGTGGCCCTCACTTCCAGGAAGGCTCCTCCTTAATCCTTGTTGCATCATTGCATCTTTGGTTCCCGTATTCAAAGACTAAAGTAGGTTCATTTGGCTAATGGAGCTCCAGTCTCAGGCTCACATGCTACCAGCGAGGAAGGGCTGGAAGTGAGTCTGGAGCAGTTTGGCCTTCTGTGATGATGGATGTCTCTGTGTCTTCCACCAAAACCTATGAGCTACATAATTACCCTTTGGGAACAAAGGCTAGATGGTTGGCAGCCAGAGGGAATAACAGAGAGGTGCTATACCTAGCCCTCTTCTCCCCCAAATAAGATCTCACTGGAAAATAATTAGCCTCGAAGATTAGAGAGCAAAAATGCCCACCCCACTCAGCCCATCCTTGCCTTACCTGCTGTCACTATTTTTTAGCTCAGTGGCTGCTCTGTGAGGCAGGTAAGGAAAGCATAGGCTGATTGGGGCTGGCATTTTTCACCTCTTTGTTTCAAGGCTGATTGTTTTCCAGCTAGGTCTTAATAAAGTGGCAAGCTTCCCTAGCCCCAGGCAGTTTACACCTTTGCCCATACAAATATAAGATGTTCCTTATTCCTGGCCCTGGGACTCTCAGATCATTAGGAGAGCATGGCTTTGTGGTTCACCAGAGTGTTCTGAGGAAGATGAATGGTGTCAGCAGAGATGCTGAGTCATGCATAGCTAGTATTTAAAAGGAAGACGGAAGAAAAATTCAAGTGCTCTTGAAAGACTGGTGAATCAGTTCTCTGTGGATTGAGGCTAAAGAACACTGTGTCCAGAGTAACTGCATTTTGCATGAAAAAGAAAAGAGCTTCTGTAAACTTATTATTCTTCTGCTTGTGTTCATAGCAAATGCCAACAGTATGGATGTCAGCTTCCAGCTTGGACCAATTTGTTCACCGGATCCATTTTATTTTCACCAGAACTCATGTCCCAGAGGTTTTCTTCTCTAAAAGAGAAAGATGAGAAATATCTGCTTTAGGAGGAGGACAATGAACCTTGCCTGTGGTGGCATCTGTTACATTTCTCTGCTCAGCATTCACTTTCTTCTTTTATCAACAGTACCATAGTATTCCTTTGGGATTGGCACTACCCTGCTGAGTCTAAGGATGTTCATGTTTAACCTGAAGTTAAACTATGAAAACACCTGTGTATCATGATTGGCTCAGGGAAAGGCATGTGATACAGAACACTCCAATCAGAACGTTCCAGTTGTCTCTTCAACTCTTAGGAAAGAGCAATTCTCTCCACTGGAATTACTAAACTGGTCAACTGTACCGAGCTCCTTTTGGTGGACATCTTACCACCGTAAGCCGAGGGCCTGAGAACAGGGCCAACAGCAAAACACAAGCAAATATTTTTTAAACAATGGGATGAAATACTATTTATAACATCATTTTAATACTTCCCACCAGGCCACTTTCAGAGTCAGTGGTCTTGGGCCTTTTAATTGCCCAAGGCTATAAATTTCTTCTTTCCTTTAAGATAGCATGAGTTGAGTCACCCATTAAATGCAACTAAAAAGTCTTAACGGACGCACGAACTCTACTGATTTGTAGAATTTTGACCTGCCTTGGTTCAAGAAGAAGCTAAATAACTAGTTGTCTTGTTCCTTTCTGTAGGAAAGGCCCATAGTCTGGGTGAAGAATAGGTTTAAGTGTATTCTTCCAAGTTTGAGAGTCTAGGATTGTTGGAATAGTCACAAATAAGAAGGATATGTTAAAAATACATTAGAGGCTATCTCAGAAAATATAATGATGGGATTGTCATTTAGTTCAATAAAAATCATCACCCAGTTGGGTTAGTCACTATTTTAAGTTCCATTTAGCATCGCACAGTAATGCTTTTCAGAAGTACTTTGTAATTTCTAAATTTGTGAGGCTTAAATAATTACATAATTACTTTGTACAACCACAGAGCACCACTTGGGTTTGGTAGCTACTTTAAGCCATGTTGTTTTTCATTATAAATTTTATTTTGTTTAGTATATAATTTATAGTTTGTGTAACAAGAATAACCATATCATGCAACTATTCTTTGACAGCATAGCAATTACACCCATATTGTGGTAACTTCCAGTGGAATGGATATTTCTTTTGTAATTACAGAAATGATAACATCAAACCCAACAATTTCCTGGTGATAACATTTATAAGTATACACTCAACTATAATTCGGTTGTTTCTTCCAGGCCATTCTAGTTGAGCATGAAAATAAATGGAATAAACTGTTTTACTATTACTTTCACATTAGATGATATTAACAAGCATGCTTTAGAAATCAAAGCTTGAGACATCCTGCATAGTGGGATTAAAGTACATTATTTGCTTCCACATACATTCTAGAAATAGACCTTGATCAATTACAATAGTTGAAGATCAAGGGATCACGCAGAAAAGTTATATTTTATTGTAACATAAACCCAGTTGACAAACTACCCTGAATGATGTGGTGTAAGAGATTGGCTTCCGTATGGCCTGAAGGGGAAAAGAAAGACAGGCACAGGATCTGGAGCTGGAAACCTGAGTTGTGCCTAACTTTGCCATTTCCTAGCTAGGTAATCTTTCCAACTGCATAATCTCTCACAGATTGTTTCTTTTTCTATAAATTTGCCTTATTGGTGCTTATCTCACAAGATTTATTGCAAGAGCAAACAATGTAATGTATTTGGAGTTATATCAAGTACTACACTAAATGTCAGGTACTATTAAAAAAGAAAGTCCTTTCTCAATCAACTTATTTAGTCTGAACTAAAATATTTATACTTCCATAACTTTTACAATGAAAGATAAAGAAAAATGGTCTCTAATGTGTGTAAGACACTATATTAATGCAGAGTTTATCTTGGCATCTCTCTTTTCCCTTCCCTTCCCTTTCCTCCTCCCCTCCTTCCCCTCCCCTTCCTGTATAATCTTTTTCCTAGAGCTTATGTATTTTTCCTGTACAAGATGCTGCATTTAAACACTTTGGAATTTTGCTTTATTAAAATGCAAACAAACATTCACCATATATTTTTTTTATCACACCCTGTAATCTAGGGCTTTTTTCTCGGCTTGTAGATGGCTGTCTCTGTGTTCCCTTGATGTTCTTCTAGTAGACCGAATGTTTTTAGCTCCCTAAAATAATGCTGAAGCTCGGAACTCCAGTGTGATAGTATGTGTAGCTGTAGTTGGAGGAATTAGAGTTACATGAGATCATAGTGAGTGCGTGCGTGCGTGCGTATGTGTATGTGTGTGTGTGTGTATGTTCTGGTGGGTTTAGAGCTCAAATAAAAAGAGTAACGAGAGATCTGTTATCCTCTTTCCTCACAGGCATAAAGAGGTCATGGGAACACACAACAAGATGGCAGCCATGTGGAAGCCAAGAAAAGCGGAGTCACAGGGAAGCTCCCTTGCTGGCACCTTGATCTTGTACTTAGTAGTCTGTAGAACTGTGAAATACATCTCTGTTATTTAAACAAGCCAGTCTATGGTATTTTGTTATGGCAGCCTGAATAGACAGTGAGGACACCAGTCATATTGGATAGACTTATGCCAATGACACGAGTTAAACTTGATTGCCTCTG
Organism: Fukomys damarensis; assembly: GCF_012274545.1. Taxonomy (NCBI): domain Eukaryota; kingdom Metazoa; phylum Chordata; class Mammalia; order Rodentia; family Bathyergidae; genus Fukomys; species Fukomys damarensis. The sequence goes on from NW_022900929.1 coordinate 73,163,412, forward strand.
TAAAGACCTTATCTCCAAATAATATCCCACAGTGTGGGATATTGGAGGAACATAATTCAACCCATAATAATTTCTTCTCTAACTAAAATACAAATTGTGCTCACAGTGGAACTTACTTGCAAATTTATTCTTTTTCTCCCAACAACTTTTTTGCAGTATAAACACAATGTACCGCACATATACTCTTTGATGAAATGTACATCGATCCATTTTGAAGTAGTGATATTTTCTATTTCTTCCATTTGTTCCTTACTCTTCGTTTTTCTTTTTCTGCCTTCTTTTGGATCAATTGAGTATTTTTATGTCTTAATTTTCTCTTCATTCCTTTTACATTTGGTCTATTAGTTACAACTCTTTTTTAAATCTAGTAATTGCTTTAGGGTTTATAGTGTATCCTTCAAGTTAATATGGTCTACCTTAAAAATGCTATTATATCAGTTCATTGTATAGAATAAGAACCTTACAATATTGCACATCCTGACCTTCATGATATTTTTGTCATGTTTTACTTTTACATGTTACAGTCCTGATAGATTTTATTATTTAAATAAATAATAAATGGTTTTAAAGTAAAAATAACTAACATGAATAAAATCATACATATTTACCCATGTAGATATCCTTTCTATTGATTTTCCTTCTTTTGTGTAGTCTTATTTCCAAAGGGAATTATTTCCATCTGCCTGAAGGATGACCTTCACTATTTCTTCTTCTACAAGTGTTTCAGCCTTTTTATGTGCAAAAAATCTTCAGTTACTTTCTTTTTTAGAAAACATTTTTACGGGGCCTAGAATTCTAGATTGACTGTTTCAGCCATTTTTCTCCCTTCTCAGTTGCATTTATTAGCTTTCTGTTACTGCAACAAATATCTGAAATAATCTACTTGCAAGTAGAAAAGGTTTATTTTTGGTTCACAGTTTTGGAGATTTCAATCCATAATCAATTTGCCTCATTGCTTTTGAGCCTGTGTTGAGGCTGTAGCACATAGCAAAGCCCTCATCTTACAGCCAATGGGGGAAGGAGGAAAGAATAAGAAAGAAAAGAAAAGAAACAAGAAGGCAGAAAGAGGAAGAGAGACCAAAGACCAGTTCACCTCAGGAGTGTCCCAGTGTTCCAATGACCTGAGGACCTACCATTAGGCTCCACCTCTTCAAGTTTCTCCCTCCTCCCAGTAGTATCCATGTCTTTTACTATATTATGTATTTTTTTTACCATACTTAATAAAGACATTCATAAAGGCTTGCAGAACTGCTACAAAATTGGCAAGAGTGATAGGATAAGTATGTTCAAAGTGAAGGGGAGTGTTTTGAGATTAATGGATTAATGACAATGCATCTTTTACTACAATAATTTTTAAATAAAATGCTATATATGATTACACGTCACTGTTTGCACACTTGAGGAGCATTCTCCACAGATTTCCAGAGGCCTTTGTGCAGCTCTCACACTCCAGTTGTTCTGTAAACTCTGGCTACTTTAGTCTCTCTGGGTTCCAGTTCCTTTTCCTCAACTCAAGGAGTCTCTTGGTTTCTGTAAACTCTCTCTAGGGAGCAATCTGGAAAAATAAAAAGATTCTGCCACTCAATTCTCCTCTCTGGCCCAATGTCCAGTGTTTGAAGACTTGTTGTTTCATATAATTTGTCTTACTTCGTAGTTGTTTCAAACAGGAAGACAAATTCTGTTACTGTAATTTGGTTGGAAGTGGAAATCTCAGCAGATGAGTTGAAATGGAAAGGCCTTTGGGAATTGTTACCTGTGAATGACTCTCCTTTTCTGGCCAGAAGCCCAATGGTACCATTCTTTGTCAGAAACCACAGATGAACATGCTTTAAAGCCAAGAGCTTTACGTGGTCATCAGCAACGTTTCCAAGCTCATAGGTCTCCTAGGCCTCACAGCACTGTCAAATGTGTGCTGACTGACACTCTCCTTCCTGTGTCAAACCTCAAGTGACACCTTTCCTACTCCACTTCCCCCCATACCTTCCAGCTCCTTACAGTTTACCCTGTGCTAATTCATGAACTGAGGTTGCTCAATTCTGAGTTGGATTATGAATGTAGGACTCAGAGTCTCCATGACTGGAAACAGAAGCATCATCTCATTATTTGAGCTTGTATGGAGGTTTTCCAACTATTTTCCATCTCCTTTTGATGCAACTGCTATTATTTAATGACCAGTGTTACTGTTCATATTTAATAAATCCCTTGTTATCTTTTGTCTCCATAGATGATAGACATTTATAGATGTATTTTCCTTTCACCAAAATGACAGAAGTAAACAAACGCAGAAACAAAGGCATACCACTTTCCAAAGCAAGTTGTTGCCTCTCATATATGGAATTATGTCTACTTCACTGGGTATAAACTTTTTTTAAAAAAACTCAACTATATGCAAAAAATAAAATTTTATCATTTTGTATTTTGAACTCAAATTCTATCAGGGCAGAGGGAACCCAAATATGATGACACTAGGGTCTCACTTGATTTTCCTCACATTGCAGTCAAGTAAAGGTGCTCAGATTTAGGAAGGATCCACACAAACCCAGCGCCATGAATCCATGCAGACAGCCGGTGAGACATCCTTTGCTGGTTCACTGCCACTCAACCTCCTGGGTCCCACATTTCTCTGTGTGTTTTATGCTCTTCCTTGACAAAAGGCAAACATTCTGACCCTTGGGTCTGGAAGCCCTGGACTACAGAAATTCTGCCTGAACATCAAGGGGTGCTGGCTGTTCTTTTCTGGGTTCTGGCTGTCCCCAGGAAATCAGGCATCAGCCCCTCTGTTCTTGGATACCTTGAACTTTTTTCAAGATTTTGACCAACTGTCCAAGCCTTGCTGTAAAAAACATAGTCTCTACACTACAATATCTACTCAGTCATTGTTTCCCTTCCATTGTTCCCTCTTGCAAGCTCAGGTGCTGTTTTTCATGTGTGTGCATGTGTGAGTGTGTAAACTTCACTCTGGATGCTTTTTCACAAATCACCTATGTGGTGTCTCCTCTCAATTACTTTAAAAGCCCGGGCAAATGAAAGATAAGAGCCGGATGTCTCTCATTGATTCTCTGAAGTAATGAGCACAAATGAGCCTAACTGGTTTAAGTGGAGAAATGTAAAGGGCAAAATAAAATGCTGAAGAATATTTCACATCTGATGTGTATTGTGCCATCATAATACCGTGAATTTCTATTTTGTTTCTTCCCTTGCCTAATTTCTCTTCTGACAGCTACCATTCACTAGCTATGAGATCTTAGGGAAATGATTGAACTTATCTGGACTTCAATCTCTGTATCAGAAACACGGGCCCAAACCAAGCACAATGGCAGACAGCTGTAATCCCAGAACTCTAGGAGGCTGAGGCAGGGGGATCCCAAGTTTGTACCCAGCATGGTCAACTTTGCCACTTAGAAAGATCTTGTTAAAAAAAACTTTAAAAAGACTGGAGATAGTGCTCACTTTGGCAGCACATATACTAAAAAGGCTGGAGATATAAATCAGTGAGAAGGCCCTGTGTTCAATTCCAAGTACATAAAAACAAACAAGAAAGGAAGGAAGGAAGGAAGAAAGAAGGAAAGGTCTTATAGTACTGGATTGTTGTATGAATTAAATGCTAAAACAACATATAAATTGCTTAGAACACTACCTGCCATGTAGTTCTATTTAACTGTATAATTATCCTATTCATAAAATAATCAAGTGGCTAAAATAGGAGAAGGAAGCTGGATATTTCTGCCTGTGATGAAACTCATAATTTGAGGTCCAGCAGAGATGAGACTTGCCCCATTATGATCCATGCATAAAGTAAAAGTCAGCAGATTGATTCTCCAAAGAGAAGCTCATTGCTAAGGCAGGACTTGAATCCAGCCTTCCTGGTTCATGCAAGGGCCAGTGCACTTAAATACTACCCACTACCTTTTCCCCACACAACCTCAGTCAGAACTGAATTTTCTTAGCAAAAGTAGTTGCCACTTTGGCAACAGCAGGATGTCCCATGGGGGTGGGGGGCAGCAACGTGCTGTCATCTCAGAGCGCCAGCTTCCAAGGTTCTGCCCCCGCAAGCGATGACGATGACATTTTACTGAATTATCTCGAGCGGGGGACTTAGCCTCTCTGGTCTTCTGCTGTAAATCACAGGAGGTGGACGAAGTGTTCTCTAGTCATATTTCACAGAATAGGAACTCGGAATAAAGCGGAGGCCTGCAGTCAGGGTCCCTGGAGTGGAGCCTGGAAGTCTGCGTTGTTACAAGTTTCCTGTATGGTCCTTAGGCACATGGATCTTTGAGGATGACTGGCCTGCAGAATTCTGAGTGCTCTTCCCTTTCCAACACACTCAGTTCTCAATAAGCTCCCAACACTGCCACTGTGCTTGCAGCTTATTCCATAGGCACTGCCCTCACACCGGAAGTGCTGGTTGATTCTACGTGGAATGCACGTGCATTTCAGTAATGTCATCTTCTAAATATGTTTTGGCTCTGCATGTATCTAACTTCCCCAAAGTCATTTAATTTGAAATTTCCACATGAACGTGGTACTATCTCCCAGCAGGGCAAATCATTGCATTGTTTCCCTAGTTTCTCAGATCCACTGGAATATTTGGATAACCACCCTGGGATCCCAAGCATGTCCACCGTTACAGGTGATGCAGTTGTCCTAAGCGGGGAGCTCCTGATAGTTCCTGTCATGTGTCCCTGTAGACTGGTCCCTGCCTGTCCCAGGGTCCCTATGGGGTTCCCGTGGCTGTGAGACTCTCAAGTTTGGGATGTTCTAGAACACAAAAAGCCACCAGACAATGAAGGCTCTAGGCTTTAGGCTTGGAGATCTGGCTGGTATTTTCTGACAGTTAGCCTTGCATGAAGGCAAAAGTTGAGCTAGTCTCTTGCTCTGTTCAAACACTGAGCTAGGATTCCAAGATGGTCTGTACCCTGCAGTACACCTGCACACTGGAGGAATAGCCCTGGGACCATTCATTTCAATGCCAAGTGGCAGGGACTTTGGTTCTAGTCTCCTCTGGAAAAGAAACAAGGCATAACTAATTGTGCAACAATTTTGGAAAGCAGATATTTGACATGAGATAATTGGTTTTGACCTTAACTTCATTCTTTTATAAAAAGAAATAAAGCCTTTGCTGCAACTAAGGACCTGCTGACTAGAGTGTAATAGAAAGACAGTGGTTGTCTGAACCGGTATGAATACATTTTATGGATGCTTTTCTATGTTGGGCATGCATTGGATTAGATTTTGAGTTGTACTGAAAATATCTTATAAGACTCATGTTTGATCATATTTTCTTTCAAATAGTTCATGATAGCTTGTTAAATTGCTAGTTATTGCTCATGTCTTGACACTTGTACCTGTCCTGTGATGTGAAATTAGAAATCAGTTTTGATTAATGGGAAGATATTTGGGATTCCAAATTTAACTTAAGATGTCTTACTGTAAATATTCAATTGGCTGGCTACATAGTTTGTTTTTCAGGAGTTGACATTATATGATGTTGCCCTTTAAGAAAAAGCTGTAGTGTCAATTGCCACAAATCTAAGGATGCAAAAAAAAAAAAAAAAAAAAAA
>NW_022900929.1:73169040-73174130 GCF_012274545.1 Fukomys damarensis
AAAAAAAAAAAAAAAAAAAAAAAAAACCAAGTGGATAATTGTTCAGTGAAGTGCATAAATCCCTCCAGGATGATGAAATTTGGGGCTATTAAATAATTATCCATGATCTTTAAACCTAAATTCAGTAAGAAAACAATCTTCCATTTGGCTCTCCTTACAATGACATTGCCGGTAGGATGAAGGGACATAGGAAACGGACAGCAGAAAGTAACCTCGGAGCCTCCAGAGCTGTTTCTCCCAATGCCTGCTATGTCCTCATATGTGCTGGTATAAACTAAACTAGGATTTATAATTCTTTTTGGCTTTTAAAAGCTTTTTCAGACTAGCAAAAATATAGATGAAGAAGAGTGGTCAATATTAGTACCCATGCTTGATGTGGACACTGAGTTTTTGGCCCAAGAGCCAAGGTGAGCTTTTCTTTTCATCTGGTTAATTGCCCTAAATTGGCTGCTCATCCTCCAAAGCCGTTAATTACTTCAAAATACCCAATTCTCCTTTTTCACTCTTAAATTCATGACCATATAATTAATGAGTTTCTTAATTCTATGTTGTGCATTGACTTATTCAGCAGTGAAACCTGACACTGTACAAGGCTTAGATCATTGGGTTCTTTCCAATAACTGAAACACTAGATTTCTAGAAAATTTGCTGTGGTGTGTCTGAGCCAATTCCTGATTAGATGGCTCAACATGCAGACTGACTATCTGTGTAATGTGTAACCGTCCTCATTATCCCCTTTATCTCTTTTGACATAGGAAATTCCTCCTCTTCCCGTTCATCCACCAGTTATAGTGGAAGTGAAACTGGGATCACTAAAAAAATGGAATAAATTCTCCGTGGAAATTGAGTTGGCCAGCTTAGTATTCATTTCCCCTTTTAATAATGGACTCAGATGTCTGCCCCACCTTATGCACCGAGGTGTGGGCTGAGCTGATTGCCATTTTACCACTGATCTTCAAAAACATTATCTGAGCAAAGACTCCACATCTTGTGAATACTTTACCATGTGGTAAGGACAGTAATAAGTGATTACTTCAACCAATGAATGCTTTGACATACTTGGAAGAGACAGATAAGCAAACCATATCTTCTAATTCTTTAAAATAATTATTTGCCTATACTGTTACTCTGCAATTTAAGTCTACAACATCTTTGTAATTGCCAATGCTCTTCCAAACAGTTGGGAATGTTTAGGTAGAGAAAGACTTTCTTATGAACCAACCTATATTGTACCAGAAAAGAAACCTATTCACTGAAGTATTACAAATCCACTAAGGGGAAATTGAATTTCAACATGAGTTGAAAGAAAATGTTTTCACCAAAATGTTTTTGCTTCCCAATTCTGTCACAGTTTGATGGCAGAGGCTTCACTTGGTTTCCTTCGGGCTGTGTGGACATGAAAGATGTACTTTTAAGTACAAATTCTTTGCATGGTCAACTCTTTGCTCAATTATACAATTAAAAGTTTTCTTCTTCATTAAAACCAAATGGAAAGAAAATGGAAAACACTACTTAGATTTCTATCAAATGCTGCAATTTAAATCACTTCAGAAAACAAAACAATAAAAAACACTCTCCAAATATTTTAACGTGGAATAGTGATGGTTTTGTGTGTTGAATTTCACTCCCAGCCCTTTCTAGAACCAAAGTAAACTCATATCTAATTCACTTATTAGGTAAGCAACCTTAATTCACAGTTTTACTCTCCATAAAGTGAATAACAGGCCACCCGAATAATGCCAGTCCCAGATAGTATCCAATTCTATCTTTCAGATTTTGCCACCTTTTTAATATATGACAACTATTTTAGATCATATTTTTTGCTATTAGGGAGCATCATGTTTATCTTAAGAAATAAATTTAATTATTATGTAGCTTCATTACCCATATGCAGTGCACATACACTAATGTAAAATAGAAAATATAATTTGACATAAAAATTTACATAAAACAGTATCACTGTTTATGACTATGAGTTCATTCACTTATTCAAAATTATGGAGAGTTTCTAATGCATCACATACTTCCAAGGACTGGGATATAAATCTGAATGTATATATTTCTCTCATGAGGAATCCCCAAAAGTGATCAATGCTGCCACAGAGAGAAAAACAAAGTACCAGAGTTACAGAACGTTTTGTTTTTCATCTGCAATTTTCTATAGTTTACAAGTTTTTGTAATGAGGATGTGTTACTTACATAATCAGGAAACAAAACAGTAAATCAAACTGAAAAGAAAGGATCTGGGTGATACAGGATTTACTTATTAACTAGCGAAGAGAGGAAGTCTGTCACCTTTGGACAAGGGGACATTACGGTGCTACTGGAGTAGTCACTAAGTACTACTAACAAGCAACGTAAGTTTGGATAAAAAGATAAAAAGTTAAAGCACATCCACTCGCTAGATCAACTTCAAATTCAGGCAAATCTGTGTGTGTTGAAGCTTAGTCACGCATACTGTTGGGTGAGATTAAAACACATAATTTACGGTGTGCAGAATTCTAAACTTTCAATTAGAGACACTACTCACTGAGACTTTAATTTCCATATATCGAGAAGAAACTATCTGCTATTTTATCTTCTAACAACCATGACAGGCCAGACATATAATGTCATGAATACATCTTATTGTACAAATTTGTTGTTTAGCATTCATTAGTAAATACTAAAGATATAAACAGGTACAGACCACCAAGAGGTACTTCTTTCTGCTGTAGGCTACCTTAAAGCCCGGGTTATGTACTCTTCAATGCAACAAGATCTAACTGTTCTGAATGAAATAACAATAAAATATAAGTGCCTGGGCTACTTATAAGTGGAAAGAAGGCATTATATTTAATTATGAAAAAGTGAAGAGCATATTGAATTCATTCGTGGAGTTATTTACAGAATTATTTCAAAGCAAGCCATCCAGTTGAGATGGTGAATTGTCAGGCCACCCCTGGCAGATTCGTTAGTCCTTGCAGAATCTCTGGATTCAGCCCAAACTGACCTCCTTGGTGACTAGTTCACCAATAAGGATTAGATTTCTTTATTGTTCTATTTTTCTTTTCTCAGTTGTCCATTCTCACAAACCCCCCAAGTCTTTGCCTCAACTTTGGGGAATAACAGGTCAATAAAGAAACTTAAACTGAACAACAAATATTCACATTTTATAACCAGCTAACTAATCTTTATATCTCTCAGAACAGACTTCCTTACTTTCAAATATAAGAATTCATGTTTGGCTTGCATTTATAAAGAATTTAGTTAAACCAACAGATCTTTATGTGGACCTTTCAAATCCTTTCATTTAAAGCAAGTTTTCAAGCCAAGTATTAATACTAGTGTCTCAGGATCCTGTTCTTAAACTGGCTGAAGTAGCCTCAAAATTCCCAAAGGGAATAATGAAAATTCCTAACATCTTTGGCTTGGAAACAGCTGGGAGTTTAAATCAAGTTAATCATTTGAGCTAAAACGTTTTACATAAAATAAATTCTAAGTTAATAAGAAAGTTTCCAAACTCTACTAACACACGGACAAGGGTGGTGTTCCAGAGTAGTCACCTATAAGAAAGTTTCACAGAAATCAGAAACTCTGCTTTCCCACATTCCGCATGAAAGGAATGATGCTTCTACTCAAGGATTTTTCTAAAAAGCTTGTAACCAAGAATCAAAGGTATCGTAAAGAGGGAGAGAGAGTATTTTTGGCTTCAGTTTACATATTTAGCTTTTCTTCTTTCCTTCCCTTCTCTTCCTCTCCCTTTTTTTGCACGTTTGAAGTGATTTTAAATAGCTTAACAGATTGTATCATTAGAACATTTAAAGCACGCTTACTAGCTGAGTACGGTGACATGCACGTATAGTCTTAGCTCGTAGGGATGCTAAGTTAGGAAGATTCTTTGAACTCGGGGGCCTTACGTCACCCTGGGCAACATAGTGACCTCTCTTCTTAAAATACATAAAATAAAATACATCAAAAATCAGCACCTGCTATCAGCCCCACAACAGCCTCAGAGTTAAAAGTCTCAGCACTAGTTTTTGAAGATTTTGAGAGCTTTTATTCCTTGCATGGGATTTCAGGAAATAGAACTACAGGAGATTTGTTTAGGCATTAATCCTTGCTAACATGAATCAAATAAACACACAATAAAAAATGTCAAAAAAGGATAGAACTACGACTAAGAACTGAGATTCATTTTGAATGTAGGCAGCTTCCTTCACAATGAGCACTGAGAAGATGAGATTATAATTATGGCTAACAACTGTTCATTGTATATTTCAAGAAACCTTCTGAATGTTCTCGACAGAAAAAAGTGATAAACGTTTGAAGTGAAGAAAGTGCCAAATACCTTGATCTGATCATTATACATTGTCTACACATATTGAAATATTATCTTATGACCAATAAATATATATAGTTATGTCTATTACATTTTAAAAATTAGGTAACATAAGCAGCATCATTCATTAGCCAATGGTGAATGTACATTAAATCCACATGAGATATATCTTATATAATTATGAGAATAGCTCAAATAAAAACCTCAGACAATACTGGGATTTGATTTGGATGTGGAACAACTGGTACTTTCTCATACATTGCTGGTGAGGATACAAAGCAGTACAGCCACTTTGCAAAAACAATTTGATAATCTATTATAAAAGTTAAACATATACTTATGAGAATCCTATTTTACTCAAGTAAATAAATGTACTTACTCAAGTAAAATGAAAGCATATTCACACAAAATCTTGAACATAAACATTTATAACATCTATATTCTTGATCATCAGCACAAGCACCCTTCTTCTGGAAAAAGGATGACTAAACACTATCGAGCTGTACAATGGTATTCTATTTAGTTACAAAAATGGATGTTTTGCTCTTACATGCAATAATATTAATGGACATAAAATGTATTAGGCTGCTGCCTGCGATCACTGGCAGCGTGCGCGCGAGCTCCCAGCCTGCGCGGGAGCCCCTGGCCTGCGCGACAACAGAACAGGAAGGCCCCAAAGACCCCAGAGGGGGTTTTTTTTCAGCTGCCTGCCTGCCTGCGATCACCGGCGGCGTGCGCGCGAGCTCCCGGCCTACGCGACAACAGACCC
>NW_022900929.1:73175092-73175484 GCF_012274545.1 Fukomys damarensis
GCAAATAGTAGGACAAATGAGGATGAAAAGTCTGATAGTGAACCAACAGGACTCCCTGGACCCATAGCACAGGAGGTAACAAAATTGATCAATCAGGCTCTAGAAAAATTCAAATCAGAAATAATTTCCCAGCTATCCAGAGAGATGATGAGCAAAATAGAAGTCATGATTCGAGACTCTAGAGCAGAAACTGACAAAAAAATAGAAGAGCTCAAGACTGTGATAGAAGCCATGAAGACTCAGCATAAGAAAGACATGGAAACAATGAATGCCCAACAGAGGAAAGAAATGGAATCCATAAAACAGATTCAAACAGATATCCAGGAGATTAAAAACTCTATTGAAAGTGTACGCAACACAATCGCTTCTCGGCCTTTTGGCTAAGATCAAGT
>NW_022900929.1:73180668-73219179 GCF_012274545.1 Fukomys damarensis
AATAGTTTCCCTGGTGTGAATATTCTGCAACAATGCATAAGATTCTAATAAGATTACTGACATTTAGAAATGGGAGGAAAGGAGCTAAAGGTGTAGGGAAGGTGTGATACGTAGGGGAAGAACAAAAAGGGAAAAGAAAAAAATGTGAGAGAATGAAAAGATGAAAATAAAGTGTTTGTAGATGGGGAGGGGAGGAGGGGGTGAAGGGAGGGCAGAGGTAAGGGGAAAAAATGAGAATCAAGACTTGCCATGTAAAGGTACATGATCCCAACAATGAATGTAACTGTACTGTATCCCTAAATGTACCAATAAACTCAATAAAAAAAAATGTATTAGGCTGAGTGAATGAAACCAGGCTCAAAAGCCATACATTCTGTAGTTGTATTTATATGGCATCCTTCAATATACAAAGCAATAAGTTCAGGGAACAGATTAGCACCTGGAAAGATCTAGAACAGAAAATTATTTGACTAACTTGTCCTTGAGGGAGTTTTGGGGTGATGCATCTCTATTGTATTGGTAACTTGATTGTGTGAACTCTAGTACTACAATTTAGATCTTAAGTCTTTCAAAGACCTGTGGGTTGAGGACTTGGTTGTTGAGGTGTGCTAGTGGAATGTTGCAAAACCTTTAAGAGGTGAGGCCGAATGGGCAATGTTTAGGTCACTGAGGGCATGCACTCAAAGATGATTGTGGAATTCCAGTTGTTTCTCTTCCTCTCTTTGCTTCTTGACCACCATAAGTTCTGCAGTTTTTTTTCATCATGCACACCCACCATGATTTTCTGCTGTTCCACTATGCAAAAAGCAACAGGGACAGTCTTGGACTAGAACTTTCTAGCCTATGGACTAGAACTTTCAAAACTGAGCCCAAATAAACCTTTTCTCATATAAATTGATTATCTCAAGCATTTGTTATAGTGATAGAAAGCTGACTAGCACAACCAAAGGGGCGAGAGGTCTGAAGCAACCAAGATTACTACCCAAGCAAAGGTATACTTCAGAATCAAAGGTGAACAAAGACTTCCTAAGACAAATAAAAGCTGAAGAAATTCATGTCCATGAGAACAGCTTTACCAAGATGCTTGAAAGAGTCATACATCCAGATTTGGAAAAATATAACTATCATCATGATAGCACTTGAAAGTAGAAATCCTATTAGAAGAGTAGCTGTACAGAAAAGAAATTTACAATATCAAATATTATCAATATAATAAGCAACTTCCCCAGAATGAATGGCTGCTATCAAGAAATCAACCAATAACAAATGTCGGTGTGGCTGTGCGGAGAAAGGAACCCTTCTCCATTGTTGGTGGGAGTGCAGACTGGTGCAACCACTGTGGAAATCAGTACGGAGGTACCTCAGAAAACTAGGATTAGAGGTTCCATTTGACCCAGCTTTTTGTCTGCTGGGTATCTTTCCAAAAGAATTAAAAGAATCATACCACTGTGATATCTGCTCACTCATGTTTATAGTGGCACAGTTTGTAATAGCTAAAACTTGGAAACAGTTCAGTTTCCCAACACCTGGAGACTGGATGAAAAAGTTTTTTTTTTTTTAATATAAAATGGAGTACTACTCAGCCATAAAGAATGAGAAACTAGAGTCATTTCTAGATAAATGGATGCATATTGAGGTCATACTCTTAAGTGAAATAAATAGGACACACGTGCAAATACTGAATAGTTTCTCTGGTGTGAAAAACCAAAAGTGTAAATAAGGCTCAAATTGTATAATTGTATAAATTGATAATGTGAAATAGGAAGAAAAGGGCTAAAGGAGTAGGGGAAGTGAGAAGGGTAGAGGAAAGGAAAGAAGAGAAAAGAAAAATATGAGAAAAGGAAAAAATGGAAACAAAGTCTTTGTAAATAACGGTGGAAGGGATGAAGGGAGGGCAGGGGAATGGGGAAAAAAATAAGAACCAAGATACATCACGTAAAGGTACAAGATCCCAATGATGAATGTAACTGTACTGTATACCTAAAAAGTACCAATAAATTTAATTAAAAAATCGAAAGATGAACAAGAGAGGAAGAAAAAAGAATATTCGAAGCAACTAAAAGAAAAAAGTTCATACCTTTTAATAATAACCCTGAATATAAATGGTCTTCATTTTCCAGTTAAAAGATAGAAACTGACAGAATGGATTTAAAACTAAGGCCAATTTGCTGGCTTCAAGAAACTCACTCACCTCACAAGTAAAAGATGCACAAACTGAAAATGAAAGGATGGAGAAAGATATACCAAGCAAATGAAATACTAAAGAAAGCAGGAGTAGCTATATTACATCTGACAAAAAATACTATAAGACAAAAATGCCAAAGAAGTTCACTATATCATGATTAAGGGATCAATTCATCAATAAAATAAAATGATTGCAAATCTATATGCGCCCAATGCCATCTGATTTTATAAAACAAATATTAAATTAAATATTTAAACAAATTTTAAAATTACTAGAAGAAAACACAGGGAAGTTACTTTAAGATATTGGTCTAGGATATGATTCTCTTGATAGAACTCTTACAATAAACAAAAGCAAAGTTTAACAAAGGAGATAACACCACACTAAAAAGCTTCTGCACAGCAAACGAAGCAATCAAAGAATGAATAATAAAACCTACAGATTAGGACAAAATATTTGCCAGCTAATCAAAGAGTAAACTTACAAATAGGAGAAAATATTTGCTGGTATGATAAAGGGTTAATATCAAGAATATATAAATATAAAGAAGAATATAAAGCATTAAAAAATAACAAAAACAATACAATTAAAAATGGGTAAATGATCTGAATAGACACTTTTTGAAAGAAAAAATTCAAATTACCAATAAATGTATGAAAAAATGTTGTTTTATTAGTCATCAGGGAAATGCAAATCAAAACTATGAGATGCCATCTCGTCCCAGTTAAAATGATAATTACAAATAAAGAAACAAACAAACAACAATTGCAGGCAGGAGTGTGGATACACTGTTGTCAGGAATGTCACTAGGGGCAGCCACTCTGGTATTGAACGTAGTATAATGGTCCTCAGAAAACTAAACACAGAATTAACATATGATGCGGCTATCGCAATCCTGGGCATAAATCCAAAGGAAATGAAGTCACCTAAGAGAGATATTTACGTACTCATGGTTATTATGGTACTGTTCACGATATCTAGAACATGGGACTGGCCTGGATGCCCAGCAACAGATGAACTGATAAAGAAAATATGGTCTCTATACACAACGAAACGATCTACAACCACAAAAAAATCAAAGCTTGGAGCAAAACAGAACTGGAGGACAGCTTGTTAAGTCAAATCAGCCAGACACTGATGGGCAAGGACTACATATTCTCTCTCCTATGTGGAGACCAGGGGGAGGGAAGTCAACCTTAAAATAGAAGAGTGATAACTAAGTGACGTTGGAGGTGGGAGAGGGTGGAAGGGTAGCGACTATGACTGATAGCCCAATTAATCTCATTAATTTGTGCAATGAATATGCAAAGCATTGTCTAGAGAAATCTCCCCAATCAGTTTAAACCTTATATTGGATCCTTTACTATTGATTCTAATCCTTTCCACTGGAAACCAGTTGAGAATTGCTAAGGGGCAGAATGGTAGTGAGAAAGAGAAGATGAAGCCCATCTGTAGGGAACACACAGAACGATGTGTTTGTAATTAAGGTTCAAGCAGACAAAGAAACTAAAAGACTACGGCATATTTAAAGCTCCTGCACAGCATGGCTAACATTCTGATTTTTCATTTTCTTGGTAGTTGCCTACTCAACAAGTAAACTCAGTTTTACTCCTTCCTGAGAATGAATAATTTCAAGCTTTTCCTAACTTTTCACTCAGGCTATTTTTATAGTAGAGAATTGCTACGTTAAAGGCTACATAAAATATATGATGTCAATGAGTTATAGTAAGCACCCTCTGAATTATGCTACAATGAATTGCCTTTTACAGAATTCTATCTTCTTGAGATTTCAATCTAGCCTCAGTACAATTTTTTCTTTAAATCAGAGAACTCTTTTCAAGTGAGACTTTGAGTCAGAGAACTCTTTTCATGATAGCTTGTAGCACAGTTTATCATATGGTTTGTTAATGACACAAATAACGAAGATGAAACTAAGATGATTCTCATTTAGTTTTGGTATCTGCAGGGCCTCTCTGTGCTGAAAGAAATGTTGAAAATATCTCTTTCTTTTTCACTCTTCTGATCACTTTTTTGGATTCCCTATGTGAGCATGTGAATTTAACAAGTAGTGAGGGCTCAGGACTTGCCAAGAGGACCTAAAGTCAGTTCAATGTTTGGAAGCGTTGCTGAGTAATTCAAATCTACCCCTTCTTACTGAACCCTGGGAACTCCTAAAACCCAAATTATCAGTCACTTTGGACCCCGGCGCCCCTTAGTTAAAGTTCAACATCTTTAACGTCATTGCTAAAGCTCATTCAATGCTACTAACTCTCTCACACTCCAGCCACGCTGGGCACTTTTATTTTTCCAGTTCTCCAAGCTCAACACTCCATCCCTAACTTATGTATGAGGATGATAAACTATCCTTGTAAAATGGCATTACTAATACATAAAATTTCTAATAGTCTTTTGTAGCAGACCTAAGGTCCCCTTTTAAAAAAAAATCAGGGCAGGACATTTACAGGTATGAGGGTCACTCTAATTCCCCGGTGGTAGCTTGGGAATATTGGGAATATTGGAAGACAGTTGCTGCTTCCTTTCCCAACTGTACAATGTGCTTTTTGGGGCAGCTGATACTCTAAGGCAAACAGTGAGGAGGGGACCTTGGGCCAACTAGAGATGAGAGACAAGTTTTGCTGCTTTGAGAGCTTCAGTAATGGTTTTGCCCTGAGCAATTTTCCATGGGATTAGTGGGCTTTGGAATCTGTTGGTGCTTTCTGAGGACACACTGGAATAAAAACACACACAAAATATGATTCTTGAGGATAAATTCATTGAGAGCTTGGCATTTGCCCCATAAGAACTAGAAAGTATATTTGAAATCTGAGACTATGTTGGGCTAATAGAGGCATATTGAACACATTTGTGTATTTCTTTAAAAGGAGGATAATGGCACTGTTTATTATTCTTTGTCTGAATCACATCTTAAGGTGACTTTTCATTTGCTCTCTATTTTTCTTCTTTCGAGTCAGTAATTGAACACAGCAATTCGTGTGTATCTAAAGCTTCTTCTATCAATAGGCAACTGTTTCTGAATGTCATTCGTTTTTAAACTAAAAAGGGCATCAAGCGCTTTGCCCAGAAATGAGAGCAAAAAACATGCTAAAAAGCCCACACAGCTCTGCTATTAAACACATTCCAAATCTGCATCTGAAGGAAGAAAGCCAGGGAAGTAGCAAGGAGCACTCAGGTCACAGAGTATCTGGTTGAACTGAGATCACAGTTATCATTAGGTACTTTGTTATTTCTGGAAGAACTGCACATTTTAAAATGTAAAAGCCCTCAAGCAACTGCCTCAGTAACCTCCAGTGTCACTCCTCACAATTTCTCACTAAAATATCCAGAGACAAAAAAGAAAAATGCAACTGTCAGGCATCCTAATGCTATAATCTTGAGGCTGATAAGAGTTGGATTTAGACAAACAACCTCAAATACAGAAAATGGAATCTACTGGCTTCCATTTATGGAAAAAATAAAAAGAATGTCTAGAAATATAGGTAGAAACATATTTGTTCTTCCAAACTCTATCCTCCTGGTCCCAAAAAGCCAGGAATTCTTTCTATTAAATGTCCTATAACTATTGGCTGTCCTTCAGGTGCCAGACTGATGGCAAACCCACCTGTGACTTGCTTTCATTTTTCTGTGTACAGGATGAGATCACAAATCCCAGAAAATACCCAGGCCAGGATATTAATGGAAATCCAAGCATTAGTGAAAATAGGGAATTCTGATACCTATTCTATGTATACAATACTGTAATCACTACCTTTAATAAAGATCAGAAAGAATGAAGAAACATTTTATCCACAAACGACACTGCCTTGTAAGTAAAAGTTCTAACAGATACTACGAACAGACTTCTGAATAAGTTTGCCAGTGTCACTAGACTAGTAATAAATATACAGAATCAATTTTATTTCCATGTATTATCAATAATAAAAACTAAATTTGCAAATGCTAAAAAAAGTCACCCATATTTTTAGGAAATATTAAGAGAAAAAAATGCCTTAATAAAGCCTTGGTAGTCTTTAATATGCCCCTGTTCCATATTGATTTTGAATATGTGAGTTACAGAAATTAAGAGCAACATTTAAAATGGTGCGTCATTGGTATGTTCACCAATTGGCCTAAGTGGCTACAGAATCAACCAAAAATGTATCAGATGCCCAAATTGGCCTTCTATTTTTAATTGTACACTTGTCATATTTAACTTTTCTGATAGCCAAATCAAGATGTTTGCACGCATTTTCATCCATGATTACCCTGCATATATTACTAAGATGTTTCTTATATACCATTTATGTCAAATGCAAGGTAAGTCCCCCCAACCTTATGCCTCAGCTAATTACATCAAAACCTCTTAGATGATAATAATATTATCTTATACTTTAATTTAAAATGTATCTCACTGAGGATGTAGCTCAGTGGCGCCACACCTGCCTGGCAAGTATAAAGTCCTGAGTTCAAGCCCTGGTACCATTAAAAAAAAAAAAAGTAAAAATGTATCTCAATCAAGTCTAGTAGTGAATCTACACATAGGTTATTTGGTGGAATGAATGATAAAATTAGAAAAAGCTCGCAATGCTTACCTAAGTACATTTTTTAAAATTTCATTTAAAAAGGGTAATAGAACTACATGTTACAGTGTTTAAACAATTTAAAAATGTACAAAAGCAAAAGAAAAGGGAGAGAGGGAAAGGAAAGAGATAAGAAAAGAAAATCATTCTCCTTGTCTTGTCTTTGGAGTACTCCACTCCCATCCCTGGAAGTAACTGATGCCGCCTGCTGTTTCAGGGATCTTTAAAAAACAGTGCAGTGCATGGTCATGTTGTACTTGTGGAATAGATAGAGACATCATATGTTTTAATGTCATAAGAATGGGCTGTTTGGTACTTGGAACTGAATTTCTAGGATATCCTAGAAGTTTCTGTATCACAGGCAGATGGAACTAAAGATGGATGGGGATGGTTGTATTGGGGAATGAGATTCCTGCTGCACATTAAAGTAGTCCCATAATTTAAGTATTTTGCTCTTTTAGAGGAGTTGGCTAACATGAATATTTAAAATATAGTAGAAAAAAGCTCTGAAAATGGGCAAGAACATAAAAAACCATAAAGGATTACCAAAAAACCCTTTAGCACAATAGCACAGCCATTGTTTAAAAATTAACAGGTGTTGGGTTGGGGATTTAGCTCAGTGGTTCCGCTGCCTGCCTTGCAATCACAGAATCCTGAGTTCAGCCCCTGGTACAAAAAAAAATTTTAACAGATGTTATTATTTTGATTATGTTGTTATTTTTATTAAGGTCAGGATGGCTAGCATGGTTTCAATCAAGCTGCTTCTTCGGCCAAATTATTTAGAGCGATTCAACTGTAAGCCATTTTTCAAATTAATTTTGAACCAATAAAATTTTGAAAATTGCATATTAGAGAGGTAGTATGTGATATTTGATACACGTATACATTGCATAATGCTTAAATCATGGTAAACATATATACTTATCTCTTTGAACATTTATCATTTCTGCATAGGAAGAACTTGTAAAATCTTTTCTTGTGGTGTTTTTAATTGTCCAGTACCTTATTGCTATCTATAGTCACTAGAAAGTCACTATCTGTATCACACCAGAACCTGTTGTCTTCAACTATCTACGTACCCATTAATCACCTTTTCCACCCCTTCCCCAGCCTCCTCTCTCCAGGCTCCTGTAATTGCTATTCTATTCCCAGCTTCTATGACGCTGAGTTTTTGGAGGAAACTCCACATGTGAAATATATAGGTATTATTACTGTTGTCATCATCCCAGTTATTCCAGTTTATTTTCTCTCTCTTCTGTACTTCTATGGCTCCTTACAAACTCTCCATTATAGCTTTCATGACATTGTGTTATCATTTGAGTTCATCTGCTTTTCTGTCCCCGTGTAATGATCAGCTTTTTGAGGCAAATGTTTTATTCCTCTTAATATCTTTAGCTCTTATCCTATAAATGTACCCATGAGATAATGAACACTCCATAAACGTTGGCTGAAAGGTGAATTAATGAATAATGATCCTAAAATGTTCAAGATGGGTTTAGTGGTCTCTCGGATTCACAAGCCTGTCTGTTTTGTTTGTTTGTTTTCTGTTTCTTTGGTATCAGGGCTCAAACTCGGGTCCTGTGCTTGCAAGACAGGCACCAGAATCACTGAGCTGAATCCTGGCCCACAAGGTTGCCTTTTTGCTGTACCGTCAAATTGGGTTTATTTATGCACTTAGGTGTATAATATGTGTCTTGGGTTTTTTTCACCCCTCTAGAATTTCCCCCTTTTTGGCAAACATTTCTGGGGGAAAGAAGGTTATGGTCTATTTTCAGTCATTATCCATCAAGGAAACCTGGAGAAAATATGCACAGATCCCAGAGCACCTTGTTCACGGGTGTCCCTGATGACTCGAGGAGATTCACATGAGGATTTTCCCTCATGTGACACAGGTATTAAAATACCTGGACAGCCCTGTGAAAATCTTCGTGAAATTTAGTAAGCATTCACCACCACGAGACTGCATATCTCTAAAAAGTGCTTTAGGTCCATTAGCCACCTTCCATGCACGGAGCAATCTTCTCTCTTGCTTCTTTTGACTGTTGTCCTTTCCTGTCTTGGTGCCCTCACTCATACCTTGAAATCCATGCTTACTCAACGGCTCTCACCACGCTCATCCTTGTTCACCAGCATCCTTCATTCTTTAGGGTTCGTCCAGTTCCCTACATTCCCCAACACATTCACCTACCACGTCAAAGTGAAGTCACCTGGCCCTTGTGGTGTCTGAAATGATTCTCTACTTGGAAGCACAGTGTTGGGTGGATCACGGCACATCTGCCACCAACAAGATCAAAGTTGATTACTCTTAAATTCCTCTTGGTCAACCCTAGCCTCAACCACTAGAGGCATTTTTAAAAAGAGAAAAAATACCAGTATTGTTCCACAATATTTCCAAGAAGCAAATAGTTTTCCCACTTCCTACCTAATTGTCTCATTCTCTAAATTTTTTTACATAACAACCCTCAAGCTCATACCAAACTGTTCTACTTCAGAAAGGGACTGCATATCATTAAATCTTTAATGCTGTATAAAATACTGAAGGCAAATCTTAAAATGTAATTCTGAGCCTTACGACTGTGCTGATTCATGTTGAAAAGTAGTGAAGTTTCACAGGGCAACCTCTTCCAAAAGTCATCTGTTTTATTAGTCTTCCGTACAGCTATTTGTTTGAAGCTGACGTGGTTGCCTTTTCTTCACTTGGCTTCTAAGACCCAACCTTGCATGGTTTCTCACTCCCCTCACTGGCTTTGCCTAGGAGATGCCTTCCTGCCTGTGAGATATCATCCTCTGTTTCTGAATTGCAAATGTTGAAATGCTCTAGGAAGCAGTCCAAGGGCTTGTTCTCTGCCTAAGGATCTCGTTCAGTCTGTGGCTCTCAGTATCATTCATATGCCAACAGCTGTCAAATCTGTATTTGTGATCCCAATCTCTCTCCTGAGCTCCAGGCTTATGAAAACAAGTGCCTACTCAATATTTCTGACTGCATGCCTTATAGCCTTATGGAAATTAATATATTTGAAGTCAAGCTCTTGATTTCTCCCTTAAAATCTGCTCGGTTTTCCCCCACCTCATCTTTAGGCTTCCATTTGCTTGTCAAATTCTTTGATTTTTTTCTCCCTGTCTTATGGTTTCTACTGCAACCATCAGCAAATGCTTTTGGCTTTTCCTTCACAGCATCTCCAGACTAGATTCCCTCATCTGCATGACTATCCTCCAAGCCCTGTCCATAGTATTTAGACAGATGTTATTACTCTGTCATGTTAAGATCTGTCTTCACCAGACAGCCCATTGCATTTATGAAATTCAAGTGTTTGAAAATCAAAGTGAGGTTCTACAAGCTGTCTGAATCAACCCTTATATTGATAACAACGTTAAAAGTTGGGTAAATAGATTTTAAAGTTTTAAAACAATCCAAAGATCTGTCAAGAGTCATGCATTGTAAGTTTACAATCTTCAGAAGATGAGAACCCACAGAGATTCACCTAGTATTCAAATTTGATTTGGCACATGGTACATTTGTTAATCAGAAAAAAAAAAAACACAGCTGAGCTGTGGTTTTGATAGCCTTCATGGGACAGGTTGATTGAAAAAATGACTGACAAATGCCATGACTGTGAGCAAAGGAAGTCTGCTCCCACACTCTAAAGAAACTACAGAAGCACTTTTAGAATTAATATAAACCTACTTTATTTCTTATTTATTATTTTCTTATTTATGATTTGTAACTAAAATGTTTCCCCAAGGTTCACGGGTTGAAGGGTCAATCCACAATGCAGCAATGTTCAACAGTGGGACCTAGAAAGGTGGCTGGATTTATCTACTGATGAATTCGTGGCCTAGGAGGTAGGGCCTAGCTGGAAGCAGTAGGTTACAGTCCCTCTCCCTTCCTGGCTAGCATGAAGCGAGCTCTTAGCCCTGCCACGTCCCCACCACCACCACGTCTCTGCCCCACCATAACGGAGTCAGCCACCATGAACCCACACTCCTGAAACCTCAACCCGAAGTAACCATTGCCCACTTAGGCTGCTAGGTTCGGCTACTCTTGTCATAGAGATGAAAAGCTGACTAAACATTCCTACTTACAAACAAAACACGAACCAAAAATACTTCTACAGTATCATCCAAGCCATAGCGCAGCTAGGAACCAATCTAATGAAAAGAAATAAAAACTCCATGAAGGAATTTATAACATTTTTGAAAGTCATTAAGGGAGACACAGGCAGATGAAAAGGCACTCCTGTTTATGAGTTTGAAGACTGTTGTCAAATCTTCTCAAACTGATTTACACATAAAAATGAAAACTTTTTTGTATATCTTTCTTTAAACTTGACAACATGATTTTAAAGCTTGTAAGGGCCGAGAATATCCAAAATACTAAAAACTTGTATATACAGATATGTTTTACCATCTATGAAGGCTTCCCAGAAGGTGCTGTAACTAAGATATTGGGTTCTTTTGTTCCAGGGGTGCATAAATTGATAAACAGATGCTTTTCTGGGGGATACATTGTCCCCAAATAACCTAGTGCATGCATGGACTTTGATGTGGGACATGAAAAATAGGAAGTATCGATGAGGAAGGGACTTTGTCCTAGCACGAGTTTCCCAGAAGCACTTCCTAACATGAAGATCTGTGTCTAAAACAGGGTGCATGACCTTTGAAAGGAGCACTACAATGTAAGTTAGGCCTCAGGGCTGTCCCAACGAAGGCTAGAGAGCTGAGATTTTTATAATCTAGCATGTTCAATCTCTGGTAAGGGCCACCCTAAAATAGCATAAATTCTTACCCCTTCTAGGGCTCTGCAGGTGCATAGGCAAAGGTGCATAGGATCCAGTGATCCAAGGACAATATTCTAACGAGGCCATTTGGCAGAAGCAAAAGCATATTTGTTCAAAGATTTAAAGAATCCATCTGAGGCAAGGCGGATGGAGCAGCAACATGATTTGATACAGGGAAACTTCAGTAAATAAGTTCAGCGTTGACACTCAAAAAATGAAAACACACACACAATGAATCACAAATACGACAAGACCATGTAGATATTAAAATGCAAATGGTGAATAAACATATGAAAAGGCACTAATGAGGATAATGTATATAGAAGCCCCGTGAAATGCCACTGCACATCATTGCATCTGTGACCGTGACGAGGCCTAAGAATGCCGAGTATTTGTGAGGACACGGAGAGGAACTAATATTCTCATTCAGTGCTTGGAGGTGTGTCCGTTCACACAACCACTTTGGGATACACTCAGTCATTATCTAGTAGAGCTGAATATAACATACACACTTTGTGATTCACCAATCTCACATCCAGGTACAACTGTACCTTGTTGGGGTATTGGGTTGATCCAGGATCATCATGGACACCAAATCCACCCAGCTCAAGTCCCTTATATGCCATGGTGCAGCATTTGGATATAATCTACACACACCCTCCCTTATACGGTATTTTAAGTCATCTTTAGATTATTTATAATGCTCTACATAATGTAAATTCTATGTACATAGTTGTTATAATATACAGTTTAGGGTGTAATGCCAAAAAAATAGTCTTTACACGTTCAATTCATCGTACATGCATTTTTTTTTCCGAATCATTCAAATTAATGGTTAGTTGACTCTATGGATGCAAAACCTGTGGATACTGAAGGCTGGCTTCTAATTCTCCAGAGAAATATGACTACATATGGAACACTGTCTCTAGACCAGAATCTTCATGGCAACATTCGTTGGCAATAGTCAAAGCCTAGAGATAACTCAGATGTATAATAAAGCAAATCATTTATTTTATGTGAACACATTGGATATGAATGAATTACATCAACCTGCGCCAGGATGAAAACATTTAAAAATATAACTGTTGAGTGAAAAATTGCAGAAACATGGGAAGACTTACAATGTGTGCTATTTCTATAAAGTTTTACCCATGCAAAATTCAGCAGTATTGTTTAGGGATGGATATGTAAATGATCAAATGAACAAAAATTTACTGTGAGAGTCTTTGGCACAGAAATATCTGCAAAAAAGAAAGAAAGAAAAAGAGAAAATTAACTGTTGAGTGAAAAATTGCAGAAACATGGGAAGACTTACAATGTGTGCTATTTCTATAAAGTTTTACCCATGCAAAATTCAGCAGTATTGTTTAGGGATGGATATGTAAATGATCAAATGAACAAAAATTTACTGTGAGAGTCTTTGGCACAGAAATATCTGCAAAAAAGAAAGAAAGAAAGAAAGAAAGAAAGAAAGAAAGAAAGAAAGAAAGAAAGAAAGAAAGAAAGAAAGAAAGAAAGAAAGAAAGAAAGAAAGAAACCAGGAAAGGGAGAGTGTGATAAAGGGGAGGAACAAGCAGAAGCTCCAAGATGAAAATCAGGTTCTGTTTCTTAATCAGATAGTGGTCACATGGGCCTTAGCTCCACATTTGTTAAATCTGTGTACTCTTCTATGTGTGTGACACATTTTACACTTAAGAAATCACCCACAACCTGCCACTGGTCTGGGTCGGACAAGGCGGTAGAATGTCCTGAATAGTCCGAAGCACAGTAAGCTTTAGTGCATCGTACTTTGGGCTCTTTTAGTAAGTAAATCTCCTCTGATGTAGCCTCAGAAGCACTTTGACTGAACAAACTCCCATATGACTAATACACACAAACTCTTAGGTCTACTCACTTTTTTTAGGTAATAGTCATATTCAAGTATGTTCCAGGTATTTTTTTAATCGCAGTATCATCTTTGCCACAGTTCTGATCTTAGGTGCCCATCTAAGGTCCATGATTCCCAGCATGGTGCTCCTGGAAGATGGTAGAATCTCACAGGAGATACACTACTGGAGGGTCCCAGGGCACTGGGGCATGACCTTGAGGGAATCCTGCTTTCTTTTGCTTTTTTCTCTTTGTTCTCTGCCTCACCATAAGGTGAATAGGTTTTTTTTTCTGCCTCCCCCCACACCATTATGATGGGCCTCACCATGATGGGCTTCACCACAGGTCCTAACACAGCAGGGTCAACCTTTCATGAACCAGAACCTCCAAAACTGTGAGCTGGAATACATCTCTCCTCTTTGTAAGTTGATCATCTTAAGTATTTATCATAGTGATGGAAAGCACAATTATCATCACCTCTCATCATAAAAGATATCCTGGTTGATAGCAGCAGGGACAGATTAGCCAGATTTTTCTCTGAGCTCCAGGACTTTTTTTCCACAATACATTGTAAGATCATTATGGTGACAACCCAAAACACTAACTCTACACTTTTAGTCCCTATCTTGGCTCCACAATTCCCAAATCTTTGTAACAATCTGTCAGGTCCGATTAGGGAAAGTCAAAAGTTATTGAGCTTTCTTGATTACTATAGCTTAGGAGAGTCGGGGGCAGGCAGGTAAGCAGAGATCAAAGTTATGAAGTATACACAACAGTGAGGACCAGGGAACTCAATATGAATTGAAGAAGCGGTCGAAGATATTTAAAGACATGCATACACAATTTTTAAAACCTGCTAGTGAACAGAAATTATCTGAGAAAATGGCAGTCCTTGTGAGTGAAACTTGAAGGAATTCTATAGTGTTCACAGGCAGGGTATTGAGTTTTGTAACTTGTGACGTTAGCCATTTAATTTTTCTTATAATCTATATGATTTTGATTTTGATACTTTAGGCTTGCTTATTATGATAGCTAATTGTGGTGTCAACTAGAATAAGAAACGCCTAGCAGATTGGTTTAGCACAGTTGTATGTCTGGTTGATTGACTTGCTGAAGAAGAAAGACCCACCCTGGGTGTGGGTGGCACCAACCAATAGGCTTGTAGCCTGGATGGCATAAAAAGGGAAAGAAGAGAGAAGAAACACTCTACTTCTTCAGAGGATCTGCAGTCTTCACCATGGCCTGTGAACATCTGTCTCCAGGTTTTCAGCATAAACCAACCCTTCAGCTTCCTGCTGTGGAATCACGTGGGACTCTGCAGTGATTTTTGACTGGATCCTCTAACTCTCCAGTGGATGCTCCAGCACGCTCTTCCACACCTGACTGCAGGCAGCCATCGTAAGCCCAACTTTTAAATCCATTATTTATTGCATATATGCTGATCTATATCAAACATTATATTAAATCTGTTCATCTCCTGAACCCAGATGATGCACTTATTGCCTCTGAGAATCTTCCAGGATCTTTATTTTAACTGATTCACTATGAAATCATCATTGTTTACAGCTTGCTGAGGCTACAGTCCAAGTAGAGTGTTCAGTGATTTCCTCAGCTGTCAGACACCAAGTGAACTCTTTGTAGCTTTGGAAAATTTTTTTCTGAAAATTCAATGAGACTGAAAGCAAATACTTTAGTGTTTATAAGAAAATAATTTTGACCTCATACACATCTGGAAGAGTCTCAGGGACCCAGTTGACTCTTTGAAAACCATGGCTCAAATTCTAGATCACAGAACTTCACATTGATTTGGAGTAAAATTTTAGAATATACAAAATTCTCTAGTATTGTTTTCACTAGTGATTCAATAAAGGTGTGTGGCCGACATGGCCATATACACCTCCGCAGGTGGTTTTGCAATGAGCTGAGGAAGTCATCTTCTTCCCAATGTATCTCTAGGAGAGGATTCAGACACTCACAAGAGTGGTTCAAAAGTAGATCTGTGAAAATGTTTCCTAAACAACACCTTTCTGCTTCATGCTTTAGATAAGGGTTGATCATGCACACTTTCTAGAGAACATATGGTACACAGCTACCATGCCACTGGTTAAAGCCCTATCTTACTTACATTCTGTAATCCAAACAACAGGTGATTTAGGCAGCTGACCACTCAGACAGCAGTGCCTTTAGTTGCACTGCAATGGCTGTCTTGATGTCCTAAAACAATTAAAAACATTTCCCTTTCATGGCCACTTTGACTTTGGGGAGGAGACAAAGTTGCATGGGACTAGATCTGTTATATAACATGGATGGGGACACACGGTAATGTTTTTACAAGATCACCTTTCCACTGGATGGTATTCACCAGCAACATTTATCATTATTGTTCATCGCTCCCTGTAAAGACACTCAGAAAAGAGGATTTCCAGAACTGCTCCAGAAAATGGCAAGCATGGTGGGACATGTAGTTTGGGGTAAGGGAGAGTATCTAGAAGGAGTTAATGGAAGTGTGTCTTTGACTGTCATTTTAAAAAATGTTTAAACAGTCCCTGTACATTTTGATCACACCTTGTGTGCTTTTTGTATTCTTGTGTTTTCTAAAACTTTCCAAGGTAGAGAGTTCTGGGTATAAATATGTGCACTGACAAAGATTGACCCATTTTTCTCTTTTGCTTTTCTCTTAGTATTCTACCGTGTTTTGAAAATTCTTCAATTTTTCCTGTTTTATCAGTGCAATCATCAAATAAATCACTATGTTTGAAATGAGGTTTTCTTTATCTATGAAAATATATTAGGAACTAGTAAACTTGTTGTTTTGGTTTGTCATACTTTTGAATTGTATGTGAAACATTTTTTAAATTTAAAAACTCTGTATAAAATTATCATTTTAGAATTTTATAATATTTTACTTAAAAATAAAAATCATGCTATAAAATTTTTATTTTGGGATAGATTTGTGATTAAATAAAAACATTAGAAGACACATTTTCTCAGTCAGTATTCTGCTACCTGTGTGCCAAAATGCTGAAAAGGGTGAAACCGGCATTACGGAGCTCTACTGTATCCTGTGAGGGAGGGATACACTCTGAGGAAATTGAGTGTAACTCTAAATAAGAAGTAAAAATATGGTGAAAGCCGCCTCTCCTGTCTTTGCAGATACCAGTAATCTGCTTCATTGTTTCTTGTGCAATTAATCATTTCAAACAGTATTATTTTGCCAGTTAAATTGAAGCATCAATTTGAGTTAAAAGTGGGTGGGGATCTGGGGATCTGGATTTTTTTTTTTTTTAATAGAAGAGATAACCTCTCTAAAAGCCAAAAAAATGAAATAGTTCCAGCTTTTCTAACAAGAAACAAAACTGTCACTGAGGGGTGTAAGGGGCTAAATTATCATGTTGCATTGGCTGGATGAGCACATAAAGTAGCTGAGGGACACTGTTAGTATTAAAGATTTAAGTGGTTCACCTTGCCAAGGACCTTCCATGAGAAAAGTCAGTCAAAAGAAGCACTGAGCTGACATTCTTAACCATAAACAGCACATGCAATTAAAGATTGAGTTACAAATCTGGTGACCAGGTTACTACATCATCTGCAGAATTATACTTGTCTTACAAATAGATTCATCTACTGGCAAGATAAAGTGTGTGGCTTTGCTTGTATTTGAGCAGTTTCAGCATTAACTCGGCGTTGTCTTTTATAGGGATGGTTGGTAACAAACTCAAGCGGCACTGAAACTTTCAAGTATCGAATAATTCTTTTGAAACTCACTGTTTATCCTGAAATAATTTAAGCATGTCTTTAGTGCAGCTATCTAGTTAGGACTATTACTTATTATTAGTGAAATTAACGCTATCCACCTTAAATTCGAGGGCACACCTTCTTAATGGTCTGCCATATTTCCATGTGCACTTTTTCGTCTGCTGCCTTGCAAAAAAATTATCCTTAATAAGTTCTGGATCTGTGGTCATTTGCTTCATCCTATTGATTTGAAATTTATTTACTTCAACATGGTAAACCTAATTTCTGCCTCATAGAATTAGGGTGGATACAAAATAAGACAATGGTGCAATTTTTTTTAGTAAGCATACAACATTATAGAAATGTTATTATAAGCTCTTGTAAAGTCTGGATAAATCTTAGGATATCATCAGGCAGCAGGGACAGACCCTTAAAATACTTTATTCTTCCCATCCAACTGGATTCACTTACAATTTCATACACCAAAATTCTGACCATAGAAATTATATAGTAATTATATAGTATAGAAATTATATAGTAAGAGTCATTCTAGACTTACTTTCTAAAAATAAAATTGTTTGCAAGATGGGTCAAGCATGTATTTGTTGTACCTATAGCTAAACAGGATGGAGAGCAGATGTCCGGTCTGCTGAAGTCTGTATTTCTACTTGACTCTAATTCTGGGGCAGTTCTGAGGTTAGTATAAAACATGAGAAATATTATTCATTTGCTATATTTTCAGTGAATTTTATTTTGTTGAATTTTCACAGTCACATTTGTGGTACTCTTCTTACTCAAATCCAAATAAATACTCAGTACAAAGATTCTGATAGCAAGGCTCTAGATTACTGTGCAAGTGTTCACCTTATTTCCATGTACCTCCTCAACAAATCCATTGATTCCCTTGCCAAGGAATCATTGGTTACTTGCACTCCCTACACTATACTTCTGGTCACACTCACTCCAAAAGATC
Organism: Fukomys damarensis; assembly: GCF_012274545.1. Lineage (NCBI taxonomy): Eukaryota > Metazoa > Chordata > Mammalia > Rodentia > Bathyergidae > Fukomys > Fukomys damarensis. Next base: position 73,198,783 of record NW_022900929.1, read on the forward strand.
CCATCACATATTTTTTATTCTTTCTCCTGTTGCTCAAAAGCACATGACTAAGGAGCTTGACCTAGATTTTGGGAGGGAATACAAGAAGTAAGGAGAGGTTGTCTTGAAGCCACTGATTTGGGAAAGAATAGTAAAATTTCCTAGGTAATAGGAGGGGCTCATGGACAGCTCCAGGTAGAGGAAACACCGTGTGTAACAGACAGTGGGACTGGAGCCAAAAGTCTGAGAATGGGAGTGGTAGAAATCATGGTTTATATTGAAAGCACAGAGGAAAATTGCGAAAAGGTTTTATGCTCCACCCCCAGGATGAGTACAGCCATGCCGTGTTGATTAACATGATAAAATTCACTTTTGAAAAGAACATTTGCAAGACTTCTGGGAAGATGGTGGACTGGTGAGCAGTAGCAAATCAATCTGTCTGATGTGGATCGGGAGTCCACATACTGGAGTACAGCAATGTGGGTAAGAGAAGAAGGAGGAGGGTGGATCCCCAAGATCCACGAAGGTTCTGGAGCCCACAGGGAAAGTAAAGTGATGCACCTCAATACAGAAGAGGGAGGTAGCAGACTGCATTCTCCCTGATTCCTGGCTTGTGGGATGAGAGAGGAGGCTTGAGCCAACCGAGATGTGGTGATGGCAGGGAACCCTGGAGGCCTTCATGGAGAAACACTCCAGTGGAGCTCAGCAGTAGATGCCATGGGTTGCAGTGGCTGGTGACTCAGTCCAAACATCCCCAGGATAGGGTGATTGACTGGATGCCATTTTGGGTGGGGACTCCAAGGAATCATGGGTTGGCTCCATCTCTGTACTCCCAGTGTCTGGGAGAGGCACAGCCCCAGGAGACACCCAGAGTGAGGAGCCAAGAACAAGCCAGCAAGAAACACCCAGTGTTTGAGGCTGAACACTTGAGGTCATAGGTTCACAACCAGAGACCAGAATCAGCCTAAACTTCTGTGGACATGAATCAGCACCTCACCCTATTCCTACTGTAGGCTTGCTGGGATCATACAACATGGATCTGAGCTCTGTCTGCCTCCTTTGTCTACCAGTGAAAGCAGACTCATCCTTAAACAGGCACTACCACAAAACTGTAGACCCCAGAAGATAACTATGGGCTCGAAATCACAGAGAGATCTCCTTTCATTTTTGTTTTTTTATTTTTTTAAGGTATATTCTTGTTTTTGTTTTCATGAGTGTGAACATTGTTTTTAGGGGTTTTTTTCTTGTTAAGTTTAGTTCATGTTCTTGTATTTTCCTTCTTTATTTCCCTCCTGTCTTCTTCACCTGTCTCCAAACATGTAAGTAATCTTCCTTTGTCATTCAACCTTGCTTCTAATCTCTTTCTCTTTTTCTATTTCTCTATTTTTCCTTCTATCCCTTTTACATTTTTTCCCCAGAGTAAAATTGTTCAATTGAGGGGATATTTACTATACACAATTTTCTGGTTTTAGCTTTTGTTATATAACTGTAAATTTTGTTCATATAGTTAAAGATGGCAAAATAGCAGTTACTACAATTTTTCATTCCATCTCACTCCAGAAAGAATGGCTATCAACAAGAAATCAACCAATAACAAATGCTGGCGGGGCTATGGGAAAAAAGGAATCCTTCTCCACTGTTGGTAGGAGGGTAGACTGGCGCAACTACTGCAAACATAGGTGTAGAAATTCCTCAAAAAAACCCAAACTAGAGGTTCCATTTGACCTAGCTACTTCCTTTCTTGGTATCTTCCTGCAATAATTAAAAGTATCACACCACAGTGATATATGCACATTCGCGTATATAATGGCATAGTGTGCGATAGCTAAATCTTGGAAACAGCCCAAATGCCCATCAACTGATGAATGGATAAAGAAGGTGCGGGTTTTTTATACAATGGAGCACTACTCTGCCATAAAGAAGGATAAACTTGAGACATTTCTAGGTAAATAGATGCTCCTTGAGATCATATTCCTAAGTGAGCTCAATCAGACACACATATTTAAATATTGCACGGTTTCTCTGTTGTGAGAAACCAAGAGGATAAATAAGGACCACAATGGATAATAACTATTGTGGAATAGGAAGAAAATATTCAAATGGGAGGGGGAATAAGAAAGGGTAGAGGGGAAAGGAAGGAAGGGAAAAGAAATAAATTAATATCAGAAAAAATAGAAGCTAAGTTTTTGTAAATAAGGAGGGGAAATGTAGTTGAAGGGAGGAGAGGGGATTTGAGAAAAAAGAAGAATCAAGATATTCTGGCTGATGAATGAGATATACATATCTATATATCTATATCTATATATCTATATCTATATATCTATATCTATATATCTATATCTATATAGATATAGATATATAAAGTGTACCAATAAAATTAGTTTTTCAAAAAGCTAAAAAAACAGAGAAGCTTAAGAGAAGTAAAAATAAAAATATCTGTCCTGAAGTAAAACCATAAAAAAAAAGAACACTTGCAATTATGTTGGTAAATAAAACCTTTTCTTGGACCTGAGTGATGTCTGAATCCAGCTGCAGATTTGATTGCAGTGACGGGGGAGTGAGCGTGAAGAACATTAATCATCTTCTCTTTGCAAAGTAACCACCTGATATGAGTTTGTTATATTCTTTTATGCTAATCAGTTCTATTGGAAACAATGTTTGGTGTTGGCACTGCTCTAAGAAATTTAGGGATTTGGACTTCTTGCTTCTCTGCATCTTTTAAATCCTTTCAAACATCCCAATTTTCATTTTCAGGGTCTAATCCTTTCCCAATCAATTGTGTAAATTTCTCTGCTTCTGGATACACAATTTCCTATAGATTCTTTGCATTCAAGCTGTAATATAATGTATCACTGTACATGCTTCGATTTATAGCTAGAATAGCCTGGGAATATAAAGAGATTCCTTTTAGAATTACATAGAATGCCTGTGACTTTAGCCAAAGATTTAAAGTCTCACATTCAACAATTCATTTTTATAGGCCACCTGACATGGTTAGAAGCAGCCATTTCACCCCCACAGCCTTTTGTGTTCCTCAGGACCTTCAGAATTTTCAATGTCAGCAGCTCTCAGTTTGTCCAGACTTTGCACTTCTTTGCATGTGGTTATAGATGAAATTTAAGAAGTCATTTTGAAACAGTTTGTTCCATACAAGCTGTATAAATCTGAGCTCACAGTCATATGAGTTTGGAGAACAAAATTCCAGGAAGAAAGAAGAATATGTGCGGAGTGTTTATTGGAGACAAAGAGAAGAGGAATACAGTGGTACTTCCATTCAAAAACTTAATTCTTTCAGCGACTCCAGCTGCAAATTGAATTGGATGACAAATGAATCAAATTCAATGGTTAACTTTCTTCCATTTAAGGTTTCTGGATCCTTTATCAAAGATAAGATGGCTCAGTATGTTTGCAGTTGTTTCTGCATCTTCTAAATTGTTCCACTGATCCTCCGGTCTGTTTTTGTTGTTGTTGTTGTTGTTGTTTGCCAGCACCATGCTGTTTTTATCAGGGTAGCTTTGTAGTATAATTTCAAGTCAGGGATTGTGATGCCCCTGCCTTACCTTTGTCCCCCAGAATTTTTTTTCACTATTCTAGGTCTCTGTTGGTTCCAAATGAATTTTTGTATTATTTTTGATAATTCTGTGAGGTATGCTATTAGTATTTTGACTGGGATTGCATTAAATCTGTATAACAATTTTGAGAAACTATGTCCATTTTCACTATATTGATTCTTCTACCCAAGAACAAGAGATATTTTTCCATTTTCTGATACCTTTCTATCTCCTTTTTCAGAGTACTCTAGTTTTCAATGTGAAGGTCTTTTATTCCCTTTGTTGATCAATTCCTAGTTTCTTCATGTTTTTGGATGCTATTGTGAAAGGTATTCTTTCCTTAATTTCTCTCTGAGTGAGTTTGCCTTTTGTGCACAGGAATGCTATTGACTTTTGAGTGTTGTTTTTGTATACAGCCATGCTACTGAATTTTGGTTATTAAACCTTAATGTCTTTTGGTGGATTTTTGAGGTCTTCTATGTAGAGTATCATGTCATCTGCAAATAACAGTGATTTAACTTCTTCCTTTCCTATACTTATTCCTTTTCTTTCTTTCTCTTGTCTAATTGCTTTGACTGTTTTCTGAACTACATTGAATGAGAGTAGTGACACTAGTGACACCTTCTCTTGTTCCTGAACTTGGAGTAAAAGCTTTCAGGTTTTGACCATTGAATATGATGTTGGCTGTTGGTTTATTGTAGATGACTTTTATCAGATTGAGATAAAAAGGTCATCTATTCCAATATTTTCTCTAGGGTTTTATCATGAATGGGTGTTGGACTTTGTCGAACACTTTTTCTCTATTTAGATGATCTTATGGTTTTTATCCTTAGCTCTGTTAATATGGTATATTACATTTCTTGATTTTCATATGTTGAACCAGCCCTGCATCCTTAGGATGAATCCTACTTGGTCATGACATATAATCTTGATGATTTGTTGTATTCCATTTGTCAGTGTCTCACTGAGAATTTTTGTATCTATGTTCATTAGAGAGATTGGCCTATAGTTCTCTTTTTTGGTTGGATCCTTCTCTGGTATTGGTGTCAGGGTAACGTTTGCTTCAGGAATGATTTTGGGAATGTCACTTCTCTTCCAATTTCATTAGAGTTTGAGGGTACAGGCATTGAATCTTCTTTACATTTCTTATAGAATTCAGCAGATAAAATGGATTTCAAACTAACACTAATTAAGAGAGACAAAGAAGGCCACTACATCTTTGGAAAGGGAACAGACCAAGAGGAAGAGATGACAATCATAAATATATATGCACCAAATATAGTGCACCCAACTATATAAAACAAATATTAATGGTCATGGAAAATAAAAAAAGTACCAATACAAGAGTAGTGGGGGATCTCAATATCCCATTGTCACAAATAGATAGATCAATGTCAGTATCAACAATGAAATACTAGAACTCAACCAAACTCTTGAACAAATGGACTTAGCATGTTTCCAGAGTGTTCCACCCCACAAAATCAGAATATACATTATTTTTGGCTGCATATAGATCATTCTCCAAAATATACCACATGCTTGCTGATAGAACATGTTTAAGTAAGTGAAAAGGAATTGAATTTATCTCCTGTATATTGTCAGACCATAGTGCCATAGTGCCATGAAATTAGAGATCAATAGCAAAAGAAACTGCAAGAATTTCATAAACCCATGGAAATTGAAGAACATATTCCTGAATAACCAATGGGTCACAGAGGAAATTAAAGAAGAAATAGACAGTTTTTACAATTAAATGACAATGTCAATAGGACATATCAGAATCTATGGGGCACAATGAAAGCAGTCTTATGAGGGAAATTCATAGCAGTGAATTTCATATCAGGAAAACAGAGTGAGCTCAAATGAACAACCTGATGCTGAACCTCAAGTTTCTAGAAAAAGAAGACAAGGACAAACCCAAAGCTCATACAAGGAAGAAAATTATAATGATCAGAGCAGAAAATCATTGCAATGGAAACTAAGAGAACAATACAAAAAAAAAATCAATGAAGCAAAGAGTTGATTCATCAAAAGAATAAACAATACTGACAGATCCTTATCCACCCTTTTCAATAAAGGAAAGAAAAGGCCCAAATCCATGCAATTAGGAATGAAAAGGGTGAAATTACAACGGACACAGCAGAAATCCAGAGGATCATCAATACCCACTTTGAATAAGATGGAAAACACAGAAGAAATGGACAGATTTCTAGATACATATGAATTACCAAAGTTGAACAAAGCAAATAAAAAAATTCTACATAACCCAATATCAATCAACAAAATTGAAAACAATTAAAGCTTACAATGAGAAGCCTGGGTCCTGATGGCTTCACTGCTGAATTCTACAAGACATTTAGAGAAGAACGACCACCACTACTGTTTAAACTCTTCAATGAAATGGAAAGGGAAGCAATACTCCCAAATTCATTCCTGGAATCAAGCACCATCTTGATCCTAAAAGCAGAGAAAGACAAAAACAAAAAAGAGAACTATATATCAAGCTCCCTAATGAACACAGATGCAAAAATCCTCAATAAGATACTGGAAAACAATGCAAAAGATCATCAAAAACATATACCCTGACCAAATGGGATCCATCCCAGGGATACAGGGATGATTCAACGTAGATAAATCAATAATTGTAATACACATTACATTAACAGACCCAAGGACAAAAACCATATGATCATCTCAACAGATGCAGAAAAAGCATTTGACAAAATCCAATACACATTCAAGATAAAACCCTTCAGAAAGCTGGAATACACACTCTTCATCTCAATTTGATAAAAGCCATCTATGAAAAACCAGCAGCCAATATATTAAATGGTCAAAAACTGAAATCCTTCATGCTAAAATCAAGAACAAAATGAGGATGTGCACTATCACCACCCCTGTTCAATATAGTTCTGGAAACATTAGCCACAGCAATTAGACAAGAGAAAGAAAAGCAATAAAGATAGGGAAAAAAGTTAAATTGTCATTATTTGTAGATGATATGATCTGCTATATAGAAGACCCCAAGAACTCCAAAAGTCTTCTAGACTTCATAACCAAATTCAATAGAGTACATAGATACAAGGTCACCATACAAAAATCAGTAGTCTTCCTGTACACAAACAGACTCACCGAGAGAGGAACTGGAGAAAAAACTCCTCTTACAATAGCATCCAAAAAATGAAATACCTAGGAAAGAACCTAATGAATGAAATCTAGGACCTCTACTCTGAAAACTACAGTACTCTGAAAAAAGAGACTCAAGAGGATATCAGAAATTAGAAGGCTGTCCCTTGCTCCTGGATAGGAAGAACCCATACAGTGAAAATGGCCAGACTTCCAAAACTGCTACATAAATTCAATGCAATCCCAACTGAAATTCCAACAGCATACTTCACAGACTTTCAGAAAACAATCCAAAAATTAATTTGCAATAAGAAGAGACCTGGAATAGCAAAAGCAATTCTAGGCAACAAAGACAAGGTAGGGAGTATCACAATCTCCAACTTGAAACTATACCACAAAGCTACTGTGCTAAAAACAGCACAATACTGGCAAAGAAACAAACCTAAGGATCAATGGAATAGCTTGGAAGATGCATAAACAACTCTAGACATATTCAGCAACCTCATCTTTGGTAAAGGAGCCAAACACCCTCACTGGAGGAAGATAGCCTCTTTAATAAATGGTGCTGAAAAAATTGGGTATCAACTTGCCAGAGATTAAAACTTGACCTATATCTCTCTAAACTAAAATTGAAATGGATCAAAAATCTAAATATTAAAACAGAAATACTAAACTGGCTGGAAGAGAAGAAGTTAGGTAGAACTCTCAAAGACGCTGATGTAGGAAACGATTTCATGAACAAAAACCTCAGTAGCATGTGAACTAGCACTAGGATCAACCACTTGGATCTCATCTTATTAAAAACTTCTGCACAGTAAGAGAAACCACCAAGAGAGTGAAGAGACAACACACAATGTAGGAGAAAATTGTTACCAGATGTTACTCAGAGAAAGGTCTACTATCTAGAATATATAAAGAACTTAAAAACTCAGACCTCCCAAACTTAAAGACCAATCCAAAAATTGGCATCTGAAATGAACAGACATTTCTCAGACAAAGAAGTATAAACAGCAAATAAACATATGAATAAATGTTTAACATTACTCCTCATTTGAGAGATAAAAATGAAAACAACACTGAGATTATACCTCACTCCAGAAAGAATGGCTGCTATAAAGAAATCAACCAATAACAAATGCTGGTGGGGCTGTGGGGAGAAAGGAACCCTTCTCCATTGTTGGTGGGAGTGCCGACTGGTGCAACCACTATGGAAATCAATAGGGAGATACCTCAAAGAGTTTGGACTAGAGGTTCCATTTGACCCAGCTCTTCCCCTGCTGTGTACCTTCCCAAAAGAATTAAAAGAATGATATATGCACACCCATGTTTATAGCAGCACAGTTTGTAATAGCTAAAGCTTGGAAACAGCCCAATTACTCATCAACTGGAGTCTGGATAAAGAAGATAAGGTTGGGTTGTTTTCTTTTTTTGTTGTTTTTGGTTTTTTTAATAAAATGGAGTGCTACTTTTCCATAAAAAATGAGAAACTAGAGACATTTATAGCTAAGTGGATGCACATTGAAGCCCTACTCTTAAGTGAAATAAATAGGACACTCATGTGTAAATACTGAATAGTTTCTCTGGTGTGAGAAACTGAAAGTGTAAATAAGGATCAAAATGTAGAATAGATAATGTGAAATAGGAAGAAAGGGTGCAAAGGAGAAGGGGAAGTGGGAAGGGTGGGAAAAGGAAAGAAGGGAAAGGAATAAACAGAAAGTCTTTGTAAATGGGAGGGTGGAGAGGTTGAAGGGAGGGCAGGGGAAAGGGGAACAAGTAAGAAGAAAGATACGTCATGTAAAGGTACAAATTCCCAGTGATGAATGTCATCATATTGTACACCTAAAATGTACCAGTAAACTTAATGAAAAGAAAAAAAGAACGAAACCATGATCACACAGGAAATATCACAAAGAATCAACAACTGGGGTCTCAACTCACTAAAAAGATTTTGCACAGCAAAAGAATCCACCACAAAAGTGAACAGACAGCCCATAGAGTGGGCAAAAATTTTTGCCAGCTGTTCCTCAGACAAAGAACTAAAATCTTGAACACATAAAGAACTAAAAAAAAAAAAAATAAAAAAAAATCAGACCTTTCCAATTTAAAGACCCGATCCAAAAATGGGTATCTGCATATTGAGGATATACTCCTAAGTGAAATACATAAGTCACACATGTGTAAATACCGAATAGTTTCTCTGGGGTGAAAAACTATAATGGTACATGAGATCCTAATGGTATAATTGACAATGTGAAATAGGAAGAAAAGGGCTAAAGGTGTAGGGAAAGTGGGAAGGGTAGAGGAAAGGTAATAAGGGAAAAAAATATATGAGAAAATGAAAAAATGGAAATAAAGTGTTTGTAAATGGGGAGGGGAGAGGGGGGTGAAGGGAGGGCAGGGACAAGGGGAAAAAATGAGAACCAGGACGTGTCATGTAAAGGTATCAGATCCCAGTGATGAGTGTGACTGTACTGTATACCTAAAATGTACCAATAAACTCAGTGAGAGAAAAAAATGGGTATCTGAAATGAATACACACTTCTTAGATGAAGAAGTACAAACAGCAAATAAATATATGAAAAAAATGTTCAGCATCACTAGTCATTTGGGGGATGCAGATGAAAACAACACTGAGATTCCACATCACTCCAGAAAGAATGGCTGCTATCAAGAAATCAACCAATAACAAATGCTGGCTGGGCCGTGGGGAGAAAGGAACCCTTCTCCATTGCTGGCAGGAGTGCAGACTGGTGCAACCACTGTGGCTACCAGTGTGGAGATTCCTCAAAATCTGAAACTAGGGTTCTTTTGACCCAGCTGTTCTTCTTAGCATCTTCCCTAAAAAATTAAAAGCGTTATACCACAGTGATATATGCACACCCATGTTTACAGCAGCACAGTTTGTAATAGCTAAAACTTGGAAACAGCCAAAATGGCCATCAGCTGATGAATGGGTAAAGGAAGTGTGGTTCTTTTGTATACAATGGAGTACTACTACTCTGCCATAAAGAAGGATAAATGAGGCATTTCTAAGTGAATAGATGCACCTTGGGACCACACTTCTACGTGAAATGATTCAGACACACGTGTGAATATGGCATGGTTTCTCTGTTGTGAGAAACCAAAAGAGTAAATAAGAACCAAAATGTATAATAGACATTGGGAAATGGGAAGAAAATGTTCAAATGAGAAAGGGAATGAAGGATGGGTATGAGGGAGAAAAAAGGGACACGAACAAAAAAAATGGAAGGAAAAAATGGAAACGAGGTTTTTGTAAATAAGAGGGGAGAGGGTTGGAAGGAGGGGAAGGCAATGGAAACAAGAGGAGCAAGATATGTCGCGTACAGGTGCAAACTCCCTATGGCAAAACTTATTATTACGTATGTCTAAAACGTACCGGTAAAATAAAAAGTAAAAATATTTAACCCTAAAGAAAAAAAAGGACAGCTGGTAAACAGTAAGTGCTCAATGCATGTTGAATAAACAACTGAATTAAGAAATTTGATGGCTAGGATCAATGTTGACCTCATGTGGAAATTTAATTTGATTCTTGACCAATTCAGTTCGCAGCCAGAATCGTGGAAAAGAATGAAGTTCGTGAAGGAGGCGCTGCTGTTGCTCCTGGATTTCCGGGAGGGGTCCTGAGTATGTTGCCGCGTGGGCCCTTAGAAGACAGAGCCACTCACCTATAGCTCCCAGGCGCCACAGGGAATCAGTTCAATCTGCTGAAGACCTCAAGAGGGAAGCAGTTTCCCGGGGGCACGGTTTATTGAGCATGTACCACATTCACAGTGAGACCAAGGCGAGCTCGCCCACAGATGAGCCGACAAGGTTGGTGTGCAGCGGGCAGAGAGAAAGTCCAGACTCTTGGCCACCGGGCTGGCGCAGTCTGCAGACCTCACACCCGTGCGGTGCGCTCCAGGATGGCGCAGCGGCGGTCCCAGTCGGTGGCGGAGCTCGAGCGGCGGTTCGCGGGGAAAAGCAGTACCCACAGCAAAGTGTGCCAGAAGAGCCCCGGGAAGAGCAGCCAGAGGTTCAGTCTTTCCTGCTGTGGAGGAGTCTGGTACGGAATGCGTGTGCTAATCTCATAGTGGTTATAACACGTGCGGATCTTTGGTGGTACACACGTGCTCTTCTTCATGGCAAAAATACATTTTTTAGAGAACACGTTTTTCGTAAGTGTCTCGAGAGGGTTCGCGAGATAAGCTTGGCACGCAGGAAGGGTGGTTATCACACAGGCCCGGAGGTGGTGTGGTTATCACGCCAATCGCGAGCAAGTTTAGGCTCAGAAAGTGAGAGAGAAGGTTTCGATCCTGCTCACCTCACCCCTGACCCCGTGCTTCTCCTACAGGAGCAGAGCCCCTGAACTGCCCGCTGGTTCAGTGACCGCCTATCAGGTGGCTCTGTGATTCAGAATGACCAAGTGGAACCCAGGCTCCCTGACCCACTTACTCAACACGGCGGGTTTAAAGGAAACTGGGATTTTAAAGGGAAAAAACCTGTTATTTTGCATTTTAATTTCTGGAAACTCAGGAGAGGGGCTGCATTCCGTGTCACAGTTCGGTGCTTGTCCTTTAATGCTTATCAACGTGGCTGATTACCCAACCCTATGTCAGACCCTTTCCCTAGCTAGCTGTCTCTTATAGGCTATTTTTGCAATTTCACCACTGTCTGTCACAGATAGCTAGAGTCGCATAATCATCCTGCCAGCCAGGTCCTCGTTTCCTTAAAACTTAACTACAAGTGCGATTATGTTAAAATTAGGAATCTTGGTCATCAAAAAACACTGTTAAATTGGGGATTTAGCACAGTGATTCTGCCACCTGCCTTGCAAGCACAAGGTCCCAAATCTGATCCCTGGTACCAAAAACAATAATAATAATAATAATAATAATAATAATAATAATAATAATAATAACAACTAGAACAACAACAAAAAAACACAAACACTGTTAAGAGTGACCAGAAGAATCCTAGGATAAAAGAAAACATTTCTATCAAATATAAACAAAAGAGGAAGTTCTACTTCATGAATCAGATAAAAACAAATGGAGCCACAATGAGCTATCAATACATAGTCACCAGAATGATTAACATTTTCCCCCAAAAGAATTAGAAGAATCATACCCCAGCGGTATATGCGCACCCATGTTCATAGCAGCACAATTTGTAGTAGATAGAACTTGGAAGCGGCCCAGCTGCCCATCAGCTGGAGACTGGATAAAGAAAATGTGGGTTTTTCTTAAAAATAAAAATGGAGTAAAACTCAGCCATAAAGAATGAGAAATAAAGAATGCTTGGGTATTATCGCCTAATGCTGAACATATGCATATTTTGCATCCTAACATTTCACTCTTGCATCAGCATATATCCAAGAGAAATAAGTATAGCGATGCATCAAAAGGCACGTGCAAAAAAGTTCATCGCAACCTGGCACATAACAGTTAAATACTGAAAACAACTTACATAACTCTCACCCGTATGGTGGACAGGAAAATGGTGCTATGCATTCATACGAAGGAATAAAGGAAATGGCAGTGAGTATGACCGTGTACAACACTGGCCAATCTCAGTAATATGAGGTTGAGATGAAGAATCCAGTTCACAGTAGGATATGCATAGTGCACGAGTTATTTTATATAAAGTGTGAAAAAACCACAGATCTCTTTTTGGCATTGGAAGTCAAGGGAATGACTACTTTGCTTTGGGGAGGAAGATATGGAAAACAGAGGTGGTGCTTTGAGGCACTGGTTAAGTTCTGTACCTTGGACTGGGTGATGGTTCCACAGGACTTGAGGAACCCTGGCATTTATTAATTACTTTGGATTGTTGATACATTTATTTTACTCATTCATTTCCTCAACCATAAAGTAATCAATCTCATATTCTCATTTTCTTGAGGGTCTATCACATACAATTTTTTTTTTTTACCCCAACACGTAGCAATTCCATGTAAACAACCCACATTGGCTAGTTAAAGCATGAAGGAATTTGCAGATAATATCAGGCAGCTCACAGAAACTCCAGGAAGGCTGGAGAGCCAGATTAGGGTTCTGTGCAGATAGGAATAGTGCAGTCGGAGCTAAACAACTGCCTGAGGCTGGCCACAGTCCCCTAGGAAAACGCCAGGTGCTTCTGCCGACACACCTGCCTGGCGTTCCAGCGCCTGGCCACGCCCCCCTCCTATTGCTCACTTCTGCCGCGGCTCCTTGCATTGCCTTTGATCAATGCAATTTGGGTCATGAGTATGCGTCCCATCTGATCCGCACCCTGGAAACCAGAGTAGCTCTCCTTTGGGTGTGGACCATTCCCAGTGCAGAAAATAGCAAAGTATCCAAGCACTGCTCAAAAATTGATGGGCATTATAAATAATATGCTGCTGCTACAATTGTACTATTAATCTCCCCCAAACTTTCAAGAAGCTGATAATTCTGGTACCTTTGAAACATTTACAAAATGTAGGCAGAGGAGAGGAGAAAACTTCCAAATCCTCTTCGCAAACATTGAAACCAACACCTTGTCACACAAAGAATGTTGTAAACATGGAAGTACAAATCTTGAGCAAAATACTAGGAACTGGAACCTACCTGTGTGTTTTAAAAACAATTACATCATGAACAACCAAGTTTCTCAATAGAACTCATCATAGTAAAGACAAAAGTTGATCCAATCCCTCAACAGAAACTCAAATAATATTGATAAGATTTAACATTCACTCTTGCATTTAAAAAATCTGGAATATTTCCTAGGCCAGACTGTGGGGTTTTGGATTCAGCTTCCTTTCTCCTTCCTTTTGCTAATAGTAATTCAATTCCCTTGGATACTACTCTCTCTGAAGCCATGTACTTGGGCTGGGGCTGATACCCTCTAAGGGCCACATGTAGGAGATGAACCGAAACCAAAGGCACGGCGGAGGTTTTTTGTTGTTGTTGTTGTTTTGTTTGGTTGGTTTTTTGGTTTTTTGAGACAGGATCTCACTATGTAGTTAAGACTGACCTGGAACTCACTATGTAGCCCAGGCTGGTCTCGAACTCACTGAGATCCTCCTGCCTCAGCCTCCCAAGTGCTGGGATTACAGGTGTGCACCACCGTGCCCGGCCTAGCACAGTGAAGTTTTAAAGTCCTGACTGCATGGGCCAGCTCAAATCAGGATGATGTCCCAACGCGGAAGGACAGAGAATCCTTGCTTTTCCACAGGGCTTGCATCAGACAGGCTGTAGCTTGAGCAGTATAGATGGCCACGCTGCCTTTGCATAAGCTCTTGGACGTAATTCTCATGTAAGTAAGTCCTTTGTCTTGTTGGAAACCAGTTTGTTGGCACTAGGAGAGAGTAGTTCTTCGCAGATAATTGACACCCAACAAACATTTTCAAATGAATGAATGAATGATGTTTTTAAGCCAAGATTGAGCGACTTAAAGCCGAGACGTGGGAAGAATGTGAATCTCCATGTGGTCATTTCCAAGCTGGAAGCAAACTGCACCAAATTTATGATTTTTCAGTTACAAGAGCCATATTTTCTTTTTGCTTGAATCAATTTCCATAAGAGTTTTGGATATTTGCAGTAAAACAGTCTCTAATTGAAATACAGGGGCCAGGGATTTAACTCAATGGCACCATACCTGCCTCATAAGCGCAAGGGCCTGAGTTCAATCCCTGGTACTGCAACAAAAAAACAAACAAAAAACAAACCAAGAAACCAGGTTGAGCATCCCTAATCAAAAAATCCAAAGCTGGAGGTGTTCCAAACTCTGCACTGTCTGAGCAATGATGTGACGCCGTGAGAGGAAGTTTTCATGCCTGATCTCAAGGCAGGGTCACAGCCAAGACACAAGCGCACACCAAGCAGTGTACTCATCATCTCTAAGGAAGGAAGACCCTCCCAAGTGTGCACAGCAGCAGTGCATGAGGCACACCCACAAAGAAACAAATAGCCTGTAAGGAGGAGCCAGCATTTCCGATCAGGTGGACCAAAACATTTCCCACGGTGCTGCACTAAGGCCAGTGCCTACATGCGTCAGTCACTGTGCTTTTTGCTTATTCTGTGCTCCATGGTGTGAAGATACTTTTGAAAATGTCAGAAAGGCCTGCAGATACACCTGCTAGCAACACTGATGAAGCGGAAGCATTTACAGTTGCCAATAGCACTGAAAGCCACATTTTTGGAGAAACTGAGCAGAGATGCAAATGTGAGTTGTCCTACAGAAGAATGTACTGTTGGGATGACCTCTGTAGACAAACTGAAAACAAGTTGATGAGACAGCAACATGCCATGTAAATCTCAGAACGAAGATCTTATTTGATGGATGAGGGAATGGCTCCATCCCGGTTGTGGTGAATATGTGTCATGGAATGGTGTGCTGCTCATGAAACACACAAAGATCTGTCACGGCGAAGTGAAATTTTGATGGAACCATGCATATGCAATGAGCTGGTTGCAGAAACTTAAGAAAAGGGTGCTATCAAACTTTGGTATTCAAGTTTTCAAGGTTGGTAGTTAGAAAGCATCTCCTGGTGACGAAGGAACAGAGAACTTCATGGACAAAGTCTGCCAGAGTCATTGCTGATGAAAATTGGATGCCAGAACAAGTCCATGAAGCAGCACTGTTTTAGCACTGTTGCTCCAAAAGGACACTGACGCCAACAAGGCAGCCCCCGCAGGAGTCCAGGAGGCCAAGGGCAGGATAAGTGTGGTGGGCTGTGCTGATGCAGCAGATACACATAACAGTGAACTTGCCATGATGACCAAAAGCTGTGCCCTCTACACACTAAGGGTGGGAACTCCACACTCATCCATTACAGATCGCCAAGGACATCTTTTCTGTTTGGCTCACAAAAGTTTTGTACCAGCAGTCTGTACACACTGTAGGTAAGCACAACAGCTTGATGACCGGAAGAATTTTTTTAAATTTCTTGACAATTATTCTGCTCATCTCCCACCTGAAAAGCTCATCAAAATTAAAATCTGTCCTATGTGCTTTCCCCCAAATGTGACTCCATTAATTCAGCCAAGTGATCAGGGTATCCAGAGATCAGTGAAGAGTGAAGAGAAAATCACTTTATTAAACAGCACACTAGCAGTGGACAGAGATATGAGTGCAGAAGGTTTCCCAAAGAGGCTCAGCATGGAGGACATTGGATGTTATTGCCAAGACTTGGAATTCAGTGACTGAAGACAGCTGTGCATGCTTCTCACAACCTCTATAATGAAGAGCAAGTGGTAAATTAGAAAGATTTCATCTGTCAAGTGAAAGAAAAAAAGAC
This sequence comes from Fukomys damarensis, assembly GCF_012274545.1. Lineage (NCBI taxonomy): Eukaryota > Metazoa > Chordata > Mammalia > Rodentia > Bathyergidae > Fukomys > Fukomys damarensis. Next base: position 73,214,701 of record NW_022900929.1, read on the forward strand.
CTCTGCTATACCCGCATGTGCCTCAAGAGTCCATTAGTAACCTGGAAAAAGTAGATAACAAAAACTTTTTACCTTGATAATGAGATTTATTTGTTCATTCACTGATCAATGTTAAAACAGTAGAAATACTTCCAAATCAAGGCAATCTTGAAAATAGCAAGAATGAAGGTGACTAGGCACAGCAGAAAAGCGTCTGTCGACGGCACAGTGAAAATGCTGATGGAATTGTCCAAGTCGAGCGGCTTTCATTCATAGAGACAAGAAATCAGGTCAAAGCGCAAAGCCAAATGGATTTCCAAGACAAAGCCATTCTTTGAGGAGGCGGATGCCTCTGGAGGAAACATTTTTAAAAGCCGTCAATCAAGCAGTGAGTCTCTTCCTTGCCAGAGGATGCGGTCTCTCCACTGCTCCGGATGGCAGGTCTTCTCTTGGGACTGTGAGTAGAGCGTGCAGTGACCGTTCAGCCTCACCACAGGCAGAGGCTGAAAGCCGGGACTTGGGTAATGTTGCTGTGCTGCTCAGTGACCTGAACACCCAGGTCTCACTGTTTTGTACGTATGCGTAAGTATACAAAAACGAGGGTTTATCAGTAGCATATAAAGCCACCACCCTTATTCACCATCATAGACAATGGGTTCATAGGAGAAATATGCATTGTTTATTAAATGACAAAGGTGACTGTTCAAATCTCCAGGGAAAAATAGACTCTTTGATAAACATTGTACTTTGCAATATTAAACGTTTGATAAATATAATATGTTGGAATGTATAGATAATTCCTCTAAGCTCATGTGGGTGTGGTTGCTTGGTTGTTTTTTCCAGTGTTATAGATTGAACTCAAGTTCTTCTTGCTGACATATATGCCCCTTTTTTTTACTTTTTAAATTTTGAGACAGGGTCTCACTGGGTGGCTAAGTTGCCCAGGCAGGACTCAAACTTGCAATCCTCCTACTCAGCTTCACAGAAAGCTGGGACAATAAGGCCTGTGATATCACATCTGGCTTGATGTTGTTTTATAATAGAAATACTGGGAAAATTTTTCTATCAATAAAGAACTAAGTTTTAAAAAATACTTGGGAAAATGTCCAAGACAAGTTGATATGAGGGGGAAAAAATGAACACTAATTACAGGACAGTAAACACAGTGAACCTTCATTAGTATAAAATCTATATACCTCCATCCCATTCATCTATCTTACATGTAACAGTATAATTGCATAAACAAAAAAGTTTCAAAAAGAGTATTTCAGCACTCAGAATGTTATAAAATGGGTGATGCTGGGACATAAATGGGAGAGACCTTATTTTAACTTTGAATTTTTTTCAGTGAGCATGCGTTACTTAAATGTTTGAGAAAAAGAAATGAATACAGTTGAAAAAATAAAAGGAAATGTTTAGGACCTCGAAGTTAGATATCAAGGGACTTCGAGCCAAGTGTAGAGATAGGAGTGTCTGAAATGGCCCTTCTCCTTCTGGTGATGTGTTTGGAAAGGTCTGGTAGGGTGTTTCCAAGGAAACCAAGCAGCAAAGCCCCAAACTGTCACCTTTAAAAAAAAGAGAGAGAGAGACAGAGAAAGTTAGTTGGTCTTTGCATTGTGGGAAGATATAAAGGAGAAGTGAATTGAATTTCGCATTAATAACAAAAGTAGATATCTTTGTTTAAAACAACAACAGTCCTGAAGCTATTGAACCTCAGCAGACAGAACCAGACGAGAACAGGACTAAGTGCCCAGATAAGACCTTGCCAAGAGTGAGAAGTATCAGCAAAAGGAAATGTATGGGAGCCTAAAACTAAATTAATTTCATCAAGGGTATCATTGAAAACAAATTACCATGTGCGATAACAAAGCCCCAGCAAGCCAAAGGACACAGACAACACTCGAGTTCAGAGACTTGCAGTTTATTTTGTTTTTAGTAAGCTGCATTTTCTCTAAACAGAAGAGGAATAATTAAAGAATGTTTCCTGCGCTGTTTCTGATATTAATTAAAGCTGTCCGGGGGCACCGATAGGAGAACATGACAACAGAGCCCGCCAGGATCATGCGCACTGGTCATGCTGTAGATCAACGAACTTGGGTTAGCGTCTGAATCCCGCTTGCTGACGTTTGGGGCTGAAGCAGTGCACGGTGCATCCTTTACGTGGACAGCCACCATTCGTGTTTCTTTTGGCCAATGAGGAAGTGGGCCAGGTAGAAGCTTGGTGTCTGTACAGGTGGACGGGGGGTGGGGAGTCTGCTTCAGCTGCACCCCTTGGCTTGTGCCCATCTGACTGCCCTTGCTCAGTCCCCCGATGGGCTTGTGTTTGCTTTTGCTCTTGGCTGTGTTAGAGAAGAATGCAGAGTTTAGGAAACAGCTCAGGAATGAAGGCTGTGGCGCTGTGTTCTCACTCCCAAGTGTGACTCATATTCCTGGCTGGAGGCCAGCTGCTTAACTCCTGTGTCTCGGCGTTCGTCTGTAAAGTGGAAATGGTGGCCCCACACGATCTGCTGGGGTTTATTTTTAATTAGCTCATGAGTGTGAAGAAATTTGAAAAAGGATAGGGCAGTAAGGAGATATATGTGTCTTGGCAATAAGGATTGCTAAATGACATAACAAGGAAATGGAGCATCTCTAGAGATGGGCTTTAAAAATAGAATAAGTTTCATTTCTCTGGGGTGGCCCAAAAAGTTCTGAAGGCAAATATTGGGACCAGATAAACTTTCTAGGTATCTTATAGCTCTATGACTTCCTAGTGCCAAAGCTTGAAGGATTATGCTACAGCGACCAAAACAAAGATACCGTTCTAGTCATTTATGATAATCATCTTCCATGGTTCTCATGTGTTTTACAAATTGTGCAAAACTGTTGAATGATTGGGGAAAAAAGCTTTAATTCTCAACTCTCTTACAAACCTCAGGAAATGATCTAAAATGAATTTTAGCAAAGAAAACGAGTATCTTTCAATTAAAGTTCTAAAAGAAGCCCAAGGTCTGAAGAAGACACGATAAGGAAATTGCTTTCCAATGCTGCAAGTGGTAAGAACAACAAAAGCCAGCCCCCAGATTCCATAAATAAAATAATTTAATGATCATATGGATTTTTGCAAATTGTGAAGCTGGCTGCCAATTTTGCAGTTAATATTTCTCAAAGTCAGCATATGCTCATCACCATGTGCTTATAAAACATTCTCAAAAGTGAAGACAAAAGATTGTGCTTTGGCACGCTTACCAACTACATGAACAATTATATCAGACTCTTACTTCACCCTAAACCAAGGCAGAAAGTAGGGGAACCCCTTCTGGAGCCCTATGTGTTCTGCATTAATACCTTAGCACTCCTGATGTAATCGCTTTCTCTGTGAGCAGTCACCAACATAAAAACAAATGAAAATAGTCCTCTAAGTATTTAGTAAAAATATTTGGGAAGATAAAAACGTGGGATTTTGTGTGATATTTTCCAATGACGGCTGGAAATATGATTTTTCTTTACTTCAGGAAACTAAAACCTTTGGGATTTTTCAAATGTTTATTTTGGACAGAGACTATTAAAACATTCAGTATTTACCCTGGTGCCATGTGAAGCTTATGTTTAGGGGCCTGAGATGTCGTTCGGGTCTGAGATATGCTCAAACAAATTTTCATTTGAGTAGACATAGTTTTGACTTAGAGCAAAATACTCTGCTTCGGACTTGCTGCTATGGAGAAAAACTCAAACCGTGAATTAGTACTTTTGAAAATGTGTTCTTTCAACCATGTGATCCTTTGAGGAGGGCTGAAAGTTGGGAATTTTAAATTTTCCCTAAAGAAAAGGGTTGTGATCCATCTGGAGGATGTGTTTTTTGGTTTTGGGGGGTTTTTTGTTTCTTTGTTTTTGTTTTTGTTTTTTCTCCTCTTCCTTAAGAAAGGAACTGGGTCTGAAGCTGAACATACTGTCTGAGATGCTAGGAGAACCCTGAGGTTTTCTTGCTGTCTCCTCTATCCAAGACCATGGCAGGGGGAGACACACATCTCTCAAGACAGATAGAGTCAAATGGCATTTAAGGAACAGAACTTCTCAGGAGAGGGAGAAGTTCTTTCCCTCTCATGCATGCGTGTTGTGTGTGTGTGTGTGTGTGTGTGTGTGTGTGAGTGTGTGTGTTCACTTTATCAGGAGTCTTACAGAGTTCAGCCCTGTATGTCTTCTTCTGATGTAAGTTACAGATATACTACTGTTTCCATAGTTCATACTGAGCCTCTCAATGCAGGTCATGATGAGGTGGTTTTGAGAAAGGCAAGGATTTGAGTGAGGTAAAGTACAATGAAGACAGGGAGGAGTCTGGGAATATCTACCGAGGAGCAGATATTCCTTGGGCCTGAGGGCTGACAACTTCCTAGCGAAGGGTCTCATAATCTACTTCTGTCCAGAAGTCTCTGAACAAAGCTCAGAGAAAATGCTTTTCGGCCGGGGATTTAGCTCAGCGGTTCCACTACCTGCCTTGCAAGCACAAGGATCAGAGTTTGA
>NW_022900929.1:73219427-73254724 GCF_012274545.1 Fukomys damarensis
CGAAAAAAAAAAAAAAAAAAAAAAAAAAAAAACAACAACAACAACAAAGCTCAGAGAAAACGCTTTACTTCCTGACAAGCACATGTCCCCGTGGTGGTGCTCTTGGTGGCAGCAGCCCGTCTCCTAAAACAGTCTGTCTCCCTGCCTCTAGGAACATACAGGCTGCAGCCAGACACCTGCATGCTCAACTGTGGCGTGAGCCGTGGGGTGTGGACCTGAGCCCCGCTCACTCTGGAGCATTTTACAAAAAGTCATTGCTAGTCACCGTGCATCTGTGCCTTGGAGCTGAACGGACCTAGACACCACACACTTCCAAAAGCATTCTCTTCTTCCCTGTGACAAGTATGTCCTGTCAGACTTCAGTGTTTCTGAACACGAATCCGCATGGATCACATCTGCTTGAGCACAGATGTGTGCTGTGTGGCTGTGATGTGCCACATATGTCCCGACTGCAGGATGCAGTGATGAATAGCTCAGTAGCACAGCCCCTCTCAGCAGAGAAATGTACCACATGCAGAAGCTTCTGTGAAGTGATTAAGTGGCTGCAAAAACATCAGCATAGCCCTTCCTACCCTCCTCCTTAGGCCGTGGTCTCCTCCCAGTTTGTCTTTTTCGGTCTTTAAAAATCCAGTATGCTTCACTTGTCTCACCTGGTCATTTCATCACTCCAGATGAATTTCCAAGTGATGAGATCAGAGTCGGAGGGGAGACTGAACATTTTGCAAATCGCCTGCAAAAGCCTGGATGTTTGGGTCCATTGCAATAGTAGGATACCGTTCCCAACGGGGCTTAGGCTGAACTCTACACCATGGTGCACACCTTGGGAGGCTGAGGCAGGAAGATCTCACCTTAGCAACTTAGCCAAGAGTCTGTCTCAAAATAGAAAATGAAAAGGGTCTGGGGATGTAGTTCAGTGGTAGATACCTAGCATGTGTGAGGCCCTAGAGGCCCCAGTGTGCAAAACAAACAAACTGGGAAGGCTGCGATAACTTCGAATCCAGCCCTTTTCTCTCTTCATATCACATCCAAGCACCAGTTACGGGCGCCACTGGGCAAGAACATTGACCAACTAGAAAACACCTCGCAGAGTCAGGTACGTAGGACCAAAGGAGACCGAGAGGCCCTAAATGAAGAATGCCTTGGAGAGATGGGGATATTTGGCCCAAGGGGGAAGACGTGCTTTTAATCCGCATGTGATCATAGGGGGAGGGAGGAGATGTAGAAGGTGTAAGGACATAAGCAGCAAGCACTTGACAGAGCTATTGGGTTAAATACGGGACAGCCCGATTCGTGTTCTATAAGTGGAGCCAGGGACCATGAGTGAATATTGGGGGTGCTTTCTGGGCTCAGTGTAACTATGAGTTCCCTGATAATTACCATGTTTCGGGCTAGGAATACGCTGCTTCACAGAAGGAATGAGCGGCTGCCGCTGAAAACATTCAGGTGAGGACTAACCACCAATTAAAGTGCTGTAATGAGATTCCCATGACTATTTCAACAAGCATCTGTTGTGTGCTGGTCATGGTGAAGCTGAGAGACACAGAGGCAAGGAGAACCCCTTCTTCCCTCAAAGAGCTCACGATGTAGAGACCAAGATGTAAACAAACCAATAATGCGGTTTGGTATCACGTGTACAAAGGACTGTGGGCCAAGAGTCGGAGGCGTGAGAAAGAAACCAGAGAAAGTTTTAGTAAGAAGGCAGCACTCTGAACAAGTGGGAGGGTAAGGAGCGTTGTGTGAGCCCTGTCGTCAATACGAGGTGGTCCATAGAGAAGACGTTCAGGGTGAAGGGAGGGAGGTCGTCCCTTCTCAAGGGACGGAGTAGGGAGAGCATGGCTGACCAGGTAACCAGATGGTTGGAAATGTGTAGAGCATGAGGTGCTAGGGATCAGGGGAGATGGGAAGTGATCACACTCCAGAGGATATGAGAGGCAAGAGTGAGAAAGTTTTTTTGTTCTTGAACAGAAGGGATTCTGACATGGAAATGCAAGGGAATGAACACGGATAAGTAGAACTACTGACAGCATATTTTACAGGGAAGTAAGGGATGAACTGATCAGAGTAGGCAAATGAAGACTGTGTAGGCATCGCATAGAAACTGACACAAAGGGTTAGCACAAACCCAAGCAATACAAGAACATGAGACAAAATAACTGATAAAAGTCCTTGAGGACTCAAAACGAATGACACATCTCATCAGTCTACGCAGGCCTCTGCTTTTGTTTCTATTTTTGTTTCTAGAACTACTCTGATGTGTGAGAGGTCCAAGTAAGTGGGCTCTCAGATATTTTCTAGATTCAAAATCCACGAATTTCATGCCTTGACATTGTTACATCGTGTCTTTTTGGACATATGAGATATTTCTTCTTTTTTTTAAATAGCTTTTTTTTGCATATACTCTATAGTTTGCCAAGTAAAATAATATAATCAAATGAATTTTGGTGTATTCAGAGTTGTGCAACCATCATCAAAATCAATTCTGGAACATTTCATCACCTCTCAAAGAAATCCTGTGCTCCTTAGCTCATTTCCTGCCCATAACAGCCACTAATCTATTAGATGTGCCTATTCTGGATGTTTTGTGTAAATGGCATTAAATAATCTGAGGTCTTTTGCGACTGGCTTTTTTCATGTAGCATAACATTTTCAAAGTTCACCCATGTGGTTGCATGAATCAGTACTCCATTCATTTTATTGCTAGATATTTCATTATAAATAATATTTATTGCTAAATAATAATAGTGTATATTCATATAATGAAATATATGAATATCATTCATATCCATTTGTCAGTTGATGGGCATTTGAACTCTCTTTTTTGGCTACTATATAAATAAGACTACCTTGGACATTTGTGCACAAGTTTTTATGTGTATACCTGTTTTCAATTCTTATGGTGTATCCAGGGTTTTTTGATCCCTACTGCCTAGGCTATCCTCTCATGGATTCACTGTGTTTTCAGAAGAGCTGCAGCATTTGTAAGTGATCTTGTAGGCATTTCATCTCACCAGCTCCCAAAAAGTACAAAATAATAGCATCTTTTGGACCCTATTATACCTTCATTTTCTTCCAAGGGAGATATATGCAGTCACTTTCCCATCAGCACAATACCCAACACTCACACCTTAAAGGAGGAGAATTTTACTTTGGCTCGTGGTTTCAGGGGGTTCATTCCATGGTCAGCTGGCTCCAAATCAGAAATGTCATGGTGGAAGAGCATAGAGGAGCAAAGATGCTTAGTTAGTGGTACCTGGGAAGCCGAACAAGGGGTCAGATAGGTAAGCAGGAAGGATCAGACATAGACCCCCCAAGGCCACACCTTCATGGTCCACCTAGAAGTATGCTCTGTCAACATCCTGGGCAGATCCCAAAGCTGATCAAGTTGACACTATTAAGATGAACCATCACAGGAGGACTGCCTCCTAGAGTTGTTTTCCAGTGCCAGAGGTATATTTAAAGAGACCTAATGTGCTATTGGCATAACTCTATATACATACACCACTTACACATATGCACTTATAGTGTTTATAAACAGATTACATGTATTATGGTAGAATGTTACTGTTTTTTCATCTGATTAAGGGAAAATCTTTCCCCCTGTAGTTGTGGGCTCGTAGCCATTTCATCATCTTGAAATGATTCTCCTCTTCTCTCTGCCTTGCTTTATAAAGGCAATTGAAAAAGAAAACTTTAGGCCCGTGTTTTAGCAGGACCGCATACGCCTTTTTCATGATGGAAGAAAGATACCTGTTCACAACACCACAGGTAGTTTTGTGTAAGGGGAGCGGTTGGCTAATGCTTCCCTTGTGTCCAGTCCCACTCCACAATCCTGGAGTACAGAGAAGGAAAAACAGGAACCATTGGATGGTTCAAATCTTCTCACTTCAGAAGCATTATTGTACTATTTTATACAGGATGACTGCGTTCTGTAGGCCTCCATCTCTGGAAGGAGCATCTCCCACGGCCACTTATAATGTTCCTCATGAAAAGGACACAAAACACAAACTTTCCTTGTCCTTGACTCTGCAAGATCCCTGACAGATCCTTGTAAATAGCTTTTCTCAAAAAATCCCCCTCTGCCTGGGAACCCTCTTTTAGCTTGCTCCCAAGAGCTACCTCCGGGGACCAGCCAGGATTTCTCTTATCCACTTTTCCAGCATCTCTTGCAGTAGGGCCTCGGCTTTCCCATGCTTTATCCCCATTAACGTCCACACGGACCCATGGAAGTGAGAAGGTGGTAGGTGACTGAGATGGAAGCTAATTCGAGGATCTTTAAGGTTCTTCTCTGGCTCCATTGATGCTGTCCACCCCAGTCCTTCCACCTCCTACTTCCTCTCCTTCCCCATCTGCACGGGAGCTTGCTTTCTGTTCCCTTCAGAGAATCAAAGGTGGGGACCCACACCCTGTTCCCATTGTGGGAGGAACTCTTTTAATCAGCACTCATTTATCACCTAGTTTAGAGCATAGCATTTTATCAGAAACTCCCAGGAGCCACCATGGAAAATTCTTAGAACTTACCAAAAGATTCGTGCTAACAGTGATCCTTTTAATAACTCTCTCACCTCACCAGCAGGTATGGGAGAGTTACGAGTGTTGCTGAAAATAGATTTCATTAGACGACGGCATTTCACTGGGTCAGAATGCAACTGGACAGGTAGGTGATGTTAATAAAAAGGAAAAATAATTCAAAGGTACCATATACTGTCAACTGCTTGAGGGCAGATCTGCGTATTGCAGCAAGTTCCTAAGAATCTCTAGCGCTCAGTTAATTTAGTAGAAGTTAGTACCATTTAAATATTTAAATATTGATTGAGAGTGCTTGTTTCTAGATAGAATAAAATAAGAAACAACAGAATATCACTCTCGCTGTAACAGCTAAAGAATCAGATATTGTGGGAAAAGATATAAATATAGATCCTATGTACATATACTTAATCCGATATATGTTAAAACATATATATAATATATATTTATATTTAATTATTCTTTTGATAAGGCCTTAAGGAATTATAATAAATATATGAGTATGATAGAGGAAAAAATTAAAAAGATGAATAATTTTAGCAGGGAATTGGGATCTATAAAAATAATCAAATGTATATTCTAGGACTGAAGATACAATATCTTAAATTTAAAATGCAGCGGATGAAGCTAATAGCAGGTAACACACAACATAAGAAGTCAGTTACAAAAATTCAAGCCATAGGTCAGGGAGAAAAGGGGTAGAAAATGATATGGTAGCATAATTAAGTATACTGTAATTTGAGTTTCGAATGAGAGAAGGAAGAACCTATCAAAGGTATTATTTGAATGGATAATGACCAATAATCAACCTATGATTCAGGAGACTTAGAGAATCCCAAGCAGGTAAATATAAAGAAAATCACACCTTGAACATGATAGCTCAGTGCTGAAGAGGAAGGACAAGTAGAAAACTGGCTGTAGGAAAGAGATGCATAACCTTCAGAGGGACAATGATAAGAATTAAGGATAACTTCTCAACAAAATCCTTGCAGAGAGTAATGGGCCGATATATTTGTCTTAGTTCTTTTTCTCATTGCTGAGACAAAATACTGGACACCCAAAGTTAAAGGAGAAAAGGTTTATTTGGTTCACAGTTTGTGGAGGTTTTAATTCATAGTTGGTTGGCTCTAAGGCTGGGTATCATGGCAATAGGGCATCACATAGAAGAAATAGTTCATGGGAGGCAGAAGACAGCAAGGCAGTGAACAGCAGCAGCCTTCTTTCTGTCTGTTATATTATATCCAGGCTATTAGGGTGGGTAGTACACCCAGGGTGGGGCACCCTTAATCCTACCTAGAACTATGCCAAGCCAGTCAGTGGACTAATTTAGTAATCACACACCCTTGATTCCACTGTCACACACTTAATCCCAGCATCACACACTAGTTCCAGCCACCTCTGAAAAGCCCCACCTATGACTGCATGAGGCTTTGGGGGGACATCTAGACATGAGCCATAACAATGTTTAATGAGAAAAAGAATAAAAGTTGCCAACCTACATTTTAATACCTTTCTTAAATGGAGGCAAATTAAAAATTTAAGATAAAATGTAATTCCCATACATCTGTGCTACAACAAATAAATAAAGGAAGTTCTTCAGCTTGGAGGATATAAAATTTATCAAGCTGCCAATGAAAACTTGCTAAATTCATTGTATTTAAATTTAAAATATATAATAAATAACACTGATCTCCAAAATTAGAAAGGTTTGGTTTTTCTTTCCATTTCAGGAACTCAAACTATCTATTGTTATCCGCCCCCCCATGTGACTAGAAAAGCTTGATTTTTCAATAAACACCTCAAACAGGAACTCTATGCATCAATGAAAGAATACTCAAGGATTATGATGGCAAAAGAATGAAAAGACAATACCTGAGGAAAAGAGAAATAAGTGTATGAAATGTACTATGACCTCATTGAGTTACTGAGTTTTTAACCATCCTTTGCATAGCATCCTGAAATTTATCCATTTCTGGTTATTTTCCAAAAAGCTGCCCTCCTTTCTGTCTTTTCATATAATCAAGTGTCTGCCTATTGTATCTTTAATCCTTTATACCATAAAATAATATCTTAATAGATTGTAGAAATATGGTAATAGACAACAGGTGATCCCAAAGTACAATGAATGTTTAATTTTTTGAAAATGTATTACAGTAAAAGACACAGTGCCATTCATCCTCGTTAAAATACTCCTAGCTTCAAATACATTATCCAATCACTTTGTCACCTTCTGAAGCAGTTCTGGAAGTCTCCTTTTGTGAGTGGCTTTATTAGATGTGATAAAAGTTAGCCTAAATGCTGCTGCCAAGCACCATCTAAACGAAAGGAAGACTTGTAAAATCACTACAGCATGTCTCCACCCACCTCATTCACTGGATCTGGTACTAGGCGACTCTGGTTCTTCACCCAAGTCGAAAGGACCGTTCAGGGAAATATTTTCAGTCTTTTTAGGATATCGAGACAACCATGATAGTGCAACTAAAGACACTCAGGAGAGAGGACTTCAAAGCTGCTTCAGAAAGTAGCAAGCATGACGGGATAAATGTTTCTGAACAGAGGGGGTGGTATTTGGAAGCGGATTAATGACAATGTGTCTTTTACTATAATTCTTTCAACTTAAACACTGTAGCTTCTGATCACACCTCATAGTTACAATTTACATCTTGAATAGTTCTTTCTTTGTTTCACGTCTTGCCTTCTCAGGTTTCTTGCAAGAATAGATTAATCGACATATGTTTTAAACTGCAGGCTTTTTCTATTTCATAGGTATATACAGCATTTATCTCAGATATTCTCCAATCCTAGCTTTTCCCCCTTACATTTCTATAGGTTCTCTCTCTGCCTGGCCAGTTCTACATGCTGCCCCTGAAGCTATTCAGTATAAATATCCAGCTCAGATGCCCAGTCCAGATTTATTCTTGCTTGGCCTTCTATTCTAAGACTATGTAAGGTTCTCTTTTCCCTTACCGTTAATCCCCAGGTATACCTTATGAACACCATCTTCCTCGGCGCCTGGCTTATCGTTAAAACTTCTAGACTAACTTGGCATATATTTAATTATAACAAAGATATTCCCAAGGGTAGTTTTCTCTGACTTTAGGTACCTTCAAAACTTGTGCAAGTTTTAATACTCTGCACAAGATCGTGCACTTCAGACCCAAATGTGAAAACACAGGAAGTGGCTCGAGAAAATGTAAAATTTCACAAATTCATTGAACTCTCAGGGTTGATGTCCCGGATTCACACAGGCCTTGGAAGGAGCAATTCAGTGCAAGTTTGCTGATTTCTCCTAAAAGCATTAAGCTCCAGGTGACATCTCAGCAACAGATGGAATAATTGTAACGTGCAGCAAAGTACTAAATGAGCGTTAGTGATCAAACAGTAATTAGTGAGCACTTCCTAGTGACGTACGGTAAATCAGTAATTAGAGGTAAATGCTTATTAGTGATCTGTAAACACTGTAGCCCTGGGAAGGCTGCCCCCCCCCCACCTTCCCAGCTCTCCTGGGAATATCAGCAAATGAAGCGAGCTTCCTTTCATAAATTTATAACAAAAGTTCACCCAACCCCAAACACTACATTAGAAGAACGTTGCTTTATCTTGTAACATTTAGACGTGATCATTAAAAGTAAAGTTCCATGCTCTTGAGGAAACAAAATTTTAGTGTGAGTCAGGAAGAACAGCTCCCTATTGTTGCTTACCCCTTCAGCTCCTCTTCAGCTTGACCACCACGTTTGCTCCCCTCCTGGTCCCCCTTTGGTGATGGAAGTTGCCCTTCTTCAAATTCTGACTTTGGGAAGGTACAGGGTCAAGGGGCAGTTCCTCTGCCCGCTTGCTCCTCCCCCTCAGGGACACCTGTGGTCCAGAGGAAGCGTCCACCGCCCTCCTGTTGAACCGTCTCACTTCCCTCCTTCTATACCCTCATTTGCCCTATCCTGGCCAGAGCCACTTCCCGCACCCACAGTGTCTTTCGAGGAAATCGTCAGTCCTCTGAGTCCTACCCATTCCACATTACTTCTCTGTGCTACAGCCTTGCTAGTAGAAGAGACACTTTTTGAATGAGGAGTAAAATCTAAATGTGACAACGTATGTATTTATTTACTTTTAATATAAACAAAGATTTTAGAATCGAACCAGCCTGTGTTCCGACTTGTCCTTAATACTGGAGAGACTTGAAAGAAGCTTGCCCTAACCTCACTAACGTTCACTTCTACAAAGGAGAGGAATAAAACCCTCTCTGCAATGTGGTTGTAAGTACTGGGGATAAATGATCGTGCTAGAACCCTGCCTCGCAGAAACAGGTACTCAGTCAATGGCTACTTATTCTCTTTGAGCAGCTCGCCTAAAATAAGGGGCAGTGTATCCTGGTAGAAAATCAGCAATTACAAGTTTGTTTACTTCTCTGGAAGCAGGGCAGTCACTAAAAGTAGGCTACTCGCCCCACATGAAAAGCACTCAAATCTTATGAAATGAATAATAAATACTTTCTGTTTACAAAAGAAGAGTACAGTATCTTCTCTTCTGTAAAGCAGCCAATGAAAGTCACTGTCTTCAAGTGTTCATTGTGCTCTGAGATTCTCTTATAAAAATGCAGTATACAAGAAGCAAGGGGCCAGGGATTTAGCTCAGTGGTTCAGTGGCCTGCCTTGCAAGCACAAGGACCCGAGTTCGATCCCCGGTACCAAAACCAAAAAAAAACAAAACAAAAGAAGCAATACATTCTCAGTTGCAGCTTACCAAATCCAAATTTGTTAACTAGAACATCAAGGCTTTGATTATGGCATGACAAATGGCACTCCTAATATGACCTTAATTACTGCAAGATCTGGACTATCTTATGAATCATCAGAGACTAAATTGATTCAATATGATTTTTCTACTGAGCATATTTGTGGTATTCAAAACCTTTGAAACTGGCAACCATGCACTACAAACATGTACTAATAAAAAAATTTAAAAAGAAATTGGCAACCTAGGGGATCTTGGGGGGAAAGGGCCAGAGTATTGTTTGCTGTAGTCTCATTAGCTGTTTTGCACAGTGGATGAAAAAGTGAGAGCTCAATAAATATTTGCTGAACCCAAAACAAGCAAATGAAAAGGGGGCTGGAAATTGGTAAGGTGTGTAACATACAAGGCAATTCAACCTTCTAACGAGGGGTTCAAACAATAAGAACATCACATTTATAAACCACAATTAAAAACCAGAAGTATCATTAAAGTTTAGGTGCGTAATGGTACTATTTTATAGAGAAGAATTTCTTCATGGAATTGACTTTCTCTTTCCTTGCCACCCCAGTGGTAGCCAAATTATTTTTTAAATCTATGTGAATATTGATTTCTGAAGACAAGACGGAACACAAGAGACCGATTACCTAAATACACAGCCATCCCCAAGTTTGCCAACACTGCTTCAACAGAATCAGACTTTCAAAATTGTTCGTTGACTCCATAACTGGTTTTTAAACTCAGATTTAGAGTTTAAAGAATGATGTAATACGCTAAAGCATTATTTTATAATTGCCAGCCAGACAACAATTTAATCTCTTTATTTGTCCCCAAAGCTACTTAGGCGATTAAATTATGGGTTTTTTGGTGTTTCCATTATAATTTTATTTAAAATATCACTACTAGTAACAAGAAAAACAGTTCTGGCAAACTTCACAACCTGAAACAATGGAAAAAATTATTAGGTGATCCAAACCAGAAAATATTAATTCCCAAGTAGAAGTTTATTTAATTTAAGTTGATCAAGGATTATAGGTATGAAATCTTGCAAATGCGTAGTCACACATCAGCTGTAAATGGTCAGGTGTAGTTGTGAATTTATAATTCTCTACAGATTCTTATTGGTCCTAGATATAGGACCTTTCACAAATATTTTGTAAAACAGGATGGATTTGCCTGTAATTAATCAAGACCAGAGATGTAACAAATAGCAAGGAGTAAGTCTCTACATGCCCTTGGTTATTTCTTCACTTTTTTTGAAAAACTGGTGTTTAAAAAATATGAAACATGGAAACATTCTTTTACACTCAGGTGGAAATAAAGTGAGGTTTCCTAAATCTCAATGAAACAGTAGTGAGGTTTAAAGTGGAAAAATCTGCATGAGGCCCCGGAGATCAGCCCTGCCTGAAGCTAATGGCTGAGTGAGGACAATTTCAGGGGAGAGGGTGTGGCAGGGTGACTTATGTTGAAAAGAGATGGCTGGCCTTCGTGCCTAGCACACTGCTCCCCTCTGGCAAAGCCACGCTGCCAATCTCCCCCAGCATGCCTAGTTTTTCACCGGTCCCCGTACATACCCGATCTCCCAGGTCTGTCCGGCTGTACAGAGCCGGGCCAGGCCCACTGCAGAGCTCTTAGCTGGCTGACACCCGGCCTGTGCCTGCCTTGACCGATGGCAGATAAAGCTTGGCCCTTGCTGTTTTTCTAGAACATCTGCTTAGGAGGAAGAAGGGAGTTTCCCCCAGATTGGTGTTGCATTTTTTTCATTCTCTTTTGGATCTAAACCTTTCCTATCTGCTAGCATACACTTATTCTGACACACTGTGTGAATTTTTGTTTGGAATCACATACCTCAAACTTAACCTGGTATTCCTGGGAAAATTATAAAATGAATCCTTTCACTGACTTTCTTTATTGTATTGGGACATACATCACAACATCTGTTTCATAGTTATGATAATAAATAATGGTTCACTTCTCAAGACTGAGTCATAAAAATAATTGATTCTGACATTAACCCATCTACTTAATATGGTATATAAAATGTTCAAAAGATTCAAAACTACGATTGCCTAACAAAGGAACTGATCTGCTGGCTGAGGACTTCAGAGCTGTCTGAGGGGACGCTTCAGAAATACACAGACTAGAAAGATAGCAGCTGTCCCATGACATAGTCATTTACCCACACAGCAGAGGTGAGGGTTAAAGCCCCATATTAGAGTCTGTGGTCCTAAATGGTCCCGGCCTTGTGGGCATTTACGTTGAATCTGTCAAGCAGCCAGCTGGGGGGAAAAAAAGAATTTTGGGGAAAAATAATCTGGGAGCAATTAAAAGGAGAGTAACAAAAAAAAGTTTGCCATTGTACCATTTCTCTAAAACAACCAACATAGCTGACACAAAAGCAACATATCTGAAAATGGTGAAAATAGTCTAGCAAATAAATACTGCACTCGGGACTGGTTCTAGCTAGCGAAGCTGTGTGAATCGGTGTCCCTTCCTGTCCCTGCCAGTTTTGTTTACTTCAGGATGCAAACAAGCCATGGTGTGCAGGTCTGGCCCTGGTCAACTGGGAGGCTGCAGGCTCCGGAAGAGGAGGGGCCAGAGCCAAGGACACCCACCGTTAGCTCAGTAAAAGTGCTTCAGCCATCAGAGGAGAGGAGGGCAAGAACAGCAAGGTCCCTGTCACCCCAAGCTGTTCCCCCATAGTCCTTCCAGGACCTGGCAGTAAAGCAAGGGCTGATAACTATGGAAGCCAAGCTGTGTGTGACATTTCAGGGGGAGGGAGACTCCTGCCTGGCTCATAGCTGGCACGCCCCTCTGGTGGGAAATAAAGGACAGAGGCCCTGAGCATGAGCCAGTGGAGGGGCTGACACCTCCCTGAGGCTCCTGACTATACCACGTGGCAGACTCATTTACCAAACTACCCGGTGTGATCCAACTATATGGTGAATTTTTAAATGTTTTGAAACCAACTGGGGCATTGAGGCAGCCACAGCAGTGCAACTAAAGACAGTTGCGAAAAAGGACCCAAGAGCTGCTTCAGAAAGTGGCTGAATGTGGGGGTGCCCATCTGTAATCCCAGCACTCGGGAGGCTGAGGCAGGAGGATCGCTGGGAGTTCGAGACCAGCCTGGGCTGCATAGTGAGTTCCAGGTCAGTCTCAACTACATAGTGAGACCCTGTCTCAAAAAACCAAAACAAGCAAACAAACAAACACTTATCCTATCTTCTTGCCACTGTTTTTTGTTTTGTTTTGTTTTTGAGACAGGGTCTCACTATGTAGTTGAGACTGACCTGGAACTCACTATGCAGCCCAGGCTGGTCTCGAACTCCCAGCGATCCTCCTGCCTCAGCCTCCAGAGTGCTGGGATTATAGGAGTGTGCCACCACGCCCGGCTCAGGATAAGTGTTTTTGAAGTAAGGGGAGTATTTTGAGGGGGATGTATGGCCTTGTGTCTTTTCCTATGATAAATTAAAAAGAAAAATGTAAGGATTCATTGTGCTTTTTAAAATCATGCTGTGGATTCATTTCATTTTTTTGTTTGTTTGTTTAAGATGGAATACTGGTGGTAGTTCAGAGAATATCGTGAGTTCAAGTCTCACACGGTCTGCATAGGAGGACTGAGCCTGGAATCACACCTGGGTGGTGCTACAGCAGGACCGCCTTATGTTAAGGAACAAATCCTCCTTCTGGAGCTCCTCGGGAAAGCACATAAGATTCTGAAGACTTCCAAAGGACCCTTGGAGCCTTCAACCCCGACAGTTTTCTTATCCCAGTCTGCTAGGACAAGAGCTGTACATATTTATGTCATTTGATTTGGAAGAAATGTGTCAAATGTGACATTTCTCACATTAGATCGTTGCAGTGGAATCACCTTCATTCTATCGCACTAGGGGATGAGAGAGAGAGAGAGAGAGAGAGAAGGATTCTGTGAGTGACTGTTAATGACCCTGTTTCTGTTTCCGGGCCGGAGAGTTCTCTTCCGCCTTTTGAGTTGCAGTGTCAGGGCTAACTCCATGGCAGTGGAGCCATTCGGAAATGCATCGAATATGATTCAAAACTTTATGTTCCTCCTTCATTTTTTAATTAATTAATGTTATTGGGACATTTTAGGTGTACACAATGATGATAGTCATCATAGGGCATTTGTGCCTTTTCATGATATCCCTTGATTCTTTTTTTTCCACTCCTCTCCCCTCCCTTCAACCTTTGTTCCCCTCCTTATTTACAACGCTTTGTTTCCATTTTATTTCCTTCCTTTATCTCTCTTCTTTCCCCTTCTGCCTTTCCCCCTTCCCTCTTCCCTCGTGCCTCTTCCCCTTTGAACATTTTCTCCCTTTTTCACAATATCTACTCCATTTGGTGCTTATTTATACTTTTGGTTTTGCACATCAGGGAAACCATGTGATATTTGAACATGTGTGTCCGAATTATTTCACCTAAGAGTGTGGTCTCCAGATGCATTCATGTACCTGGATATGTCTCAAGTTTATCCTCCTTTATGGCAGAGTACGACTCTATTGTATATGTTTTTTAAAACCCATATCTTTTTTATCCATTCATCCATTGGTGGGCATGTGGACTGTTTCCAAGATTTAGTTACTACAAACTGTGTCTCTCTAAACATGGGTGTGCTTATGTCACTGTGGTATGATGTATTTAATTCTTTCAGGAAGATACCAACAAAGGGTCAAGATACCAGCTGGGTCAAATGGGACCTCTAATCCTAGTGTTTTGAGGAATCTCCACACTGGTTTCCACAGTGGTTGCACCAGTCTACACTCCCACCACTAGTGGGGCAGGGTCCCTTTTTCTCCACAGCCTCTCCAGCATTTGTTACTGGTTGATTTCTTGATGACAGTCATTCTTTCTGGAGTGAGAGGAAATCTCAGTGCTATCTTACTTTGCATCTCTCAAATGACCAATGATGTTGAACTTTTCTTATATATTTGTTGCCATTTCTACTTCATCTGAGAAGTATTTATTCATTCAGATGCCCATTTTTGGCTCTTTAAATTTGATGATTTGATTTTTTTTTTTTTTTTTTAGTTATTTGAGTATTCTAGATATTAGTCTTTTGTCTGAGGAATACCAGGAAATTTTTTTTTTTTTTACATTCAGTAGGTTGTCTCTTCACTCTGTTCGTGTGTTTTGTTTTGTTTGGGGTTTTTTTTGTTTGTTTTTTGGGTTGTTTTTTTTTTTTCTGTGCAAAAGCTTTTTATCCCTGACCTGCAACAGTTATTTAATAAGATGAGATGCCCCTTGTTGATTCTTTGTAATATTTCCTGTGCAATCAGGGTTTGTTTATAGTCTTTGCCTCTGTGCCTTCAAGAGTTCTACTTATTCTCTCTTCCAGCGGATTTAATGTTTCTATTTTAATATTTAGATCTTTGATCTATTTTGATTTTAGTTTAGTGCATGCTGCAATATACAGGTTTAATTTTAATCTTCAGCCTGTGGAAAAGCCAGTTTTCCACACCATTTATTAAAGAGGCTGCCTTCTATCTTCTTTCCAAGGAAGATGCTTGACCCCTTTGTAAAACACAAGGTAGCTGAGTGGGTTCTCAGTTGTTTCTGCATCTTCTAATCTGTTCTCTTTCTCTCTCTCTCTCTCTCTCTCTCTCTCTCTCTCTCTCTCTCTCTCACTCATCAGTACCATGCTGTTTTATCACAGTAGCTTTGTAGCATAATTTTAAGTCAGGGATTGTGATGCTCCCTGCCTCGCCTTTGTTGCTCAGAACTGCCTTTACTATTCTAGGTCTCTTCTGGTTCCAAATGAATTTTAGGATTGTCTTCTCTAATTCTGTGAGGTGTGTTACTTTGATGGAGATTGCATTAAATCTGTATAACAATTTTAGGAGTATGGTTATGTTCACTATGTTGATCTTCATACCCAAGAACAAGGGAGATCTTTCCATTTTCTGATATCCTCTTTGATCTCCTTTTTTAGAGTACTATAATTTTCAATGTAAAGTTCTTTTACTTCCTTTGTTATATTGATTCCTAAGTATTTAATTTTTGGATGCTACTTTGAAAGGTATGGTTTTTCTAATTTCTCTTTGAGTGAGTTTGTTATTTGTGTACAGGAACGATACTGATTTTTATTATTGACTTTATATCCAGCTGCACAAATGAATTCTATTACTAAATCTAGAAGTCTTTTGGTAGAGTTTTGGGGGTCTTCTATGTACAGTATCATGTCATCCTCAAATAATGACAGCTTAACTTTAATGAAATTGAAAGGGAAACAATATTCTCAAATTCATTCCTAGAAGCAAGCATTACCCTCATACCAAAACCAGAGAAGGATCCGACCAAAAAAGAGAACTATATGTCAATTTCCCTACTGAACATAGACATAAATATCCTCAATAAATACTGGCAAACAGAATACAACAAATCACCAAGAATATTATATACCATGACCAAGTAGGATTTATCCCAGGGATGCAGGGCTAGCTCAACATACGCAAATCAGTAAATGTAATACACCATATCAAAAGAGCCAAATAGAAAAACCACGTGATAATCTCAGTAGATGCAGAAATAGCATTTGACAAAGTCCAACACCCATTCAATATTAAAAAAAAAAAAGCCCTACAGGAAATTGGAATAGGCAGTCTTTATCTCAATCTGATAAAAGCCAACTATGACAAACCAATAGCCAACATAATACCCAACGGTGAAAAATTGAAAGCTTTCACTCTAAAATCAGGAACAAAACAAGGACGTTCACTATCACCACTTTTATTCAATATAGTTCTGGAAACATTAGCCAGAGCAATTAGACAAGGGAAAGAAATAAAAGCAATAAAGATAGGAAAGGAAGAATTTAAGTTATCATTATTTGTGGATGATATGATACTATTTCCCTGTAATACACAATTCCTCCATGTCTCGAGAAGTTAAGTATTTTGAGATGTTGATACTTTTTGTCATGGCACTACCAAAAACTGAGCTAAGTTCTTGACTTCCACAGAATCTGGCATACATTTATAGCAAACAAATAGGTCAAAATGAAAGTTTATTGATTTTTTTCCTAAACATTTGGATCTTTGGTTGGATTTGGCCACATAAGATACTGTAATTTTTTTTACCATTTTGTAAATACGGCATCCTCTGAGGAGTCGCATATTCCTACCCCTCCCCACAATCTCCATTTCCTTCCCTGCTCCTCAGAAGTGTCACTGTTTGTCCCGATGCCTTTAGTACCATGGGGCAGAAGATGTGTCCCCGAGACCAAAGTAATGGAGTATAAGAAGTTATGAGCAGAAGAAAACTCTACAGGGTCACGAGGTAATTGAGAAAATTATAATTTTCATGAGAAAATTATAATATGACTTTGTATCTTTCATGTGGGTTTCTTAGAGCTCTGCTTATAGTCAGTATTAGTATCTGATGGAGACACTGACATGTAGAGGGATAGGGAACCAACCTCCTGAGGCCGTACAGTGCACTGAGGCCATCACAGCCCGTGGAGGAGTTAGCAGACATCCTTTAAAGCTACATTTAAACCAGGTATATTTTAGGATGAGAATAACAAAGGTTGTGTAGGAAATAAAAAGCTCCTGCAATCAGTAGCACTACCTATTTTTCCCATTGCAAAACCTGAAAGAGGAGAAAAAAAGAGTGGAATGAGGAAAGCAATGTTTAGAATTTCTTCCCCATTTCAATCCTTGCCTCCAGCAAACTTGCCGGGTAAAACACCAGAGTTTCACAAACATTTTGTTGTTCCCTTTTCTTCACAGTGCCTGGCATATCATGATCAAAGAGCTATTGTGTGAATAAACAACAGGTAAACATTAATATCACCATCTTAACTAGGTCAGCTCAGAACAATTGATTTGCACAATCACACCATTAGTTCATGGCAGTGGGATCTCTACTCTTCCTCCATGCTCACTCCACCCACCAAGAGTCCTGTCAAGGATGGATTTTCAACCACACACTGTACTCTGCTTAGCAGAGCTTTTCAGAAACACATTTAGTGCTCTCCATTTTGTTCCATTTCCAGCAAGTTTGGATCATGGTCATTCCACCATTCCCCACTGCCTAAATTTACCCTCCACCCATGAAACAATGGTGTGTGTGTCACTAGTTTAGGAGTGAAATGGTGACATCTTGTTTGCTGTTATGTCACATGTTTTGTAACATCAACTCAATTCCATGTTCTTTAAAGGCAGGGGTCCTGTGCTATTTACTGGTTTTCATTTCAGCATTGTGTGAGGGATCGCTTAGGTAGCAGGAGATAGTTAACATTTTTAGTAAACTGATCACGGTAAAAGCACATTCTTGCTTCTGCTACATGACCAGACACCCAAAGACATTCGCAAGGCTTCATAAATGCTCATAGCCACCAGCTTACCTCTGTAAAGAACACTCAAACCACAATTGATGATACAAACCCAACCTAGGAGATGAGTGCCCAAAGAAAGTTTTAATTCTGTTATATCAGGACACAGTGACTTCTATCATTTGCCTCTTCCTCCTCAGCACATGTTGGGTCAAAAAGAGATAATTCCCAATGCAATACTTTTTGATCCAGCTAGCAATGAGAAATGTTGAGGCCTTTGGACCATATTATTCCAAGCGGGTATTTTTCTTTGTGGCTCATGTAGATTTCTTTGGTATAATCACAGAAGGTGCAGGTGACTGTTTTCTACAACTACAACATAATTGGGAGTGTCTCCTCTCCTCCAAGTGAAAGAAAACACTGGGCATACACAAAGGAGGCGACATACCCAATGGATTCCTTTGACCTAAGTAAGAGATGTGATTTATAGAAGTGTGCAATGACAGTTCTAATCCGATGAGGCTGGTGAGACCCATTTGTCAAGTGTGAAACTTTTTGCACAGGTTCTGACAGCTGGTAACATGATACAGAAACCCTGCATCGGTACCTCAACCTGCTCCACTTGGCAATGTCCCAAGACCTGTGTCCTCTGCTACTGTGTTTATGACACACAGCACAGCAAGAGGTGCTAAACGTGCCCATTTTTCAGTTCACAAAGTGAACTCCACTGTCTCTTCCACATCTGTACTCATGAGAAGCAATTTTCTAAATTCTTGAATGTTGGAAATGACCCAAACATAGCTCACTAAACTAATTTCTCTCGAAAATTTTAAACGCGTATGCATTTGAGCATAAACACTACCCATATGTTTCTGATTCATTTACACTGAATTCATCAAAAGACTGTGTTGTAAGGGTTGTTTGATGTCCAAGAATACTTGAGGGGATTTTTTCAATGGAATTTTATACTTTCTTTCACCATTTTCCTTAGGAAGCTAAACATTATTGAGAGTAAACAAACTTGGACCCCTAAGGATCTGGGGTCTACTTTAATACTCAGTATTCAAAGGATGTAGTTGGTAGTTGGCAGAAAAAGCATTCTTAGCCTTGGATGTACCTTGGCACTATTCCCCAAAGAGAAGGAAGGGCCCAGGGTCAGCAGGGAAACTCTCCAGGGACCTTCTTTCATTTGGTGCTTTGTTCATTCCATTCCAAAAGACCATCCCCAGTCCTTGGAAGCCAGCTGAGGTGTTTTTGGAAGGAGACCAAAGGAGGCTTTTTAGGAACTTTAGGAAAGTGGTATTTATTCACCTGAGTGCATCGTGTCCTACATTTATATGCTAAAGAGACAAGACAAGCATCTCTGGCTGTAGCTGAGAACTAATTAAGGTTGCTCTTTTACAAACATTATGCGGTTCATTCCATTCTTCCTTGATTAACAACAAAAGAGAAGAGAGTCATTTATTGCCATGAATCACTTGAGGTACAATGGAAGGAATTCCAAAAGGCTGTTGAGACAAAACAAAACTGACATTATGAAAGCCGTGTCTAAACACTAATTTAAACTGTCAACTCACTACCAGGGAAGACTCCTGACAGACAGAGAATTAAAGCCTTAAAGACCTCATAAATCACCAAGGAGATTAGCACCAACGTGAATGAGTTAAAATGCGTTCTGCCTTCAGAATGGTAGAGAGGTTCAAAGCAGTCCTATAGGATTTGATGGGAAAATTAGTTGTAATAACTAGGAAGAGAAAAATCTCAAATATAGCCCCTCAGGGATTTCAGAGCACAAGCTTCACCCACCACAATTATTTCAGGTACTTCAGCAAATGAAATATAATATATGTAATTCAGAATCCAGTGTGTAGCATAATAAAAATCTCTTTTGAAAACTGTCAGAATTCAAAAATAGTATTTACAAATACCGAACATTTTTCAAACCCAAAAACCACTAAAAATAACTAAAATGCAACGTAAACATATGACTCAGCAGTGGCTTTAACCCAACTTTGTCCATCTCCTGTTTCCCATTTGAATCTCTCTTCCAAGAACACTGCTTTCTATACAAAGTATATTATTCTCGGGCAAATCTCCATCACCATTTCCCCCATTCTGTGGAATTTCTGAGCTCTGTCGCCAACGTCAAGAAGTCTTGAGAGGAAACTCTGTTGGCATTTCCATCTATTTTTTATACTTAAATATTTCCTTTCCAGGGTTTCTGAGTTAACAAGAACCCCTCGGCCCAGTGTGGCACCCTCAGCCCCACCTCCTGCTGGAAAGGGGAGGAAGAGTGTGATCCTGCACCCAAAGAGGAGAGAAGCCATGGGGAGTTGTACAACCCTTCTGAAAAAAGAAAGAACAGAAAGACGCAAACCTTGCAGAGTTAAATCACGCTCCAGTAACTCCTGTCCCCCTTCCCAAGGTCTCAAGATTCCCTTCTGTATAGGTTCTTTCCCAAAGACCTCATAAAACATAACCTCCTTCCCCGAGTCCTTGGTGCACTCTGGACGATCTCTTTGACTTGGATTTTATCACATTTCTGCCTGTCCAGAAATGACTCTAAGAAACATGCTGATCTGGTCTCTTCTTCCCTAGATCAGAAAGGTTTGCATGCAGTCATTTTATTCCATTCTTTGATTTTCTTTTTCCTGAGATCAAAGGGATACAGAAATCCACATGAAGTGAAGGATGTAACTGCTACAGCCCTTGGACTGAGCCTGTCCTTAGCCAGGATACAGCTGCTGTGCCTTCCTTCCCTCTGGCTCTTCGCTTCTCTCCTTCTACTCCACCATTGGTAACAGTAATGGGAAACACTCAGAAAGGGGCTCGAGTGGCCACCGCAGAGCACTAGGAGAGTGTTAGAGGAAACATCTTGATGTGCGTCAGTTGGTTCAACCCCACGCATCCAGCTGCGGGACACTCACTCCGAAGTTCCCAGACATAAAACTTAGAGCCCAGCTTGGACTCAGGTCTCAGGATCCCTTTAAGGATGTGATTTTCTCCAAAAGCTTTTTTGTCCAGGGTCACATCTAAGTCAGTCCTCCCCCCAGTGGGAATCTTAGTTTTAACGTTTTAGTGGTGCTATAGAGGTTGGGTTACAGCCATGTTACTCTAAATTCAGTTCGGTAATGCCAGAACCATTGCACTTTATTCTTTTTTGGAAGAGAGGCAGGAAGCATGCAATGTAATCGAGACCCCTTCTTGGGCTCCCCTTCCAGATTCCAAAATAGAACTCAGATCGGAAACTGCACAAGTGGGCTTCATAAAACTGTTCTAAAGGGCACCGTGCTTCTCCAAGGGAAGACTCGATGCCCATAAATCCCCACAGAGCCACAGATTCATCCCTGAGTTACTCGGATCAGTTTTAAGATGAAAACAGCATCAACTCGCTCACTCAGAGGAAGGCCACCGCCTTGCCAGTGCCTTCTGAACCTGCGCCATTGGACAAGTGGTAACTGGCGCAAAATTCCCACCTGAGACTCATGAGAGGTGCCTTGTCTGAAGAGAGGAAGAGAAGCCCAACAATGACTCTACCTGAGCACCGTGCTGTCAGGAAGGAAAACGAATCATCACGACCTGCACCTGGGTGTCCGTGGCTGCTTTTTCCTGATCACCGACTCTCCAGGCAGAGGCTGCATTGAAAACTCCACCCGCCTCATTCAAACGGCTTCCAGGTATTTCCAGGTTCTTAATTTGTCATGAACTCATAAATGCTCCGGGCTCCCGTAGTTCCTTTGAAACCTTCGTTAGCAGAAACGTGTACTAGGTATTGGGCAGAAACTCTGGCATCAGGCAAGGGCAGGCTTGCCAGCACTTGAAGTGCACATGCGCCAGCTGATTTTGTTACCCTATTTAGGGCGCACAGGGCCCAAAACACCTTGCATTAGGCAGAGACCATGATTTCTGTTTATAGGTCAAGTGACTAGCCACTTAGAAAATGTAACGATCATATTTGGATTTGGCTATATCTTGCTGACGTCCCTCCCATGTTTGTAAACATTTCCGACTTTGACCCCAGCCTCACAAAGCCATGACCAACACCAAACAGCTACAGGGGGGCTGCAGAACATAATGTGATTTTGTAATGCAAAACAGCATGGCTTGCTGAATGTGCAGATCTCCAGAGAATTCCTGACATAATCCTCCTTACGTCTTTTACGATAATCATTTCCATGCTCAGAATATATGCACAGTGCTCCCCGGGGCCCTGCTTCTGGAGGCTGGATTGAGATCCCCTCTGTGGGATGAACTGCTCAGGACAGCGAGGATATGAGTGGCAGAAGTAAACCTGAGTCTACGGAAGTCAACTGGGGTAAGGAAAACCCAGACACTAGCTGGAGAAACCTTTCTGCAGGAGGAAAACGGTAAAACAGCAACCATGCTCCCCAAAATTTAGAAAATGCTCCGGTCACAACTTCCTCATCCAGGCACACATCTAACATTCACTGAGTGCCTACTATGTGCCGTGACTGTACCGTGTCAGGGTATTTGTAATAAGGGATCGTGAGCACGGGCCGTTAGCCAAGAATTATTCTAGGTGCTAAGTTAGCAGTAGAAAGGAAATCAAAAAATGTAAATTGCACCAACTGCCTCAGAGGAACTTAGAAGCCACATGAACAGTGACTGTCTTCTTTCTGCACATCTCTTCTCTTTCTAGTAAAGAGATATCCTAACACAACATCCGACTGATTTTTGACCAGATAACAGAGGTGAAGCCTAATGGTTTAAGTCTTAGTAGATGGTGGGTGGGACCAGGTATCTTGGATTTTTCTGTAGGTCCTAGGTTTTTTTTTTTTTTTTTAATTCATGAAAGGTTTGTGTTTAATTAAGAGAAGTCCTTTAGAATTCTGCTTCCCATTTTTCATCTTCGAGATGATGCGAATGATGCATGCCTTATTTTCTTTACAGCTTTAAGAAGATAGCAACAAAATTTAAACTTCCTTTTGAAGTAAAAATTTGTCAATTGAATGTAGTTCAATCGTATCAAATAATAATTGCACAATTTAAAACCAAAAGGCAAGGGAAGAGAGACCTAGGTGTTGGCCAAATTGTGCCAAGTTTGTCTTGATGCCTTCAGCATGGTGGACTGGCTCTGCTCAGCTTGTAAATGAGCCTTTCAAGACTAAATTCCACTTTTATGATATATCCTCCTAAGTACTCTCTTTCAGATTTAGAATTTGCCTTAAGATAACTAGAATTTCACTCTACTATAAAACAGAAAAAAACATAAGCAAAGTCAATTGTTTAATTTACTTCTTGAGATGAAATATGAAATTCAAATTGAATAAAATCCAACTATTACAGCAACATTAGATCAGAAGCTAAAACATAATGACAACCCAAGCGAGGGAAGTTCAAAATATTTGTTCTAAGAAAACCAATCCTGACCTGCCACATTACATCATTCAGGTAACACTTAGCATGTGGCAGGACGTCTGTCAGAGTCTGACAGAGGCCTCATGTACCAAATTGGAAGCCATGAGAAAAGCTCACATGGAAAAGGCAGTATTCTTTCTCCCAATGAGTTTAATTTTTTATTTGAGAACAGAAGACACCCATATGAAGCGACCAACACATACATATCTTTTCATAGTAGAAATAAAATGAAAGAGGGTGTAGGGATGATCAAGAAAGAGACAAGCAGCGGCTCTTGTCTTCTCTCACCCCCAAGAGTATCAATGAATCTCCAGAAGTAGGGAGAGTGATAGAAGTTTCCTGGGACTTTGAGACGAACGAAGTTCAAGCATTACGTACAGATGTGAATTTTTCATTCTGGAACCCTTATGTGAAGAGTAAGTACTCAATAAATGGTTATCTATGAGTACCACAAGTATTGTTATTGGAGATTGTTATTCGGTCTGTATGTATCAGAGATAGAGAGCAACCTCACAGAGCCCTACTAATGCTCCCTAAATTGAAGGGGTAGGAGCTGAAAATAATGGCAGGTTGCACGAAGGTTAACCATAATGCCCCAGTTGATTAAGACAATCTCAGGGCCCGGGATTTGGCCCAGTGGCACCGTGCCTGCCTCGCAAGCACAAGGTCCTGAGTTTGATTTCCCAGTACCAGAAAAAAATAAAAAAAAAAAAATGGACCACATCAATTTGCACAAGTTTTACTAGCTTAATTATGATTGAACACTCTTTTACCCTTACAATTATTCTGATTTGGATTATAAACAATATGGTGACCTCATCATAGAACAGGTTAAGAAATCTCTAATTAGAGATTCCCTCAATCCATAGCCATACCAAAATAGCTCCAGAAGAAATTCAAGGGCAAGAAAAAGAGCATGTTTTCCAGGATACAAACTTAGAAGCAGATGTTTTCTCCAGGGCTAAACCTCTCCCTGACGCTGGAGGCATTAGAATCTAAAAGGTAAACATAGGTCCCCCACTAGAATCCAGAAGAGAGTAAGTCCACCTATAACTCATTTGGAAGACAGACAAGTTTAGATATCAAGAGTTGGCTCCTGGCAGAGTAGTTGTCACTAAATAGTAAGAAGAAACCACATATCCTGAATCAATTGGTGATTCTGCCTTTCTTGTTTTCTGGCTACTGAATCACTGAACTGGTAACATAATATAAGTACATTCATTAACCAGAACCTTGGCTTTATCCTAGAAAATAATGAGGGAACCCAAGAAAACATTATCAATATTATTTTGGGGACAAATTCAAACTTTTTCTTATCCTTGAATTATTAACTTTAAAACAATAGTGATATGGATAGGACACACATGTATAAATACTGGTTAGTTTCTCTGGTATGAGAAAATGAAAGTTTAAATAAGGATCAAAATGTAGAATAGATAATGTGAAATAGGAAGAGAAGGTCCAAAGGGGAAGGGGAAGAGGGAGGGGTATGAGGAAGGAAAGAAGGGAAAGGAATAAATAGGAGAAAAGAAAAAAATGAAAACAAAGTCTTTGTAAATAGGGAGGGGTGGAAGGGTTGAAGCGAGGGAGGAGAATGGGGAAAAAATAAGAACCAAGATATTTCATGTAAAGGTACAAATTCCCAGTGGAGAATGTTATGATACTGTATACCTAAAATGCACCAACAACTTAATGAATATAAAAAAAACAGTGATAATATAAAATAAAATGCTGTGTGTCAGGAGCTAACTTTTGGAAATAACCACAAATAATACAAGTTAACTTTAAATAGCATCTATAGAATATTATTCCAAAAAAGTAAAAAAATATGTGAAATCTGTGAAGCAAGAGGTAAGATGAGAAGACAATCTAAAGTGAAAATGAAGTTGGTTAAAATACATATAAAAATATTTCTAAAACTATGTGAGAAATAGAAGACTTTAAATAAACAGGACCAAATTTAGTATTAGCTTTAAAATTAAAACAAAAAGAGTAAAAGTTAGAATTCATCCAATAAAAATAAAATCAATGCTATAGAAGGCAGAACTATGAAATTTTCTATGGATGGATACAAAGGACAAGGATATTAAATTCACAGGAATAAAGAATATGAACACAGGAGATTTGACCAGTCCATGAGAGAAACAGAATGAATAATCAAAGAAACACAAAAAGAAAATCTTGCTGAAATGAGAAAGGACTAATTATATAATTAAAATACCATGCCATGAATCAGATAAATTCAACAAAGAAAATAAACTTAGACTTCAGCGAAAATTATATTTTAAGAAATAATAAAGAATTCTGAAATCATTAAGGCAGAAACAAAGAGACTAGACTTTTTCCTTGACATTTAATGCTGGCAGACTATCAAATGGCAAACTGGAAAAGAGGTTCCGAAACAAAATTTTAACTTTAGAAACATAGGCTTTCAGACATGCAAAAATTTATTATTACAATAAAATAACACTTTTTCTTTAAATTTATACTCAAAAAGTAATTTTAAAAAAGGATAAGGAAACATAGGTAACAGTGATGGAAATGACTTCTGGTAACAGAGCAGTAATACTAATACTAATTTAAATGCTACATATCATACTAAAGGACATATTTAAAAATAATTAATGTGAGCAAATGGTTGCAATTATCAATTCAATAAAACTAGGAAATACAGTAAGATAGAAGTTTAAAGCAAACAAAAGTACATAATTTCCTTATAAACAGAGTCACTTATGATGTTTGACATTGAACTGTGAAAATCAAGAAATATTGAAACAGGATATAAAATAAGTATAAAATAAAGTAATAGAAGTAAAAACAAATATGGTTATGACAATAATGGCTAGGCTAGCATTTTAAAAATATAACACCCAGCATAGTTAAAGGTAAGCACAGCTAGTGCAAACTTAAGTATAACACATTCCAATATACTTATATAAGATGAAATAAAATTCAAGTCAAAACATTTTAAAGGCAAATTAGATCATGTTGCACTAATAAAGAGTACATTTCTTAATATGTCAATATTAATGTGTTAAATAATTCATAAGAAAAAATGTGACGATCAAGTAACAGATACACATTCATCGTTGGCAACTACTTCTTGATGGATCAAATAGGCAAAAATAAATAAGAATGTAAGTAATCTGAACTTTGTACTTTAAAAGGTTTGTATCACAAATATTTACCAACCCAGTTGTTCTTATAACAGAAAACATGTTTCTTTTTCACAGACAAAATACAAAAAAAATTGATCTTAAAGGGTGAGAAGAAAAACTTAATTCCTAAAAGTAGAAATTATACACTGTATTGTGTCATCACAGTGAGATAAAATGAAAACTTATTAATACCCCATCAACACATAAACAGAAACCTCTCATTTTTAACGTAAAATTCTACACCAACTCAAACTATAAATCACAGATGAGGTTTCAGATACAGAAGAACACAGGAAGATATAGTGTGGTAACAGGAAGATATACTCCAGGAAACTGAGAGTTAATAACAAGAAAGACCATGGCTTGAAATCCAAGACTAACAGAGATCTGCAATGGCTGCTAGCAGTCCTGGAAAGCAATCATTCTAAATTAGAACAGTTGGCTCCAAATAAACAGGAAATTATAAACCCCAAATATTTTGATTCAGCCTTGCTTAAAATTACTAGTAAAGCTGTATGTCATGAAGCAAAATGGTATTTAAACTAGAACTATTAAAGCAAAAAAGATTGTTGACATGACCCTTTGTTGTAAAGATGAAGGAAAGGGTTGAAAACTTTACCCCCCTCCCAAAAAAAAAGGCCTTGGCCAACCATGTGAAATTTTTGGGCAATTTAATTTATACTTATTTTGTTTCTTGTCATCAAGGAATTTAATTTTTATCTAGTCTGTTTACCAAGAGGGGGATGAGTGTTTGCAATGATTTTCTAATAATCACCTCCTGTAAACAGTGACCTGCAATCTTAGGGCTGTGTATGCTTGTTATTGGGAACTACACTTTTGAGAATGCTTTGCCCTTAAATATTGAATCTGCTCTCTGAATTTATGATAATTAATCCACCAGTTACAGCCTCATGGATTTTGCTATAATTAACCTAACCAGTGTATAAACTGTAGACTCTTTTGCAAATTAGAAAATATATTTTTAGATTTTATTATAAGACGTTTTATGAATAGATTTTATAACAGATGCATTTAAAAAAATACAGAGCACAACACTTCACAGCTCCAATCAAGTTTATTGTCCATAAGGAAGCAATAATTCCAAACAAAAGGTGGAGTAAAGAAAGACCAGATAACATTAGTGCAAAGTGAAGAAAGCATGCAATTATTCTGAAAGAAAAAAGAATGGAAGCAGAAATTAAAGAAAAACTACAATTATATAAGAAAGCCACATGTGTAAATACCAAATAGTCTCTCTAGTGTGAGAAACTGAAAGTGTAAATAAGGACTAAAAGGTCTAATAGATAATGTGAAATAGGAAGAAAAGTGGCTAAAGGGAAGGGAAAGTGGGAAGGGTAGGGGAAAAGAGAGATAGGAGTCAAATTAACATGAGAAAGAGAAAATAAATGGAAACAAAGTCTTTGTGGGTAGTGAGGGGTGGAGGAGGTGAAGGGAGGCAGGGGAATGGGGAAAAAATAAGAGCCAAGATGAATTATGTAAAGGTGCAAATTTGCAAGGATGAATGTCACTACATTGTATACCTTAAATGTACCAATCAAATAAATAAAAAATGAAGTGGTACCTGGCTCTGAAAAAAATAACAACAACAACAAAAAGAAAGCTATGATCCAATTATAAAGCAAAGTAAAATGCAAACCAATTTTGACTATTCAGAGGAATATAAGGAATACTCAAACTTTGAGTTTGAATAGTTGCTGTTAGGTCAAATAGATATAACTCTGGATCCAGAAAAAGGGAAATAGAATTCTAGCACACTCTTGGCTCCGTGATGCACGATATTTACAACATAAATCTGAAGATCAAATTATAGAATAAGCATATACGGATGTTACTCAGAAATTAAATGCAGTTACAGATAAAATTTTGAGAATGTAAGTTGAAAGATATAACTGACAAGGTATAGAAAATGGGGGAAAAAAACCCTAAGGGCTATTACTTTATTCCAGTATAGTGGTCAAGAAATACAAAGTTTAGGGCCGGAGATTTAGCTCAGTGGTTCCACCAACTGCCTTGCAAGCACAAGGACCCAAGTTTGATCCCAGTACCAAAAAAAAAAAAAAAAAAAAGGAAAGAAATATAAGGTTTAAAGGTATACAGTGCAAACTGACAGAATAATAAAAAGAACCACCACAAATGGAGATATGTAAAACCCTCCACCCAATACTTAGGTCCTTCTCTGTACAACCAATGCCTAACCTTTACACTACAGAAAAACCTGCTGGTTGAAAACAACGTTCACAACCTCAGAAATCTGTTGTCCTTTCTGAGTTCAATCATAGGTCTGATCACAATAAATGATCACAAAGATCAGTCACAATAAATGTGCGTAAAATCTGCAACACAGAAGAGGAAAGCCAAGAGGAAGAAGCATATATCATCTCTGGATATAAATTAGGAAAAAAAGCTAGCTTTTAAAAACTTAAAGGGCCAGGGATTTAGCTCAGTGGTTCAGCCCCCTGCCTTGCAAGCGCAAGGACCAGAAGTTTGATCCCTGATATAAAAAATAAATAAATAAATAAGTTTTTTAAAATAAAATAAAAACTTAGAGTCAAGGAAATATTTTATCCTTAAAATAAAAAGGCGCCATAAACTAACAAAAAATTAAAACTTTTTAAAATATAAAAAGGTGAATGCTAAAATAAAAATATTTAAATATTTTAAAATGGAATAAACCTCCAGATAAGTACAGATAAAAATGCAGAAAATGGGAAAAATGGCATAAGATACATAAAAGTTCGTTCAGTCCACATATATGGAAAATTGGTGTAGAAAGGGAGAATGAGAAACTCAAAGAGGAAAACTGGAAAATACAGAATATAAAGAAGTTTCTGAGAATGGAAGCATCCGTATCACCAAGGTAAGATGGTTTACCAAGTGCGGAGGAAGATAGAGTGAAAGAGAGCTTCATGGAGGTCAAATACAACAAAGAAGAGGGGAGGTGGAACAAGGAAGCCAACACGGTAGCAGAGAGAAGACAGGGACATTGTCATCTTACAAGCTTGGAGTCAGGAACAAGAAACACAGGTTGAGGTAAAATTAAAGATTCAAAAATTGAGATATAAATCTGTTGTCAGGGGAGGAAAGGTGAACAAAGGGGGAGTCTGAAGAGCTAGACACACATTCATCTTCACAAGGTTAACAGAGGGTGGCTCACGTTGACAAACCAAAAATGACGCTGGTAGGAGATTTAGCTCAGTGGTGCCGCCACCTGCCTCGCCAGGTCAAGGACCCGAGTTCGATCCCCAGTAGCAAAACAAAACAAAACAAAACCTAGTAGCAAATTCTATCCGGAATATTTGAATAACTCCTGTGACCCAATCACAACGCCACTTCATAAAATATGTGAAAAATATGAGTGGATGCTTCCTCATCTTTCATTTGACGTGAGATAGGCACCTGAAAAGACACTTGACACCCTTTGTCATCAGGGAAATACAAATTAAAACCCAATCTACATGGCAAAGTATTTGAAATTTAAAGTGCACAACCAATGTAAGCGACAACACGGAACAACAGAAGTTGTTATATATTTCTGATGGACTAGCAAACGTACAGACACTGTGGAAAAGCTTCGGTTGTTTTTTTCAAAACATTACCTTACCCTACAACCCAGGAATTGCAACACCTAATTATTCACCAAGAAGACATTAAAAATACAGTTCCACAAAATGATTTATACAAGAATGTTCACACTAGGTTTATTCATCACAGCCAAAGAGAAGGATATGGCACGGACGCCCATCCACTGTCAAATGGGTAAACAAACGGGGTGCATTTATACTACAGAGTAGCTACTATTTAGCAATAAAAATCATACTAGTACACACTACAACATATATGATTCACCAAATCACGCCAAGCAAAAGAAGCCAGACACAAAAGGTTTCAAAGCATGTAATTGCTTTTATATTGACTACTGGAGCAGAGAAAGCAAGAGTAACAAAAATGCATAGGTAGTTTCCTGGCATGGAGGTGGGGAGGATTTGGTTGGAAAAGGGGCACAAGGGAGCATTCCTGGTATGAGGTAAATGCTCTGCACCCTGATTGCAATAGTATGAGAACAGACAGCCACAAAAACTGATCAAACTAACCATCACAGATGAGTGAATTTCCTAATGTGTTAATTATCCACCAACAGCACTGATCCTGAAATACTAGAAGTGAATACTTATTTAGCAGGCCTGAGGATAATAGATTATCATTTCTTAATCATTTGACTTTCTAGATTTCTGTTTTAAAAGGTACGCATGATATTGGTTTAAAAATATTTTACAGAAAAACAACTGAACTTTTGCCAGATTAACTTGCATTACACCTCAATGTGATAAACACATCGTGCGTTTTATATCTCAGGGATAAAATGAAACATTTTCCTGAAACCCATAATGAAAAATCTCACTTATAAGGACAAAAGCAAACTAGATGCAATACTCTTCCTGAGCTCCGTGAGGGAAGATTGGACTAATGTAGAGTTAGTCAACTGCAATCAAATCACAAGTTTGTTGTTTAACTTACAACTGAATCCTAAAGATCTTCTGGAAAAATAGATACGCAAGAACAGTCAAGAAATGCTGAGGTAATGATTACTGCCTTACAGTGAAAGAATGTCATGTATTTTAAAAATTATTCGGCTCTGTGTAAATTGGCATCATGGCCCTGCTTGGTGGATTTTCATCTGTTTATTGCAAGTCTCAGCTAAGTGGGCTTGGTTTACAGTAGACTCTTGGCAAGGAATCTGACTTTATCCCGGGCAGGAGTCTTCCACCTTCACTCCCACTACAATATGAGTTGCAGATTAACCACACATCCATCATAGCCCTGGATTTTAAGTGTTCAGTTTGTGAACTAGATGTCTGCAGCAGGTCCAGTTATATATTCTAGAGTATCAAGAAACCTTGTGTGAACAAACCTAGAACATGCAAATATGTTTGTCAATATACCTCAAATCTCTTCCCAAGAGTGGGAGTTTAGGAGCTCATGAATCAACCCGAACAGCTTGCTGATGATCGTGTAACAGACTGTGTGAGAAATTGAGTCTACTCCGAATTTATGAACTGATGGAGCTATTCCTTGTAATGATTAACAATGAGTCGTAGAAGAAATCAAGGGTCATTCTCAGGCACAGGCGCTTTGTGTCAGGTGTGGAGAGAGTGAGAACAGCTATAGAAGAGGGAAAGGCCTTCTGACATCTGTTAGCTAATTTTCATTTTTAAAGTGAAGACACAGGCTGGAAAAATTTGAAGGTGAACTTAGTACCGAAAACATCTCCAAAATGGGTGCTTTGTGAAAAGCATAGGTCACGATCCCCAAAAGATTGTTATTAATATAAGAAAGCAATAACTTAGAGGAAGCTGTAATAATATCACAATATGTTTACTTAATTTGGAGACTCAGAGTAGAATATAAGCCCAGGGAGCACAGGGTGGTTGCACTCATTTCTCCGATAATTGATGTTTCTACCTGAAAAACACATCATATATACATTCCAAGGCCCAGATGTGAAACACTTATTAGAAAAGTATATAAAAAGGAACTGAGCCAGTGTAATAACTGATGGTTAAATAGAAAGGAGATGCAGAGCCCTCTCCAAAAGTGATTCTTGTAATGCAATGGTAATTGTGTTTGAAAAATAATTAACAAAGCAAGCGATATTTACTTAGAGATTGTTCAACAAATACTTGTCCAACAAATAATATTTAAGAGTCTATAACGTGCAGTAATAGTGTTAAGGTGCTGAGAAACGCTATCTCGTACCAATGTCCCAGGAACTTGATGAGACATGGAAGTATTGTTATTTGCCATATTGACACAACAGGAAGCCAGACACGAAGAGTGTAACCATCCGAGTTCACGTAGCCCAGTGGTGGTGGAGTTGGAGTCATAACCCACGTCTGCCGGTACTACGAACACAAGCATTGACTGCTAAGCTAGCCAAATAGTATCACATAAAATCCACCCTATCCAACGAATATGTTTTAAAGTCCAAATAAACATAATACGAAAATTAATCTTTAAATTTTATTTTTTAAACAAAAAATAAATTGGGTTTTTAAAATTTTCTATGAATAAACCTTCATGAATATTCCTCCTCTGGTTGGAGTATAACCAGAAGATGATCCAATGCACGTTTTTCATCCTTTTTACAAAGGCATCATATTTAAGAAACATCAATCAGCCCATGATTATTAATTACTTGTTCTGTATTTCTATGCCTATCAACACACAGTTTAACCCTAAATTATATATATGTATATATATGCATATAATTTTATGACCTAAATTAAAAGACTAATGTATATGAAATAATTTAAAATTACATTGAGAAAAATTATCTGATTCTGCCTAAACAGTTGGTAAGGACAACTGGATGCCAACAGTACTTAGTATAGGGTGGTGATGGTCACAGTGTGGTCCAAGGAAACCTGGGGCTTCCTGGTGCCCTGCAGGAGGACCCAAGCTCACAATCATTTTCATAATCATCTCTGACTCTCCTTCTCCATGAGTGTGCAGACACAATTTCCCACGACTATGTGCTCAGAATGTAAACTCCTGACTTTCCCAGTTCCAGCAAGCGGTGAGCGTTAGGGTAAGAGCACAGCTGGGGGGCCTGGAACTGGGGGCCGGGCTCTCCGAGCTCAGGGACATGGTCTCTGCCCAGCTCTGCACGCAGCACCATCCAAGACACAGCATGTGCTTCTGCCCCGGGAAGGGGGGTGTTCTCCCATGGATGTGCTGGAGAGCTTGTTCAAGTAGTGGGCTGGCGGTGTAGGGGAAGTGGGAAGGGTAGGGGAAAGGTAATGAAAGGGAAAAGAAAAAAATATGAGAAAATGAAAAAATGGAAATAAAGTGTTTGTAAATGGGGAGGGGAGGAGGAGGAGAAGGGAGGGCAGGGACAAGGGGAAAAAATGAGAACCAAGACCTATTATGTAAAGGTACAAGATCCCAATGATGAATGTAACTGTACTGTGTACCTAAAATGTACCAATAAACTCAGTTTAAAAAAAAGAAAGTAAAAAAAAAAAAACAAATAGTGGGCTGGGCCCTCTCCTGCTCTTCAGATCCCTGGGTCAGAGTCAGTCTGAGAATCACTGTGCTTAGCTGTGGACCCCTAGAATTCTCACCTCCATCCAACTGGCCGGGTTTCAGAGGGCAAAAGCCAGGGTGACCTGCACTAACCTTTTCCACTTCGTGTGGCACATCCTAACAAACTCGCCACCTGGGCATAGCGGCTCTAGATACATACTTGTGGGAAAGCTTTTGAAATATTTGGCATTTAAGTTCCCTCTGAAAGTTCACACGTTGGAAGCTGTAGTTGAAGTTGGACAGTTTGAGTCTTGCGATGATTCATTAGGATTGCAAAGTTAGGCAGGTGAAACCTGTGGAACCCAAGCACAGCCGGAGCTGCCTTCAAATCCGCTTCAGTCAGTAAAAGAGCTGAGTGTTAAAACAAAAATATTATCTGTAATGGCTGAGAATAAGCTGTGTGCCATATTCTAAAGCATGCGCGGCACCCTGCAGAACTCTTGCAGGGAGGTGGAGAAGTCTTTGAGGGCCTGTTGTCCTAACAGAACGCTTGCCAGAATCCTGACAGAATTAGGAAGTCCCTCCTGAGCAGCCCTCCAGACGAGCGCACACAGAGGAAGGCTTCAGCTGAAAACCTAAGCAAATAAAAGTCAAGTGAGCAAAGTGGAACGTTACATTTTTAGAATTGGCAAGCAGCAACATTCTGCAAACTTGAAGATATTTAACTAAGAGTGGAAATTCCACCACAAAACTGCAATGTTGACAACTAAATGCCCCCCAAAGGTAGAGACTTTAGACCTGAAATAAGGTCTAAAATCCAGTTGTTTAACTCAGGCTTATAAGCCCTAAAATGATATAGGCCAAAATCTTGTCTGTGTGTGTGTGTGTGTGTGTGTGTGTGTGTGCGTGTGTGTGTGTGTGTTTGAGAGAGAGAGGAGTCTGCAGACAAGAGGAGAGAGTTTTATGGGAGGGTGTTTAACACCCCTTTAAATGGACTGTAGTGGGAGCATTTTCCTTATCTCTCCTCAGGTATTTAGCATTTCCATTGAGAGATCTTCCTTCCCTAAACTCCAGGCTTTTGTGAAGCTTTTAGCGTTGATGTGGGGGCATTTTACTGTGCTCCCTTTTATTTATCTTCTCTCAGATCTGGAATTCTCAATTGTTTCTGAACTAAGAACTTCACAAGGATTCCAAAGCCACTCAGGCCCTGTCCATTAAATTCACCGAAGTTTGTTCAACAGGAGACTACAGGGTGCCTGTGATGTTATGTATATACCGTATACCACAGGAGATGCTCTGGGAGGGCAGGAAGACTCATCTGACAGGGATTCTGTCCAGAAGGATCTTAGAAATGATCTGGTCGAAGAAATAAACCTACTACATTTATTCTGATGAAACAGGGGTGGTGCTTGTTTTAAGAGAGCCAACCATAGTTATGGTGGTAGAGTGAAAAAGGTCTAAATCAAACTTTCAGGAATAGGTAGAATTTGAACATAGATATTCCAGGGCTGCAAGGCTCAAACTCCTTGTTTACCAGTCTGTCTGTGTGACACTATGGGTATGCACAGCAAACACACTAAATACTCCAGAGTCATGCTGGGAGTCAGACACTTTCTTCCTATGGCAGTCCCCAAAAATGAATATTTGAACTTAAAATTCCAGTAAATATTTTTCTGACTTCTTTTCTCCCCTGCCTGGATATTTAATTGTCTATCATGAAACCCAGTGTTTTAGGGGGCACAGCACATCCAGGTTTGGGCCATTTAGGGTAAACTGTTGAAAAGAACCACGCTGAGAGATGTATTATTTGTGTACAAGTAATGCTTGGGAGATAGACAGGACCCCCTAGGAATCTGCCTCCATTTGTACTGTTTTTGGAGAATTACAGAAATGATCTCAATGTAAATTTCATAACTTTGGGTCTCTCCCAGCTCTACTCGTACAATAAAATAGTTTGAAATTCTCCATTTGAGAAGGAAAAAAAAAAGCACTTGAAAAAGAGAGGGACAGATCTTAAAAAGGGGGGAGGGCAGAGAAAATGCCACAGAATGAAGGGAGGAAGCTGTTTGGAAATGAGGCAAACATAAAAGGAAACAGGGAGAAAGATGGAGAGGGAGGGATGACGCCGACACTTGTCCAAACAGCGCAGACCTCTCTTTTTTTTTTTTTTTTTTGGT
>NW_022900929.1:73254791-73259780 GCF_012274545.1 Fukomys damarensis
CCTCTTTTTTTTTTTTTTTTTTTTGGTGTCGTACTTGGACATTTATTACAGCATAAGAAGTCCATCATTGCCATGGTTTTCTGCGCTGTTTGGACAAGTGTTCTTCTAGAACGCCCAGGAGCGTTCTAGGAGGCTTCTCCCCACGGGCACACTCATCACAGGGACCCTGAAGCATGTGCTGGGCCAGCCTTTGGCATTCCTGTCCTTGTGGGACAGAGGGAAGACAGACAGAATGCATGGGCTGGAGGAGGCCATGCGTTCCAGAGGCGCCCGTGAGAACTGGAGGAAGCAGACTGGCCGGCCTGAAGAGCCAGACACCTGTGTAAACTGCAGGAAGCTGTGAGGGGCCCAGCTGAACTGATGGAGACACCACATGCATGCGGCTGGAGGAGTCAAAGTCACACAGAGGCAAAGGCACCGCACACACACACGCACACACACACGCACACGCTAAGTCGATCAAGGAAATGGATAGAGACAGACTGACCCAGAAAGGTGCAGAGGAACACTGACAGGGGAGAAGAAATGTGATGATGCGGATAAGCCTCGCCCCAACAAAGTGTCTAATGGAATACAATAAATTTTATTTGTTTTATGTTTTTTGGGACAGGGTCTCCCTATGTACTTCAGGCTGGCCTTGAACTCACCACGTAGCCCAGGCTGGCCTCAAATTTGTGGCGATCCTCCTGCCTCAGGCTCCCAAGTGCTAGAGGGAATGCAACAATTTCTAAATAGCCTCATTTTGCCTTTTCATAGACATTCATTTGCTGTGTTGCAAAACTGTAAATGATACCCTTTACTTGGTTAAGAGTACTCAGTTAAATTTAATAATTTGTCCAGTATCCAGACAGATGAGAGTTCACAGAGATAGCACCTATGGGCATTTTATGAACTACATATGCTCATGCAAGTCTTACCCAAGACCTCCTGAATTAGAAGAATTTCACTAAGTGAGGACTAAATCTTGGATTTGAAACACAGTCTGTCTCTGGGAAATGAAGCTGTTTGTCTCCTCTCTATGGTAAAGGGAACACTCCCAAAGCACACACAAGCATGCAGAGGGAAACGATCCGGTAAAAGATCTTGAAGTCTGACTTAGGAAAAGAATATATAACCTAAAACATTTAATTCTAAGAACTGCCATGAATACTTTAATTTCATATCGGTGATTCTCACTGAAGGATATTTAGTCTCCTGTTTTGGTTCCCATGAGCACATCACAAGGTAGTGTTTCTCCAAGAATACTACATGGCCTGCTAAGGCCACAGAAGACTCTGGAGAAAGTGACAAAGTGGACAGCTGCCGCGAATTCCCCCAGTCTCTCCGCACTTACCACTGACCACAATCGGGTGACGATTAAATGTCTTTAAAAACTAGTTTGATTTTATTTTTAAAAATGTTCTGCAAAATTATGCGGACCATCGAACCGGTTTTCAACACAAAGCCTACCAGTATCACGAGGAAGGAATAGAGCCAGCGACTTGCAAAACGATCCTGAAACCCAGCAGCACAAGTCAGTCAGAAGCTCACTTGTTGGCCTTCCGAATTCTCCATACTCTCGGTTCCTGACCTACCTCAGGTGAAGATCCCACTAAACTATTTTCTAATGTTTGTTTTTGTTGTTTTGTCTTGTTTTGTTTTGGGACCAGGGATGGAACCCGGGTCCTTGCACTTGCGAGGCAGGCGGTGGCACCTTCTAATGCATTTTTAAAAGGCCTCTGGGGATTTTAAGATAAACATAGCTCAGGCTCTATCTGACAGCAAAAGTACTTCTGAATTATCTGCAGAAGTCAGCTGGAAACCAAGGGAGCTCAGAAAAGGAAGCCATTACAGGGCAGCATTAACTTGGAGGAGTCTGTTCTCAGAGGGTCGGGGGTGGCCTGCTGACCATTTGTTTGCAGTGTGAGGTGGTGTCCGGTCCCTGTCCTTTTGCTTCACAGCTCCCTGGTCACTTACTCAGAGCCAGCACATGGGGAAGACGGCTGGAGGTGGATCAGATTAGCTATTGGTGAAAACACTGGGTTGATTCATAACTGCATCATTCACCAGCTCATACACATCTGTTCCACAAGCAACGCTAGCTTGATCGAAAGGCCTTCAGAGAGCCCCCGAAGGCAGGGCAGATCTGGTTTTAGCAAGGAACACAGGATGTGAGATAAAAGTCTCATGAGGG
The DNA here is from genome assembly GCF_012274545.1 of Fukomys damarensis. Lineage (NCBI taxonomy): Eukaryota > Metazoa > Chordata > Mammalia > Rodentia > Bathyergidae > Fukomys > Fukomys damarensis. Next base: position 73,256,965 of record NW_022900929.1, read on the forward strand.
AGATTGGGAAGATGGAAAGTACGAAAGGTAAGAATATACAAACTTTTATTTGTAGACCTAATGAGCCTAGACAAAGAAAACTCCCGGAGTCATTCCTGAGGGGCGCACATAATTGGGCCTGTAAAATGAGCAAATCAAATAAGTTTTTAAAGTTGAGCTTTTTATCATGGAGGTTGACTTTTACACATGGTTTTGGAGTGAATGGTTGCTAGGAAATATGACAGAATGAGGAAACAGACTGTAAGTGATATTTGGGGTGTGTACAAGATAGGGTGTGGTGAGCGAGATGATCTAATGTAACTATAAATGTAACTGAATACATTTCTTGTCCTTGGTTGATTTGGTATCCATTTCAAACCTTTATTTTGGTATTTCCAAAGCACACCTTTCTAACGTGGTTTTAGAATATTTAATCCGGTATGCATTCTTCCTCAAACCCAACATTCACACAGTGGGTGGTGGCAATCAGGAAGAACAATTCAACAAGAGAATGAGAAAAATTTCCACTGGGTGTTTCGTTGGGTCAAAATTTTGTTCACGGAGTCTCACTTATTTGTAATAGAAATAGGTGTGGTCTCCCCCGCTGCCTGAGTAAAAACATCAAATAATCTTCTAACAGAGGTAAAGCAGTGTTCTATAGCTTGCTGTTCCCATCACCCTTTTTCTTTCCCAAAACCTGTCTCCTATCCCAACCTGAATACTTCAGCAGCACATTGGGCCAACAGCGGGGGAATCACATGTAGCAGCTGGCTCATCGGGTGTGAAGGAGAGTAGCAGCTGCCACCGCCACCAGTAGCACCTTGGGATGGAAAGCAACATGACTTTCCCAGGCAGTCTCTGTGTGGAATGGGCCCCAGGCAACAACTTCCATGGGCCCCATCTGTCCGTCTCCTGTATGGCTTTGGCTCAGAAAGGTCCTCCCTAAGGAGGAAGAAAAGCTTTTATTACTCTCGAATGGAGTGGCTAATCCAAACTGAGGCTTTTAGAAGAGTGAAGAGTCAGAGTGAAACGAGGTCTCTCTTGACTGCGTTTTACAGTCATGAGTCACACAGCGATGGTCTGGTCAATGACGCACCTCACCGGTGACAGTGGTACCATAGGTGATACAGCACAGTGACTGCTCAGTCATCTTGGTTTACTCAAGGACACCTGGGATGTTCATCCAGCAACAAATCACCCAATGACACATTTCACTGAACATCTTCTTGTTAAGGGATGAATGACTGTTTGGAGAATATTATCAGTTAAAAATACATCACAGAAAATTCTGTATAGGATAATTTGATTTTGCTAAAATGAATATTGCTCTCTCCACGAAAATGTAGGCTGCAAAGAGCAGAGTGTCCATGTGTTGGTTTTGTTGGGGGCATGAATAGGCTAGATTCACACCAAGGGTAAGGCGTGCTTCTGTAATGCAGATCTTTAGAGATGGAATGGCCCAGTACCTGTTCCACAACTCTAGGTCACTCGCTAGAGACTGAGACCACAGAGAGGTCAGGGTGATGATCAAGGGGGTTGTTCTTCACAGAGCTGCCGCTGGGTGTCTGATGTTCCTGCCCTAGAGGCAGAGAAGTGAGGAGGGCTGCTCTATAGCAGCCTTATGAGGATGAACTTCGCTGACAGCACTCAGAGCGACTTCCAAATATTGCTCCTTCGATGGGGACACAGAAGATTAGTAGTTAACACACACTAACAGTGTTAAAACACCTTGCAGCAATGGGATGGAAGCAGTTAGTTTGTGGTTCCAGAGTTTTTCTTTGTCTGGTGAGGGAGGCAGTGTGTGAAGGCTTTTCATGACCACAGGTGGACCAAATATGAGAGCAAGCAGGCGTTGTCTTAGGTCCTGTAAAATAAAGGCATCTAGCTACATTGATATCCAGCAGAGAGCGAAGTGGGAAACAGGGCGGCCAGCTTCCCCAGGGTCCTCCAGGTCCTCCCGCCTATGGCTGTGGGTGACTGCGGGCCCCCCGCCGAGGAGGGGCTGCGCCTCTGCCCTGCAGGATCTTGGATCCCTTGCTGTGACTGCCCACTAGCTGGGCCCTGGCTTTGAAGAACTGGCAAACCACTCCCCCACCCCACTTCGACGACCTGATGGTGGAGGTGGCCTCAGAGCCAGAACCCCTCAGACACCAGGGTCTCCCGGTCCAGCCTTGCTGGCCTAGGCAAAGCCCCTTCCAGCAGTCAAGGACGTGGCACCTTGCAGCAGCTGCAGCAAGGCCTGGTGGGAAGAATGGCGGCCTCTGGACTACGGCAGAGGGCCGTTACATCAAGGGCCTTAGAAGGCGGGCCATAGAACTGTGGCCATAGAACTTCTGCCATAGAACTGTGCTGATCCGGGTCCTGAGGTGACGGCTGTGTCCCAGTTGTGGAGGAGACTGTACCTCCTTGTGATGAAGAGAAAAAAGGCCTCATCAGCCCCGAAAGGTGAGTGAGGTCAGGCCGAGGGTGGACAGTTGCCAAAGAGAGAAATGTAAAGTAACATTCCATTTGGCTAATTGGAAATGCCCACCACCCTTTGTGAAGATTTACTGGCCGTTTTCAGAAGGCCTGTGCATAGAATAGGAAAAAGCTGCTCTCAACATGCCCCAGCTTTTTAAAAGAAAACTTTCTGCATGTGAATTTGAAATGAAATTGGGAGACACGACCTAGGTGTGATTCTCGTCTGTATTTCTTCTGTGGGTTAGAGGATACAGAGCAGAGACAGAAGAGAACGTCCAGTACCAGGCTGGTTACATGTAGAAGACGTTGTTCGGATCGTAACCATTGTTTTCTGTGCGCATTTTAGTCCTCATTACTATATATATATATCTATATAT
>NW_022900929.1:73266414-73283947 GCF_012274545.1 Fukomys damarensis
TAGATGGGGAGGGGAGGGGGGGGAGAAGGGAGGGCAGAGGTAAGGGGAAAAAAATGAGAATCAAGACTTGCCATGTAAAGGTACATGATCCCAACAATGAATGTAACTGTACTGTATCCCTAAATGTACCAATAAACTCAATTAAAAAAAAAAAAAAAAAAAAAAAAAAAAAAAAGAAATAGCAGAGGGGTAAAAAAAAAAAAAAAAAAAAAAAAAAAAAAATAAAAGTGAAGTATGTATAGGGCCATGGATTTAGCTCAGTGGTTCTGCTGCCTACTTTGCAAGTGCAAATTCCCAAGTTCAATCCCCAATACAAAAAAAAAAAAAGTATGGATTAAATATGGAACAGGAAATTCTAGCCAGTACACATTCTAGCTTATAGAAAAGAAGAAAATACCAATTAGAAATTGACAAACAAAATTATTGTTTAGAATTATGTTGCAGAATACTCCAAAGAACTTAACTCCTTGAACTAATAAATGAGCTCAGCAAGACTGTAAAATACAAGAGGTCGACAAAAATAATTTACTTCTATATACTAGCAATGAACATGTAGAAGCTGACACTAAAAAAAAAAAAAAATACATTATGGTTGCTCAAAAAAGATGTAAATTTAACAAAATGTGTAAATTTGCACATGTAAACTACATTATCTGGGTGAAAGAAATGTAAAAAATCTGAAAAAGGAAGACATACTATATTCATAGATTGAAAGATGAACACAACAAAGACATTATTTCTCCAAAAAAAAAAAGCATCTAGAAGTACAGATAGAATAAGCATCCAAGAAGAAGAGGAGGAGGAGGAGGAGAAGGAGGAAGAGGAGGAAGAAGAGGGAGGGAGAGGGGGAGGAAGGGAGAGGCATGGAATTCTTAGAAACTGTGGAAATGGTTGCAAATAGCTATCCCAAAAATATCTGAAGAATCAGCAAAAAGGGTAAAAAAATGAAAAACAAAGCAAGAGAAAATAAGGAATTAGCTTTAAATAGAGCAATTGAATTGGATATTTTGAGTAAAAATGAGTGCTATCAATAATTATTTTGTGACGAGAAGTATAAACCAGCACTGTCTCAGGAAAACTAGCAAGGATTTGCCTCCTCATTTTACCTATGTTTCCCTCAGGCAGCCTCATAATAAGTGACAGCATCACTTGCTATCTGAGATTGTGCCCTTTCCCTCTCAGCTAGACCACGTAGGGATGAGAAATCTTCTTATGTGGGACCAAGAAAATATAAGGAGGAAAAAGAAGGAGACTACATTGCCCATTCCCAAGAGTTATTTCACATCGAAGCTTAAGAGACTTTGAAGTTAGTTCTCTTGGTGTAGTTTCTAATATACTGCCGTCTATTTAGAGAATAACGTCTGCATGACATTGATTTACTGAGGCTTCTCAGTCCCCCGAGGGAGTTTCATGTACAGTTTCAGTGATTATATGCACAGTATATTTTGTAGGTGCTTTGCATATATTCTTGAATACAAATAGTATTCTCTTTCTGCTGGATAAGCATCCCATGTGTATTTAATAGTTTTCTCTTACTAATTGAATTTTTCTGATCCTAAAAAAGTCTACTTTGATCTGTAATTTCTTAAGTATATGTTAAAACCTCCAGCTACAATTGCTAACTGATTTATCTCTTCAATTCTGTCAATTGTTTCTTGGTATGTATTGTCAGGACCATATACATTTATGATAGACATTTCACTGAAAACATTTTAAAAGTAACCAGGAAAAAAGACAGAGTTCCTTCAGAGGAAATAAATGAGTTAAGAGCTGACTTGTCAACAACAATGATGAAAACCAAAAGACATAATACACTCAACGTACTGAAAATATAACTACTTAGAATTTTATTTCCAGTGAAATTATCTTTCCAAATGAGGATAAAATAGACATTTTCATTAAATAAAGCTGAGAGATCTTTGTGGCCAACATTCTTAACCAGAGAAAATGTTAAAGACGAGTCTCCTGAAAAATTAGTGCGATCCTAGATGGAAAGTCTTAGATGTAAGAAACAATAAATAAGAGTATTTAATAAAAGTAAAAATTGAAATAAATAATGTCAATATACATAGCACTAATATATCATATAATTATTAAAAAGCACAAACATATATTACTATATACTTCTCTTAGTAGAGCTATCAGCAGAGATAAAGTATTACAAGTTTCTCATGTTATTCAGGCAAGTAATGAAGGCAGCCTCCAAAAGATAGAGTTAAACATTTTTAAGGTAACTAAAAGAAATATAACATCTCCAAATTGGCAAAAGAAAATTATACTGAGAGTTACATTCACTACTCCAAAAGAAAACAAAAAAGATTAAGAAAAAGTAGAATACAGAATAAAATGGAGAGCTAACAGTGAGAGCGTGGATGCCAGAGAGACATCAAAATTCAAGAAAGAGGAAAAAGTAGATATAACTGCAGAAATCAATGAAATTTTAAAAATAGCTAAGAACCAAAGACATAGTTGATTGAGAATGCAGTAAAATTGATAAGCCACCAGTAAGATTAACAAAGAAAGAAAGATGACACAACTCATGAAACTTAGAAATGAAGCAGTGTCCCTTGAGACCCTGAAGACAACACTGAACAACTCTATACAAGTGGACTGACAATTTAGAAGAAATGGACCAATTTCCATGCAATGATAAAATGCCACAATACACTGATAGAAATTGATAATTTGGCTAGATCTATGACTATTAAGGAAATTTAAATTACAATTTTAAAACTCCAATGAAAGAAATCTCTAGATCCAAATAGTTCACTGAAGTTTAGCAAATGTTTAAATGAGAATTAACAGTGATTTACACTACTGCCTTCAGAAAATAGAAGAGGGAGAATTCTTCTGAACTCAATTAATGAACCCCGGCTTACTCTGATATGAAAAGCAGACAACGTCAGGGCAAAAATCCTGACACACACCTCATTGAGATCAATAGCTTTCATAAGCAGAGATGTAGGGCCAGAGACTTAGCTCAGCAGCACCATGCCTGCCTGAGTTCGATCCCTGGTACCCACCTGCCCACAAAAGTAAAGATATAAACATAACTTAAGAAATGATTAGCAAATAAAATTGAATAATTTATGAAAAGAATTATAAACCGTGTCCAAATGGAGATTATTCAGGCATGTAAGGCTAGCTCAGTTTTGCAAATTTGTCTATGCAATCAGTCTTGGCTCAAAAAGGAAAACCATGTGGTAATATCAGTCAATGCTCATTTCCAATAATTTTTTCAAAGAAATAAGAATTTCCTCAACTTGATAAAGAACATCTACAAAAATATCAAACAGCTAGCATTATACTTAATAATGCAATGCTGAATGCTTTCCCCTTAAACTTGGGTACAAGTTTAAAAACTTGTACTATCACCATTGTATTCAACACAGAGCAAGAAGTGTTAACCAGTGCAATAAGGCAATAAAAGGTACACAGATCTGAAAGGGAGAAAGAAGAGAGGCCAGGAGGGGAGGGGAGGGGAGGGACTGTCTATATGAAAAAGTCCACAAAAGTAGATTTTGAAAATTACTCCTGGGAGTGACAAGTGAGTTCAGAAAGTATACAAGCTGGGAGCTTCGTACCTCAGTGTGCTGATATTAAAAAATGGTAACACCATAAACAGGTGCTGCTTATATATGCTTCTCACCCGCACACATCCCCTTTCTTTTCTCTGCCACATTGTGATATAGCCAATGGGATCCTCACCAGAGGTCAAAGAAAAGCGGGCGGGCTACCTGATCTTGAAAATTTTAGCCTCCAAAACTATGGACTAAATAATCCTCTTTTCCTCTTACAAATTGCTCAGCCTTGGGTGTTTTACTAATGCAACCAAAACTGACCGATACATAAAACATATAAACAAAAATCAGTTATGTTTCTATGTACTAGCAATGGACACCAAAATCAATTTATCATAACTCAAAATAAAGAAACGGGTGTAAGTCTAATTAAAACAAAAACAAAAGTATGGGATTTGTATGCTTTGTTGGTTAAGCTTAATTGCCAACTCGATTCATTCGGGAGCCACCTAAGTGATTAGTAAAGCACACTTCTAGTTATGTCTGGCTGAGTCATGAAGGTGTGATCTTGAGGTCCATCCGGTCCCTGGCTCCTACTTCTCTGACACTATTTCCCTGCTCTGCTGCCCAGCCTATATGAAGTGAGAAATTGTGCTCTCCCACTCCTTTTCACCATGACATCTCTACCTTGGAGCCATCCATCCATGGATTGACCCTTCTGAAGCCATGAGCCAAATTAAACCTCTGCTCCTTTAAGCTTTGAATGTCAGTATTCTGTAGTAGCAGTGGGAAAGCTGACGAATGCACATGATACATATCATTACAAAATAACAGTGAGAGGAATCAAAATGACCTAAGTAGTTGGAGAAACAGTGCACGTTCATGTATTATAATATTCAATGTAGTGATGATGTTGATTCTTCCCCAAGCAAATATAGTGGTACCTTGGTATTTGTCATTAATTGGTTCCCAGGGGTGTGATGATGACCAAAACAAGTACCAAGCATCTTGTTTCAACTGGAAAGAGTAGTGAATCATGAGGTAATCAACAACAAAAATCTCTACCTTATGTATCAAGCATGGAACAAACCACAAGCACAGGGACAACATTTTTTGCATCAAAATTTGTTGAGTACCAAATTCAGCAAGTTTCATAGCAGGTGAGCACCAGGATATGACTGTACATGATTGCTATAATTCCTATGAAATATTCCACAAAAAAGTTTTTGCACATAAAGATTGTTATATAATATACAAGGGAAGGCAAAGAAAATAGCCGAAACAATTTTTGTAAAGGAGAAATATGTGGTAAAAATCACTTTACTTAGTATCAATACATTATATAGTTGTCTTAGTCAACACTGTGTGGTATTGCAAAAGAGACAGTCACAATGTTAATGAAACAGGATAAAGAAACACAAAATAGATTAAAACAAGTATGGCAAATAGATTTTTGACAAAGCTGCAGAATTAATTCAAAGGAGGAAGGATAGTCTTTTCAAGTAAACAAATTGCATTTCCACGGGGTAAAAAAATCAACCTAAATTATATGCTTTTATCTGCAAATTAACTCAAAATGGGTTACAGTAGGAAAATAGAAAGCATAAAGCTATGAAATTTTTAACAGATAACAGAGGAGAAAACCTTCTAGACCTATGATCTACTAAGGGAAAATATCACTAATTAAACTTTATCAAAATTAAAATCTTTTATATTGCCCTGTTAATAGGAAGAAAGTCAAGCTACAAACTGGGAGAAGATACTTATGAACAATGTATCTAACAAATGAGTAAAAGCTAATCTATGTAAAGTACTTCCAAACTCAACAATATCAAAACAAACAGTTGAATCAGAAAATGAACAAAAACATAAACATTTCTTTAAAGAGCGTATGTGAATGGCAAATACACACATGAAAAGTTGTTTGCCATTGTCCATTATGGAGATGTAAATTAAGACCACTGTGAGATATTGCTGCACATTAGAATAGCTAAAATTAAAAATATAGTGGCAATATCAAAGGCTGATGTGGATGCAGAAAAAGTGGTTCTTTCATACAGTTCTGATGAGAAATAGTTTGGAAGTTTCTTTGAAAGCTAAACATGTAGTTAACAACCACCCCAGAACTTGTATTCCTAGGGATTTCATTTAGAAAAATAAAAAAATGTATCTGCACAAAAATGTGTATATGACTTTTATCTTTATTATGTTTATTGGTACATTTTAGATATATAATACAGTTACATTCATCATTGGGATCTTGTACCTTTATATGACATATCTTTGGTTCTTATGTTTTTCCCCATTCCTCAGCCCTCCCTTTATCCCCTCCACCCTTCCCTGTTTACAAAGACATTGTTTCCATGTTTTTTCTTTTCACATTTTTTCCCTTTTTATCTTTTCCCTACCCCTCCCACTTTCTCTACTCTTTTAGACCTTTTCTTCCTATTACACAATATCAATTAAACATTGTGATCCTTATTTAAACTTTTAGTTTTCCACACCAGAGAAACTATTCAGTATTTGTGCATATGTGACTTATTAATTTCACTTAAGAGTATGGCCTCAATCATGAAGAATAGAGCAGAAATCAATGCAGTGGAAACTAAGAAAATGACATAAAAATAAATGAATAGAAGAGTTGGTTTTTTGAAAGAATAAATAAAATCAATAAGCCCTTAGCTAAACTTGTCAAAAACAGGAAAGAAAAGGCTCAGATTCATGCAATTAGGAATGAAAAAGATGAAGTCACAACAGATACAGCAGAAATCCAGAGAATCATCAATATCTACTTTGAGAACCTGTACTCTAATAAAATGGAAAATGCAGAAGAAATGGACAGATTTCTAGATACTTATGAATTACCAAAGTTGAACAAAGAAGATAAAAAAATTCTAAACACCCCAATTACAATCAGTGAAATTGAAAATGTAATTAAAAATTTACCAACAAAGAAAAGCCCAGGTCCTGATGGATTCACCACTGAATTTTACAAGACATTTAGAGAAGAACTACTGCCATTACTCTTTAAATTTTTCAATGAAATTGAAAGGGAAGCAATACTTCCAAATTCATTTCTGTAAGCAAGTATTACTTTGATTCCCAAACTAGGGAAAGGCCCAACTAAAAAAGAGAACTACAGGCCAATCTCCTTAATGAATATAGATGCAAAAATCCTTAATAAGATACTAGCAAAGAGAATACAGAGAATCATCAAGGAGAACATACATCCTGATCAAATCAGATTTATTCCAGGGATGCAAGGATGGTTCAACACATGTAAATCAATAAATGTAATACACTATATTAACAGAGTCAAGGACAAAAACCATATGATCCTCTCAACAGATGCAGAAAAAGCATTTGACAAAATCCAACACCCATTCATGATAAAAACCCTGCGAAAAATTGGAATACATGGTCTATATGTCAACTTAATCAAGGTATCTATGAAAAACCAATAGCCAACATCATATTAAATGGCCAAAAACTGAAAACCTTCACATTAAAATCAGGAACAAGACAAGGATGCCCACTATCACCACTCCTCTTCAATATAGTTCTGGAGACATTAGTCACAGCAATTAGACAAGAGAAAGAAATTAAAGCAATAAAGATAGGAAAGGAAGAAGTTAAACTGTCATTATTTGCTGATGATATGATACTCTACATTGAAGACTCAAAAAATTCCGCCAAAAGACTTCTAGACTTAATTGACACTTTCAGCAGAATAACGGGTTAACACTCAAAAATCAATAGCCTTCTTGTACACAAATAACAGACTAACTGAGAGAGAAATTAGGGAAAAAATTCCTTTCATAATGGCATCCAAAAAATTGAAGTATCTAGGAATCAATCTAACGAAAGAAGCAAAAGACCCCTACACTGAAAACTACAGCACTCTGAAAAAAGAGACAGAAGAGGATATAAGAAAATGGAAAGATATCCTCTGCTCCTGGGTAGGAAGAATCAACATAGTGAAAATGGCCATACTACCGAAACTGTTACACAGATTCAATGCAATGTCAATTGAAATTCCAACATATGTACTCGCTTCGGCAGCACATACACTAAAATTGGAATGATACAGAGAAGATTAGCATGGCCCCTGCACAAGGATGACATGCAAATTCATGAAGTGTTCCATATTTTAAAAACAAAAAAGGAGGGGCTGAGGATTTAGCTCAGCGGTTCGGTGGCCTGCCTTGCAAATGCAAGGACCCGAGTTCAATCCCTGGTACCAAAAAAAAGAAAGAAAAAAGAAAAAGAAAAAGAAAAAGAAATTCCAACACAGAAGTAGAAAAAATAATCCAAAAATTCATTTGGAACCAGAAGAGACCTGGAATAGCAAAAGCCATCTTAGGCAACAGAGACATGGCAGCAGGTATAACAATTCCCAATTTGAAACTATACCACAAAGCCGCTGTGATAGAAACAGCACGGTACTGGCAAAGAAACAGATCTAAAGAAAGGATCAGTGGAATAGATTGGAAGAGCCACAAACTCCAGGTGTACTCAGCTACCTCACCTTTGACAAAGGAGCCAACTATCCTCACTGGAGGCAAGATAGTTTCTTTAATAAATGGTGTTGGAAAAACTGGATCTCAACCTGCCAAAGATTAAAACTAGACCCTTATCTTTCACCATGCACTAAATTAAAATCCAAGTGGATTAAAGATCTAAATATTAAAACAGAAACACTAAACTTGCTGGAAAATAAGTTAGGCAGAACTCTTGAAGACATTGGCATAGGAAAAGATTTTATGAACAAATCCTCAGTAGCATGGGAATTAGCAGAAAGAATCAACAACTGGGATCTCGTCATTTTGAAAAGCTTCTGCACTGCAAGAGAAACCACCAACAGAGCTAAGAGACAACCTACAATGTGGGAAAAAATTTTTACCAGCTGCTTCTCAGACAAAGGACTATTATCTAGAATATATAAAGAACTCAACATAATCAGCCCCCTCAAATATAAAGATCTGATTCAAAAATGGGCACCTGAAATGAACAGACATTTGTCAGGCAAAGAAGTAAAAGCAGCAAGTAAATATATGAAAAATGTTCCACATCACTGGTCATTCGAGAGATGCAGATGAAAACAACACTGAGATTCCACCTCACCCCACAAAGAATGGCTGCTATCAAGAAATCACACAATAACAAATGTTGGCGGGGTTGTGGGGAGAAAGGAACCCTTCTCCATTGTTGGTGGGAGTGCAGACTGGTGCAACCACTATGGAAATCAATATGGAGATACCTCAAAGAGCTTGGACTGGAGGTTCCATTCGACCCAGCCATCCCTCTCTGGGTATCTTTCCAAAATAATTAAAAGAATCATACCACAGTGATACATGCTCACCTATGTTTATAGCAGCACAGTTTGTAATAGCTAAAACTTGGAAACAGCCCATTTGCCCATCAGTTGGAGACTGGATAAAAACGATGTGGTTTTTCTATAAAATGGATTACTACTCAGCCATAAAGAATGAGAAATTAGATTTATTCATAGGAAAATGGATGCAAATTGAGGATATACTCCTATGTGAAATAAATAAGTCACACATGTGTAAATACTGAATAGTTTCTCTGGTGTGAAAACTATAATCATAATGAGATCCTAATGGTATGATTGACAATATGAAATAGGAAGAAAAGGGCTAAAGGTGTAGGGGAATTGGTAAGGGTAGGGGAAAGGTAATAAGGGAAAAGAAAAAAAATGAGAAAATGAAAAAATGGAAATAAAGTGTTTGTAAATAGGGAAGGGAGGAGGGGGTAAAGGGAGGGCAGGGCTAAGGGGAAAAACTGAGAACGAAGACCTGTCATGTAAAGGTACAAGATCCCAATGATGAATTTATATGTTTTTTTTTTTTTTTGAGACAGGGTCTCACTATGTAGTTGAAACTGACCTGGAACTCACTACATAGCTCAGGCTGGTCTTGAACTCACAGTGATCATCCTGCCTCAGCCTCCTGAGTGCTGGGATTGCAGGTGTGCACCACTACGCCCAGCTCCCTTTTATTTTTAAAAACCACATCTTTATCCAGTCTCCAGTTGATGGAAAATTGGGCTGTTTCAGACAGGGTCTCACTATGTAGTTGAAACTGACCTGGAACTCACTACATAGCTCAGGCTGGTCTTGAACTCACAGTGATCATCCTGCCTCAGCCTCCTGAGTGCTGGGATTGCAGGTGTGCACCACTACGCCCAGCTCCCTTTTATTTTTAAAAACCACATCTTTATCCAGTCTCCAGTTGATGGAAAATTGGGCTGTTTCCAAATTTTAGCTATTACAAATTGTGCTGCTATAAACATGGGTGAGCATATGTTGCTCTGGTATGATTCTTTTAATTCTTTTGGGAAGATACCCAGAAGAGGAATAGCTGGTCAATGGGACTTCTAATCCTAGTTGTTTGAGGTATCTCCATATTGATTTCCACAGTGGTTGCACCAATCTGCACTCTAAACGACAATGAATAATAGCATATTTATTTGTAATAATTTTTTAAATGCCCCTTACATCCGTCAGTTGCTTACTAGAGGAACAGATTTAATGCAAGATATAAAAGTATATAAGAATTTACAAGAATGGCTTACAACAGCCTTTCACAGAGTCATTGAGGAAAATTCAAAATGTCTGTCTGCACACTGGTCATCTGAAGGATCTAGCCAAAGGCTGAGGGGCCTGTGCCAAGAGGCTGAAGAGTCTGCACTGAAAACCAGGAGATGATATCCAAGGTGAAAGGGAAGACTGGAGCTCCTCCAAAGAAACAGAGGCGAGCCTGCATCCTATCTTTCCTTTTATTCCATTCAGGCAGCAAACCTATTAGCCACTTCTCTCACACCCAGGGTGGGTCTTCTGTCTTCAATAAATGCCTTCAGCTATACCAGGACTATGCTAGCCCCATTTATTTGGGCGTTTCTTACTCAAGTGACATAACCAGTTTAACTATCACATCCCTTGATAGGTGAATGATGAAACCAACTTCGATATCTCCAGGCATTACTGATCTGCCATAAAAAGAACCAAGCTACAGGTATATACAACAGCATGAATGGATCTTAAAGCCATTCTGATGAATAAAAGCACCCTTCAAAGGTTGCACACTGTATAATTCCATTTCTATAATACTCTCAAAATGACCAAATTACAGATGCAATTGCATGAATGCTGGCCAGAGTTAGGGAGAGAAGGAGAAAAGAAAAGGCAACGAGGAAACTTCCAACATGGTGCAAGAGCTCTGCATCTCGGTTGTGGTGATTCGTACATAAATCTACACATGCAATAAAATGACATAAAACTCCACACACATTATCAAAGTCTTGGTCTGGATATTGTGCGTTGGACATGGCCATTGGGGGAAACCAACGAAAGGGCATATGGACCTCTCTGTCTGACCTTGGCGATTTCTTGTGGCTCTATAATTATTTGGAATAAAATTTTTTTTGAAAAGTCATGAGGATAATAAACTCTAAAATAGCGGCCATACAATTCACTAATCATCTTTGATCTGAAATCAAGTGAAGAATAAAATAATATGAAAATAAAGTATTAATGAAAAGTGCACAGTGAGAAATCATATACCTTTCCATTGATCAAACTTTAAAAAATGCTTTAAGGAGATATATTATTTATTCTTTTTAACTGTATTATATTTTTAAGAAAAAAATATTTTTTACAGACCCTACTAAGCATTTTTTTATGGAGATTTGCCTGAGTTGTGTAGGGAAACATGACTTGTGTATTATATCTTTACTGTACACAAAAAGGTCAGTGATCTAAAATTCTATATATGATTGTGCATCTGCTTTAGGACATGCAGAAAGAGCCAGAAGTCTTGGTTGGGTCTGACAGACCTAGAGATTAATGATAGATTCAATTCTGTTTCTGCCATACTTGGCTGCTAAGAGATTTCTTGGTGTCACACAGCAAACCTAATGAGTTTGATTAAAGAAACATTTATAGAGTGAATCAGTTGAGAGAGCAATCATGTAATCATCACTGACAGTGGATCAAATATGGTGAAAGCCATGAGTGATTTATGGGAGAGCACCAGGCATATGATGCCATGTTCTCACCCTTTATTTTTGTCCTCAGAAAGAAATTAGATGATAGCAATATTGTACTCTCTTTCAGCCAAAGACAAACTCCATGCCCCACAAGAGAATTCAGAAGGGCTTGGTCACAAGATACTCAAACAAAATAAAACGGCAGCTAATACTCAGTTTATTAAGAGCTCTTTGACAAAAAGAAAGCCTTATTCCTGTACTCTAAAGAGGGTAATATTAGCATAGAGAAGCTGATTTTTTTTAACCAACTTTTGTCTGTTGAGAATTTTGCTTGCTGGAACCTGATGAAGAAATAGTCAAGCTGCACTCTTTGAGACAGCAAATACATCTGATAGGATGTTCTGTTAATTCTGTTGCAAGGAAGATGATGAAATAAATGTGTGTACCATAAATACTGAGGTGTAAGTGAAGATTCAGATATATCTTCATCCCATTGCTTTATCTAGCTAAACCCAAAGTTTCAATAGAAATTCCTGAAGGGATTTGGTGGAGCAGTAGAGTTCTGCTGTCCCATCTTCTGTCACTAGCAAGCCATCTCCCACTTTAGGAATAAAAAAATAAACGTAAAATGCTCACATATTCTGTGGGTTAGGAAATTCAGACAAGACCTGGAAACAATGATGTGTTTCCTCTCCACAGAGTCTGGAGCCTCAGCTAGAAAGATCCACTGCATGGAATCAATAGTATTTGAAGGTGTCTTCATTGATGACTCTCGCATTTGATGTTGGTACCTAACTGGGTTGTAACCTCCTGACCTCTCTGAGGTTCTCTCCACCTAGGCTAATGTAGGTTTCTCCATAGAATGGCAGCCAAGTTCAAAGCTCAAGATAACTGAAAGAACAAGGTGGAACAATGTGACATTTAGAATTTATTTCGCTTCGTGTCTTCTATATGCTAGTGATCAGAGCAGTCACACAGCCCCCCAACCCAGCTTCCAAGGAGGAATGTCAAAGACTTTGCATGTTTAAGGTGGCAAGCTTCTAGAAAAATGTGTGGGATAGAAAATATCATTGTGGACATCTTCAGAAAATGCACTCTGCCAGATATGTTAAAATTATAAAAATAAAAAATATACATGAAGGCAATAATTTCAATTCTGCTTCTGAACACATTCAGTAAACATCTTCTTTGAGAAGTGTATAAAAACTTCAGATTGTAGGGTCATACTGATAAAATTTCATCACCACTGATCAGTTTTGTGAAGGTGATTAAAAAATTCACAAAATTAAAAATATACAATTTAAATTAGAATTCAGAGCAGCCACAAAAAGATTATACAATTATCTTCTTAACATTGAAAGAAAGTCTTGACATCTACAAAAAAAAAATCCATCATCCCATCCTATAAGAGCATCCGTTAAACTACCTGGGCATCAGTATTTCTAGAAAAAAAAAAAAAGAAGTTGCTACCTCGTAGAGCAGCCCGTACATGGAAGGAGCCACGCGGGGCAGATGTCACATGCTACTGTGGGAGTAGTAAGGGGTGGTCGTGTAGAAACGATGGAAATAAATTCATCTTTCAAAACATAGAATTTGGATACTTGAACAGGAGAGGAAAATCGTTAAAAAGAAAAAGTAAATTCAGGATATAAAAGAACTATTTGGGAACAAGAAAAATTTATTTTTCACAAAACCAATTGTTTAATTTTAGGAGAGGCTTAGAAATTAAGACATGAAACTGGTTAGGGTCTGATTGCTGAAGATTTCACTGCAAAACTTTCCCTTGTGTCTTATAAACACATCTGAGAGGATTTTAGGGCAGGGTGTGATGCGGATGTCTGTAGTCTACTGTAGCTACTCCGTAGGCTGTGGCGGGGGGATCACAAGTTCAAGGTCAACCTGGGCAATTCAGGGAGGCTCTATCTTAAAATTTAAAAATGAGAGATCTGGGGATGTTTCTCAGCATTCCTTTTGTTCAGTCCCCAGGCCCCGATATTACAAATGCACAACACACACACACACACACACGCACACACACACACACACACACACACACAGGTTTTTGCAAGAAGGATTGGAGCAAAAGACAAAGTAGAGGCGAGAGACATTCAGGTCTAGAGTGCAGCATAAAGGGGCTGTGGTGCTCCTGTCTCCACACTTGTGTCTCCTATAGTTTGCAAGCAGTCTGATGATCTCCCAGCTTCCCTCTGCTCTGAGGCTCACCATGACCACCCACCGCTATTAAAACTCATCCAAGCAGAGCCTAGTGGCCCACACCTGTAAACCCTGCATCTGGGAGACTCAGGCAGAAGGATCGCTATGAGTTTGAGGCCAGCATGGAATACACAGTGAGACCCTGGCTCAGAAAGCCAACCCAAGCCAAACCAAACGAAAAGAGAGCAAAACAAAAACAACTAATGCTTATTAGAAAAGTGGTGGGCTGGCAAAATCAGGGCTTAATCGATTATTTTAACTTAAGGAAAAGCTGTGACTTGCCTTCAAATCAACTTTTTATTTGATCTTGAATAAAAAAAATACAAATTAATTCAGGAATTTCGCTTTTAAGTATATATGCCAGAGGAAAATCTCATGTACATACACAAGATGTGGATAAGAATGTTCACTAAAATATTTTTGTAGTGGTGAAAGAAATGGAAACAATGCAAATGTCCATCAACGGCAGAACGGTTAAGTACATTTTGGTATAGTTATGTAATTGAATATTACATACCATATACTTCAACATGGATAATCTCACAAAATACTGAAGGGAAAAAAATCAAATTTCAGGTGAGCACAGGTGATGTGAGGACATTTGTCCAACTTTTTCCAACATAGAACGAAATCACCATATTGCATTTAAGAATTAAATATATATTCTAAAAATATAAGGACACACACAGCAAGAGCAAATGCCAACTTTAGGGCAGTGACTCCTCAGGAAGCAAAGATGAATATGGCACAGGAAAGGAACAAAGAGGAAATCAACTGCGCTGTGATCCTACTTGACTTCTTAAAATGAATGTTAAATATTTTGTGTCACTAGTTTTTACATGTGACATAAACCTGAAATACTGCATCATGGTTTACAAAGAGAGGAGTACAAGTCACAGCCTACCAATTTCCTGGAACACCTGCAAGCAAGGCCATTGTTCTTCCCTTTGGAAGCGATGTGTTGAAAACCAGAAGAAACACACGAGGATGGTGGGGGTGGAACCTGTGCCAGCTCCACAGAGAGAAGGTCCCTTACAGCCAGAGTCCTGGTGCTAAAGAATCAAGCAGGATCAACCAGGAAGGGTAGGGCAGGTGGTTTCTCCTGCCCTTGGCCAACAGTTCCCTGAAAGCCTGACGACAGGGAAGAAGCCCTAAGTGTTGTTGCTCTAATAAAAGACTACGGCTGTCCTCAGCTGTTCAGTGAGCAGGAGGTGTGTCCTGCCCGTCTGGGCCGTAGCTGATGCTTAGAGGCGGTCTGAGGACACACTGTAGTTCTTGGAAGTTGAGAAGACTCCTAAAAGTAATAATGAAGCAAGCCAACATGTTTACCCTTGTTCCTTGCAACTTGAGTGGGGAGTTAGATCTGTTTTCAAAAGGAACATTTGATTGGAAGGGGTTGGACATTATTTCCTTAGATAGGGTTCATTCGGTTTGTTAAAGTAAAACACAGATACTTTATTTCCTAATAGACAGAAGACTGAGTCTGTTGGTCTAGGATCTACTCTAGGCGTAGGGATAGAGACATTCACCTTGCCAGTCCCATGACTGCTTTAAACTGGTTGTTTTTCACCTGGAAAATGAGGTGACTAATAACATAATGAGCCTCATACCTCCCGCCTTCA
Source organism: Fukomys damarensis (assembly GCF_012274545.1). NCBI lineage: Eukaryota > Metazoa > Chordata > Mammalia > Rodentia > Bathyergidae > Fukomys > Fukomys damarensis. Next base: position 73,281,782 of record NW_022900929.1, read on the forward strand.
AACTACCAAAATTATTTATTCAAACTCCTGAAAATAACAGCATGGTGGTGAGGAATAGAATTCTGGGAAGAGTGATGAGAGTATGGAGTAGATCACATGGGGAAATGGAGGGTCCACTGAGGAAGGATAAGCCTAAGGGTAGACTCGGGGACCAGCTGACCATAGGTCCGTTAGCACCATCTTCACAGGGCTTTCCGTACCTGTCCCAGGGACTAGACAGCCAGTATTACTTAACTGCATGAATAAAGAAAAAAGGATTAGGTAGACTTGAGAGCTGGCCCTAAATATCTCTGAAGTCCCTTCTGTCTACAGATTCTTCATCTCTGGGAGTCACAAGAATGGAGGTAAATGAGAAATTGATTTTTTTATGAGGCGAATCAAAGATGAGGATGGAGACAGGAGGTGAGCCTCGATATGTGCACACCATGTGACAAGTGTGTGAGTAGGGGTGTGCCATCATCAATTACCAAGGGATCCCAGAACCATGATGCTCAGCTCCAGAGGGCTTGAAGAATATTGTGCATCTGTGCTGTAGGTTTCCTGACAGGAAGCTGGAGGTTTCACATACTTTGCAGGGAAATTTCTGGAACTCCTACTTAGATACATCACTCTCTCTTCTGAATCTTCTACCCACAATAGCTACAAACGTGTTCCTCTGCATCTCATCAGTGCACTCCTCTTTCCACACCATTGTGGATGGTCAGACTTCCAGGCAGAAATGGTCAGCACAACCTCCACCGAGCTGGTCTGGGTGCATGCACGGGTCACTTCTAGGAGCAGCCAGGGACCGAGAGACCCATAAGTGACGTGCTTAGGGGTCTCTGGGAAGCGTGATTCACTTCTCACCCTGACCACTTTGCTCTGAAATAATCCCAAGAAGCATTTCTGCTAGAAACACGCTCTATTATAATATAGTGGAGTCCCTGAAGATCAAATAACCGAGGTTGCTAAAAAACAAAAGTATGTGGAGTATAGAAAACAAATCGATTGGTGATTTGGTAGAGGGAATGGGTTCAATAGAAACTTGTAATTTCCCCCTTCACTGCTGGTAATGAGTCCTGTTTCACTACATCTGTTCAGTGGATAGGTCGTCTTAATTTCTAGATGTGTAGCCCACATTTTATATCACATTATCCTGGATGTGAACTACCACTTCTTTTCTTTCTCCCTAAACATTACATACCAGACTTCCCTGAACATTTGAAAACAAAAAAATAGGAGCACATGGTCTGTGGTAGGTTTCTGAGCATATACAAGGCCCTGGGCTTAACCCCCAGGAATGTATGAAGGAAGGAACCAGAGGGGGGAATGGGGTACAGCACAGATAATTCAATATTTAATACTAAGCTTCGCTGGTCTTAAAAGTCCCTTAGCTATTTCCAGCAATTCCCAGATTCCCTTAGAAAGCAGAAATGAGGACCTCAAAGTAGAAAAGAGTAAGAACAAAGTTTTAAGAGGGCCAAGGGTATATAGTCATTTAGTTTAAAGGACCCTGCTGTGGTTTAAATGTTTGCCTCTCCCCAACTCATGGTGACATTTAGTTGTTACTATAGTAGCATTAAGAGTGGTGGGTGGCCAGGCTATTAGGGGTCTCCTGTCATGGAGGGACCAACAGCTTTTGAGCAGATCTCTCTCCTCCCTCCCTCTGTCTGAGATAACACAGCAAGGATGCTCTTATCTCATCAGATGCTGGCCCTCAACTTTGTATTTCCTGGCCTCCAGAACCGTGAGCCAGCAGATATGTGTTATTATAAATATCCCCGTATGTGGTGTTCTTATCTAGCAGCTTAAGTTAAACCAGAACCTGATAACTGTGGGTCTTTGAAGAAAGATACAAGAAAACAAGCATCAAGATGAAGGTTGACTTCGTACTGCTTATCCTTAGCTTACGCCTTAACATTCAAAATGTTCAGAGAGCCCGATATGGTGTCTTGCTTGGCATCCCAGCACTCTGAGAGGCTGAGGTAGAGATTGCAAGTTTGAGCCCAACCTGGGCAGTACAGTGACTTAGCAAGAGCCCCTCTCAAAAAGTATAAAAAATAGCTGGGGATGTAGCTCAGTGAAAAGGCCCTGACTTCAATTCCCCAGTACTTCCTGCCAAAAAAATCAGAAAAAATATGTGAGGATGTAGATATCTCTTTATAATATATATATATAACTTTAATA
>NW_022900929.1:73284206-73318866 GCF_012274545.1 Fukomys damarensis
GTATTGTGGCAAACAAGTCTTCCAATGATTATTTTTAAAATCAGAATCTCTCAGTTTCCCTATAGGAAATTGACAGTGCACTCATATATATATATATACATATATATATATATATATATACTGTCAATGAAAATTTAAGGTTATTCCTTTCACACCACTTTAGAAATATGCAAAAAATCCCAGAAAAATAGAAACTGTCATAAACATTCATTCATACATTTTCAAAGTAACAACTTGAGATCTTAATGTGTCTAATTTTTACTCTCAGAAACTTATTTGTCTGATTCCCACTAGTTTTTTTCAGTCTCTCTGAGTCAATATACACGCTCTTGTCCATACAGCCACACACCACGTAATGACAGCCTGGTCAAGGCTGGACGAGTAGGTGAGGCGGCCCATGAGGTCTCAATGGAACTGAGCGATTCCTTCGGCCTGGCAATGTCGAAGCCACTGGAACAGCACAAAGCCACACAATGTTCACCTGCCCGTGGCAGTGCTGCAGTGAACAGACCTACCGTGCTGTGAGCTGTATAAAAGAAAGCAGACAGCTGTGTAGAGCACACAGCTCTCCATAACAACCACCGACAGTCGTTACTGGCTTTTCATCTACAATACTGTACTTTTAGGCATTCTGCTAGCGCGCTCCTTCCACTTGTACAAAATGTTTACTACAAAACTGCCGCATTACACTGGCCACAGCCTCATCCATCTCCTGTTTACCGCACCTCTTGATTGTGTCAAGAGTCTTGAGACCCACCGATGTCATCCAGGTTGCCACAGGCAGACTGCAATGGCCACACCAGGGCGAGGCTGCCTAATGCACATTTCTCAGTTGCTTTTTCAGATGAGCCTCACCACACCCGAGGAGCTCAAGAAGAAATGAGAGTGGCGGTTTCTATTTTGTGATTGGGGAAACTGAAGCAGAGGGGTTAAATGCCTTCCTTACCACAAGGTCGCAGAGAGAATCTGTGCCACAGAGAAGGAGTCTCCTGCACGAGCTCCTACACGTTAGCCGTCATGTGCAGGCTAAGGCAATGGAGGCTGGCACTTTACATAAATATATGATGATGCGGTGCTATATGCAATAAAAATCTGAAACATAAAATGTGGAAGCAATTCAAGAAAACAGATCTCACATTTTTGCCTTTGTCAGAGTCTGAATCTGACATGCTCTGATTAAAATTCAACATCTGCAGGCATTTAAAATTAAAATATACAGGTATTCGTGTTTTCCTCCTTCCACGATGTTTTATTGCTGCTTTTTTCATCTTAAATATTAAAAACATTACATTATTTTATTTCATATGTTGAACTCCGTGTCTCTGTATATTACACATTGCCCTTTCACCCCTGCGCTCTGGTTCAAATCCAGCTCTTTGCTGAGGAAATAAGAAACATCTGAAAATCCTTAGTAGACTCATCTCAAGGCCTAATGGACTACAGTTTACACTAACTTGACAAACACAACAGACAAACAGATTTGCCACCAATTAAGATGTTTACATGAAAACATTCGGGAATGAGCAGTCTAGAAAGGTCCCTCACCTGAAAGCTGTACTTTTATTCCACAGAGAATTTGTAACAAAGAGAGAGAGAAAAAAAAAATCTGGGCTGCACCTGTCCCTCCTGAAGCAGGTGAATGAAGGATCCAGATTATAGAAACCCTCTGCCACTTCATGGTGGGGGAAACTGAAATGTAGGAAGGCTTGGAGGGTGGAAGGAATAAAAGAAAACAGCTCTAAGATAAATCATCCTTTTTCATGCAAAAAAAAATATTATTGAGGCATGCACTGCATGAATACACTCTGCTAGGAACTATTTCACTGGTGCCTTTCGGGAAGTCAACAAGATAAAGGTAACTTGAAAAACAAAACAATGAAAGAAGCCTGTTCATCCTTCTGCAGACCAACTTCCATGAACATGTTCATATTTCATGATTTAAAAACAAGGAGACAATAGGAAAGTTAATGTTAGACCCACCACCCTTCCCAGAAGTGAAAGATCGTGTACTCTCAAGGCAAGGGGAAGAAAGAGAATTATTGAAGAGGACTTGTCCAGTACAAAGTCATTTTTAGTTTTATAACTTAAATGCTGTGTGATCCAAATAAAATATATATGGAGGTCATCAGTGTGTATCGCTGCCCTGGAGCTATTCTCCGGTCCCACGTTTCATGACCACAGAATCACCACTCCAATGGGTCCACACATCCCTCTCTCCAGCCCCATCTCCTCTCTTCCGTAGCCTCCTCTTCAACCTAAGGAACTGCAACGACAAGTCAGAAGGTCAGGGTATACGAAAATCCCCTGGGGAGACTGTTAAAATTTGTGTTCTCCAGTCCTACTGCCAGAGAATGTGATGCTGAAGGTATCACATGGGTACTTGGAAGTGTGTTTTAATGACTTGTCAGGTGATGCCGACGCAGGTGGATGGATCAAGGGCTACACCTTGGGGGAACAGTTTGTGCTCCACTCTAGCTCTGATTCTGTTCTCAGTGGATTTATCCAGGAGAAGGGAAGAGACTCACCCTGTGGAAACGTTCACTACCTCTTATCACTTCCTTCCCTCTGCCTGCAAGGCCAGCAGAGTGGGAAGGTTTTGCCAAGGACTAGAATTATCCTCACAGGGAATCTTGTATGGCTGGAACCCCCCGCAAAAAAAACCAGAGTATTTCAGATGACAGGGACCAGAATGAGATGTATTCCGTCCCTAGACTCTCTGAACTGGTAAACTTGCTCTTCCAAGCTCCATTTTTAGCAGCACATTCTCCTGTAAATAAACCCACTGACAGAAAGTCCTTTTCCCAACTCACTTGCTTAGTACCTACTTGAAATTCACAGCCATTTTTGTTTCAGTTCTGCACTCAACAACAACAGGGAATATCAAGCACCATCCTCTGATAGTAAGGGACCATTTACAGTGCATTAAGGGACACATTCCAAAAGCCACGAAGAGGGAAATGCTAAGTTCAGGATTTCCCAACAATTCTTCAATGGTTAGAATTCCCATACCAGGATACCAGTTCACAAGGTCTTTTATAGATCCTTTCAGCTTCTTAGTAGTGCAACTTAGTAGTAGTTTATTCTTCTCTAACTTGTATATGAAGTTACTGCCAAGCCTCAGTGTTTTCCCCCATGCCAAAATACTTAAAGACAGAGCTGCGTCCAAGCATTCAAATTTGGTAGCATTAACTCCAGTAACCCAACTCTGACATCCCATTGAAGAACATGCAGAAAAATCATAAAAACCTTCTCTTTCACTGAATTTATATGGGACAAGTCCTTCAAAGAATAACTGGGATATTCTCACCAAATGCTTTAAGTCCTGTCTTTACCACATCTGTCCCTGGAGTTTGTTCTTGGACATCTTAGGATATAATAAATCCTTCTTTGCTGACACCCAGCCCCCAAGCCAGGAATGCTAGACAGATGGTATTAATCGCCAGGTGCCAACCTGATTTCTAGGTAGATACTCCAGTGATGAGGGAATGGCACAGCTAATTTTTAGTTCTTTTACGTTGTCTTCATCACAGGAGGATTTTTAGTCAAGGATGACCAGATGAGAACAAATGTTTTCCCTATGGATGATTTTAATGAGCTCAATCTGAATTCTTTCCTGAATTCAGCTTGGCCTCATAGGATTGTGACTAGATATCAAATCAAGTGAATGAGGGTGGATTTCTACAGTGAAGCCTGGCCTGGGAATAATTGTGGTCTGCCTTGTTGTCTTTTATTTATTCTGGTAGACATTCCAAACTTGGAGAATTTGTATTTTTCTTATGTTGGACATTGATATTTGAGCCAGTCACAATGAGTAGATACATTTCAGACTTTCTACAAAGAGTTTTGCTATTAGAAACACCACAAAATTGGGTCAAAAGTATGCTTTCTTACAGAGTGGTTTCTTCAGAATAAAACAAAAGCAACTTCATTGATAAAATTCAGTCACATCCTCTTAATTTACCAACAAACCAACCCAAATTATGTATCTTGCCTCTCAGCAGTGTGTGCTACATTAATAATGGTATAACACTGTGATAGGACACACCCTTAGTTTCCAAGAGCCTAACATCTGGGTAAAGACACAATACTTAGGAGAAGGTCAGAGTTACAACTCAATGTCCATCGCTGTGTATGCTTAATCCGTGATGGATATTTAATCACTTCTTACATAGAAAATAAATGACTGGCTACTAAACTCTGAGATGGATTATAAATTCTATACAAGACTATGGAACCCAGCTTTCAGGAAATTCTCAGAGGGACCTCTTCCATGAAACTCACTGTGGGAAATCTGGCTCAGATATATTTAATGGAGGAAGGAGAATTCCTACTAGATGTGTAAAGGTGCAAAGAATTAAATAGACAGGGGATAGGGTGGTGGACATCTTAGCAGAAAAACAAGATAGAGGTCAAAATTAATCCAGAGCATGGTGAGGTTAAGGAAATTCACCTCAGTGGTTCAAACCAAAATCATCAGAGAGCTAGATGATTTTACAATATCTAACCTGTCCAAACAGTATCTCCTCTGGTGGAAACACAGTAAAAGCTTTAGGTAAACGTGTGACTGTGTAGCAAATGCTTAGATTTGTATTCCCATAGAAAACTAGCAATCAGTGAAACTCTGCTTGAGGCTCAGGACACAGAACCAAAGGCAATCGCTGCACAATTCTCTTACAGGCAGTGTTTACACAAACTGAAAAGGCGGATTTGAGAGACAGGAGGGAAAATAAGGAAAAAGGAGAAAGTCTTATTTTTCTACTTGTTGTCAAAGTTAAGAGATGCCAATCTAATATGTGTGGTTCTATAGTTTTTGTTTCTTCACTGATTTTCCTTTATCACATAATAGTCATTTGGTCATGTGGTCATTGCTCTTAATCTCCTTTAATTTTCTTTTTACTTTTCTGGCCATTTTCCCTCCAAAATGAACCTTGAGGAAAATTTGAGTTCACTTTAGAAGTCTGACAGCCTTTTCTGTCTTACCTTGGATGCCGATGAATTAGTTGTGAATGCTGAGTAAATCCCTTAAATTCTTTATTTCAGGTTCTTCTTTTGCAGAAAAGAGTGAACTAAAAGATTCTCTCTGAAACCTATTTATCCTTCCAACTGAGAGCTTGTTATAATATTGAGACAAGTACTACCCAATAAAAGAAACCTACATCCACCTAAAGGGCCTCCTGAGGAGCACAGTAAGCTGATGGCTCCCTTCTCGGTGTCGATGCCCTGTCTGTGCAGTTCCATCACTACCCCCAAAATCATCCAATTGTGATGAGCAAGTCTGCCTCCCTCTTCTACTAGAATGTGAAGTGCTCCATTCTGGGGACATCTGCTTTTCATCTTTGCTTTCCTAATCCTGTTTCAGGAGGCAACACCCAGTTGTAATCTGCCCTACTCGTTACTAGCATGGCTCTGGTCTTGAGGGGACTGGAATGGTGGTTCAGCACATACCGGCTGTAGAACCTTTGGAAAGTTCTATATGCACTCTATGTTTGGCTTTCTTCATCTATAAAAAGAGGATTAAAATAATGGTTATTCCCATATGATACAATTAAGCATAGAGTACATAGAACAATGATCAAAAATATTAGCTTGTCTTCAGTAGTGGGTATTCAATAAATACTGGAATAAAATAAATGTGCCAAATTCAGAAGTTATACGGGAATACACTGGCCACACACATGCTCAAAACTTGTGGAAAAAATAAAATTGAATAAGGCACAGTAATGTCCATAGGAAAGTTATAAGGTAGAAGGGAAAGTAAGGCACACATATGAGGAAAGAAAGTATTAGATGGAATCTGATAAATATACCACCAGAGGAAGTGAAATGTAGCACAAGGTCAGAGCATAGATGATTTCCAATAGGAGTTCAGCAGAGGCCAGCAGGATGGATGGACAGATCTTTCAACATAATAGAACTGTGTTTACACAGCATTTGTTCCACCATCTCCCTCAGAATTTTCACCCCTGGAGATTAATAGATTAAGGATAACGAAGAAAGGTGTCCATTGCAATATATAGAAATAAGGTTTCAAGAGACAAATTTGAATCTTAAGTTTTGGGCCAGCAACTTCCAACTTATGTTTTTGAACACCAAGGACAGGGGATGGATATTCCCAGAGGGTGGTCTGCTGTTTTGTGCAACCGGAGAACTTTGGCTGCCAAGCACCGGAGACATACTCCTAAGTGTAACACCAGGAGAGCAGCCAAGGCCCCACTCGGGCTGCTTTTGTTGTTTGTCTAAAATGGATGTTTTTCCAAGCAAACTTCATTGTGTTCCCAAAAGAGATCCATCATCCTTGTCTTTGTGGTTACACAGCAGGAATCAAACTGATGGGGTGACGGGTGCCTGGGCCAAAGGAAAAGATGCTACAGATCAGAGGCCCCTCCCTTTGCCTGGTCCTTTTCAAGAGCAAGAAAACCTTTGGAATGAAATGTAGTGACTGACCTTGAAGGAACCCATCCCCTGAGTTTGACTCTCAGGAAGCTTTGGACATTTGAGAAATCTAGCTCAGCCAATGGGAACTTTCCTCCAGGCTGTAAGAGTGCAGAATCGGTGTCTCTTAGTCTCAAATTCTGAAGAGTTAAATTACACATGGGAGTTTGGGTGGTTGTGGAGTTTGTAGCCAGTATTCCAACACCAGCAAATATATGCAAATGGAATAGGGCCAAAGTTCTCCTAACTGTACTAGGACTAAACAGCTTTGAATGCTAAAGCCATAAATTCCTCATATTGGATCCCAAAATACATACCTTTCTTTGCAAGTTTATGGGGTTTTTTTCCCTTCAGTTTGAGTGAGTCTTCAACTAACTCTGTATTTGTAATTATGATCTTTTTAAATATCTCAAATAATACCTTAGGTTGGTTTCAAATCACTAAATCTGGGTCAAGAGCAGAATTTTCAGATATTAGCCTAGTGTCGTTCTCTAAAGGTTGTATCCAGGGTCCTCAGGGTACACAACCCCGTGCCTTCCTCACTCAACCTCATCCTATCTCACTCCAAGTTCCCTCAGACATGAATTCCAGGCACCGTCTCCCCGTGCTCTTCCTACCGCCATTCCACCCTACCTCTTCACCTTCTCTGCAGTTCTGGGACAGGATGAGTCTTTGTCTCCCTTTATTAGAGTCAAGAGACTCTTCCTTTTCCCAGAGGGGACATCTGCCTTGGATCTTCCCCTGGCAGTGATTTTTCCCATCTTTCTCTCTTGGATGTAGAGCATATACCAGTATCTTTTCTTTTAAATGGTTATAACTTTTATCATCATCTCTATTTTCATCATCCAACATTTATTGATCACTACGAGTCAGGCACGGTGCTTAGAACTTTATGTATTATTCCATTTAACGCTCACAATTATACTAGAAATTAAATATTACAAACACACCTTCAAATTTAGATCCAATCAAAAAATGTTCAAACTGTCAGTCTGACCTGAAGCTGTATCTCAAGCTTCTCGCCAATCTTATAGAAACAATTTTCCAAAGGTCAGACATAAATATCCTTAACATTCCTATGTTCCTATCTGTGCATCTTTTTTGTTTTGTTTTGTTTTTATTTTTGTTTTTTTGAGACAGGGTCTCACTATGTAGTTGAGACTGACCTGGAACTCACTTATGTAGCCCAGGCTGGTCTCGAACTCACAGCGATCCTCCTGACTCAGCCTCCTGAGTGCTGGGATTAGAGGCGTGCACCACCACACCCAGTCTATCTGTGCATTTTAAGATAACATATGAATGGTCTATCCCATAAACATTGATGCTTAGGAAATGTTCACTATAGAATGTGAGCTGATCAGAAAATTTAAAATAAGAGCATATATGGCCAGCAGATATGGAACAAAAAAAGTGAATATGACATTCAAATTATAAAAACTGTTGAAACATCTAGTACTGTCCTCAAAAAGGAGATGGTCTCAAAAATCCCTATTCATTTTTCTCCTTTCTTAGTCTCCAAATCCTTCTACTTTTCCTATTACATTTATTGATATCCTTTAAATTTTCTTTCTCCAAACTTCTAACCTTAAAATTATCACATATCTCTCGATTATTTTCATTCATTATATCCAGTCTGTCTCCAAGTTTTGCCAGACCTTCTGCAATTGTATTTTTCTACTCATTTCTTAACTTTTAGGCCCAGAGACAGAATCCAACAAATAAGATATTGAAACATCCTCTTACCCTAGCTTCCAGAAAAAAATTATTTTACAGTCATTGTCCATCATATATCCAGTTAACAACTGAGAAAAATTTTGGAGCAGTATATGCAACTACTGATTTTTCTCCCATTGTCTGTGCCACGGAAGTTACAAGAATGCCATTTATAGAAAGACTTAATAGCTGGAGAGACAAGTTTGTAGGACAAGATTAATTTAAACTTCCAACAAGTTTTCCCTAAAGGCAAGCCCTCAGTTTCTTGGTAAAAGCTTCTTCCATTATGTCTGTATCTACACTCTTCTCCTTGGGTGACCTTTAACTGCCAGCTTCTCCTCCATCATCCACTCTAAAGGTTAGCCTGATATTCCTTTGTCAGTTCCTTCAATTCTTATCTTACACCAACCTTTAGCATCATACCTTGTGGGACTCCTGAATTACTGGCTGTCCACCTTTTAAGTTGCTTTCTCTGTCTCATGCTTATTTCTTTCTTGGGTCTCCCACAGTTCTCAGAGGAACTTGCTGCTACTCTACTACAACTCTTTTTACTTTCCTATGTAAAGCTTCAAACAATTTTATTCTAGAATCACTCAGCAAACTAAGACTCCTGTTCAAGAAAGGCCACCCAGGGAATTTCTGGGACTCATTTGATTATGCTCAGACATTCAGAGGTCCCTGAACTGGTTCAAGGGGGCTTTGCTATTGCTCTAGGTAGAGGCAAGGCTTAGAATTAGTCATTCAGTCCTGGTTGTTCAGGCATATAGAACACTATTTAGGAGTTGTAGGGTCAGAGAGGCTTCTACCCAGATATCAAAGGAAGGACTGGAAGGCCAGGCAAGTTGACTGAGAAGGTGATTTTCTGCAGCTGTGAGAGTAAAGCCAAACATTCAGTAGAGACCCCAGAAAGTTGGAGATGCCAGGAATGGAACATCTGCTGAGAAAAAACTACAAGCAGCCAGTGGAGCTAGCCCAAGAGAGGCCACATAGGCTGTAACCAGCAGGACCATAGGGGTGGGGCTGCTTAAACTCCTTGGAGTTCCCAACTCATGACTGTGGACCTCAGATACCAGACATAGAGCAAATTTTAGGTTTCAAGTTTGTTTAGTTTCCTTTCAATCCTTATTCCTCCTTTTAAAATAGGTATGTTTAAAGAAGCAAAAGACCTCTACACTGAAAACTACAGCACTCTGAAAAAAGAGGTAGAAGAGGATATAAGAAAATGGAAAGACAACCCCTGCTCCTGGGTAGGAAGAATCAACATAGTGAAAATGGCCATACTACCAAAACTGCTATACAGATTCAATGCCATGCCAATTGAAATTCCAACACTATATTTCACAGAACTAGAAAAAAGAATCCAAAAATTCATTTGGAACCAGAAGAGACCTAGAATAGCAAAAGCCATCGTAGGCAACAGACACATGGCAGCAGGTATAACAATTCCCAATTTGAAACTATACTACAAAGCCACTGTGATAGAAACAGCATGGTACTGGCAAAGAAACAGATCTAAGAATCAGTGGAATAGACTGGAAGACACAAAAACAACTCCAGATGTACTCAGCTACCTCATCTTTGACAATGGAGCTGACCATCCCCACTGGAGGAAAGATAGCCTCTTTAATAAATGGTGTTGGAAAAACTGGATCTCAACCTGCCAAAGAGTAAAACTAGACCCTTATCTCTCACCATGTACTAAAGTAAAATCCAAGTGGATTAAAGATCTAAATATTAAAACATTTTTTCAAATCTTCAGTAGCACGGGAATTAGCAGAAAGAATCAACAACTGGGATCTCATCTTATTAAAAAGCTTCTGCACTGCAAAAGAAACCATCAACAGAACTAAGAGACAATCTATAATGTGGGAAAAAAACTTTTACCAGCTGCTCCTCAGACAAAGGACTATTATCTAGAATATATAAAGAACTCAAAACAATCAGACCCCCCAAATATAAAGACCCGATTCAAAAATGGGCATCTGAAATGAACAGACATTTGTCAAAGAAGTAAAAGCAGCAAGTAAATATATGAAAAAATGTTCCACATCACTGGTCATTCGAGAGATGCAGATGAAAACAACACTGAGATTCCACCTCACCCCACAAAGAGTGGCTGCTATCAAGAAATCAACCAATAACAAATGCTGGTGGGGTTGTGGGGAGAAAGGAACCCTTCTCCATTGTTGGTGGGAGTGCAGACTGGTGCAACCACTGTGGAAATTAAATGGAGATACCTCGAAGAGCTGGGACTAGAGGTTCCATTTGACCCAGCCATAGCTCTGCTGGGTATCTTTCCAAAAGAATTAAAAGAATCATACCACAGTGACATATGCTCACCTATGTTTATAGTAGCACAGTTTGTAATAGCTAAAATTTGGAAACAGCCCATTTGCCCATCAGTTGGAAACTGGATAAAGAAGATGTGTTTTTTCTATAAAATTGAATACTACTCAGCCATAAAGAATGAGAAAGTAGATTCATTCATAGGAAAATGGATACATGTTGAGGATATACTCCTAAGTGAAATAAATAAGTCACACATGTGTAAATACCGAATAGTTTCTCTGGTGTGAAAAACTAAAATAGTACTCAAGATCCTAATGTGGTAATTAGCAATGTGAAATAGGAAAAGGGCTAAAGGTGTAGGGACAGTGAGAAGGGTAGGGGAAGGGGAATAAGGGAAAGGGGAAAAATGTGAGAAAATGTAAAAATGGAATTAAAGTGTTTGTAGGTGGGGAGGGGAGGAGGGGGTGAACAGAGGGTGGGGACAAGGGGAAAAAATGAGAACCAAGACCTGGCATGGAAAGGTACAAGATCCTAGTAATGAATGTAACTGTACTGTATACCTAGAATGTACCAATAAATTCAATTTTTAAAAACTGAGTATGTTTATTTTGGGCTATTGTGTGTTGGAAATACTTAACTTTCTTTTCTATTTTTATAGGGGCTCACAGCTAAGGCTTTCCTTTGAGTCTCAGAGGAGACTTTGAACTGGGGTTTTTCAGCAATTCTGGAACTGTTAAGGCTTTGTTAACTCTTAGAGATGGACTAAATGCATTTTGTATCATCAGATGGACATAAATCTTTTGGGACACTAGCAGAGTGCTATGGTTTAGATAGAAACTATCTTCCAAAGCTTTCACGTGTTGGGATGTGGGTCCTATTTGGAAGAGGAAGATCAGTGCAAGTGTGACCTGGAAGGGGGTGTTCTTGTCCCCAGCTCCTCCATTTTCTCTCCGCTTCCTGGCAGCCATGCAGTGAGGAGCATTCCTCTGTAGATCTGTTCTTCTGTGCCTTTTCTGCCATGGAGATGGCTTTCCACAGACTGATCCCATGGAAACTGTAAGTCAGATAAACCTCACCTCCTTTAAGTTGCGGCTCTTCTGTATTTTGTCTCAGTGACAAAGATGTTGGCTCCTCATGTATTCACAGTCCCTGTTCTCGATGACTTTAATACCCAGTACCCTGGAATTTTCTCTCTTCAAATTCTCGCTCTGTCATTTGACATCAAAGTTTCTCACTTCCAAGTTTCCTTTTGCTTCCATTATACCTCTGTGCTTGCTCTGTTTCTTCTTTTTTACTGTAACTACTTTTTCTTTATCTCCTTCACTCATTTGCTTCTTTCTTCCTGAAATTGATGTGTCCTCTATGATTCTCTTCTTGTTCATCCTAATAGGTGAGAATCTTATCTATTCAATAAACATACATTAACTCTATAGTTACAAATATGCAGTTCTGACACCTTCTCAAAGCTTGGTAGCCGATTCCAGCTAGGTATATTTTTGGCATCTCAATGCATCATCGATTTCACCTGATTTCTTTATTTCTGCTATAGGCACAAACATCTTTCTACTTATCCCACTTTAGAACTTGCCCAACATTGCAACGTTATTCATACCTAATCTATCATTTGACTTCTGACATTGTCCTTTTGTTTTGTCTTCCAACTTAGTCCTTCATTTTAATTCACAGTCTTTTAAGGTGAATGTCATTATCCACATTTTACAAGTAAAGGTTTGGAGGTTAAGTAATTTTTGTAGTGTTACAAATCTAGTCGGTGATGGGGTGGAATTAAAAGCCAGTTCAGTCTTAGATCGGACCTGGTTTTTGGTTTTCCTCTTATCAAACTAACTCTGAAAATAGACACTGTTGCATAATAGTAACAATACCAAAATATATGTCATTGAAAATAAATGTTTCTACTTTTTAGAATTTTTCCTTGTTTGCAAAGGTTAATTATTAATTCACTGACTGGGCCCTTATTTAAAATTTTCAGCTTTTATAAACATAGAAGTTACGAAAACAAGTTAGGAAAAGATTGGAGAAAATCCACTGTAGAACGCTGCCTTCCTGGTTCTCCTGCTGGTTCCACACGTCAGTGGAGTAAACTCTGGTGTAAACTTGGACAAGCTGCCCGACCTCTTGGTGCCCTGCTTCCCTTCTCTGGATTATCACCCTTCACCTTCTGCAGTAACTGAAGTGTCGATGAAGCCTAACATGGGTAAATTCCTTGACATATACTCAGCACTCAAAACAGGCGCTATAACACAAATCAGACACTTAACTAGCTTTGGAAGAGTGGGAAAGGAAGTTTAAGGTTAGCTGAATCCTCCATACTTAGGTAGGATCCCTGAAATATACAGAGATATGGAAAATTCAAGTGCAGGGAGAAGAAAGTTACCTAAACATATTGGCCAGCACTATAAATATTAGACTCCAGAATATGATATTCGTTTTTATTCATGGTATAGAGCTTGAAATACAAAAAGGATATACTAATTAAATATCTGTTAGCCCAAATATTTTATGAATAATAAAACAATGAACAGCCCATGCCTGACTATAGCTAATCTTAAACATCTAATCTCCAAAGCACTTACAAATTAATAGATCTAATTTAATTCAACAATTCATTTAAACGAACCTGGTCACAAATTTGTGAAAAGTACAACGTAAATATATAAGTGCTGTCTCTCCCAATCCAAACTTTAGTCTTAATCCTCGACGCCTTAGCCCATCCTCTCCATCCAAGTTGCTTTCCCCTTTCCAATGAACTTCAGGTCTCCCTCTCCACCCTCTCTCAGTCAGCACCATTTTCTATTGCAGCAACCCTCATTCTTACCTGTCATTGCAAACTTGCTTCCCCTTCTTTTGTGATCCAACAAATGTTCCCTCTCCTCTTCCCATTAAGTGCAAGTGCTGCCTGCCACCATCTCAGATTCATCAGCTCGTTTTCTCAGCCTCTGCTGCATTGTAGCCCACCACCTTTGAACTTTGCCTGTGCCATTTATATGCCTCCTATGTGACCTACCGGACAGTGATCCACTCAGCCTGACTCTCTTTATTAAAGTCCTGGAAACGCCTCTTCCTCTACAAAGTCCTCCAGGATTAAAACCAAAAGGAAATAATACTTTCCCCAACCCCAATAACCTACTTACCCACTCCCCACCTGAAATCAGAAACACTTCACTCGGAAATCCACCTAAATATCCAGTGTTTAAGTTGGCCGACTAGGGCCGGGGATTTAGCTCCGTGGTTCTGCCACCTGCCTCGCAAGCGCAGGGACGCGAGTTCGATCCCTGATACCAAAAATTTTCTTAACCAGCACATCCTAACTCTGTGATGCGTGACGTCATCTGCAGAGAGAAATGTTCCTTTCATGCGGCCTCTCAAAGGAGCCTTAGGGTGTGGATGACAGAGGACAGATGTGACAGGGGAAGATGCCACAATACACACTATCTCTCTGAATATTGGCCAGTTTCCCCCAACCATGTATATTAAAAATGAATAATGTTATGTTTGAGCCTCTGCAAACTACCTCATATAATGGGGATAATTCCACAGTTAATTTTCTTTGAATAACAAATACGATTGGATGGAAATTTGTTAAGCTAATACTGCTTTGCTCAATGCTGGCTGGGTAGCTTGTGGAAATCACCTAATGTAAGCAGTTTTTTAAAATCATTTTTAGGGCTAGGGATTTGGCTCAGTGGTTCCACCACCTGCCTCAAAAGCACAAACAAGCACAAGGACTCGAGTTTGATCCCCGGTACCAGAAAATAAATAAATAAATAAATAAAAATCATTTTTAAAGGACTTACAGTAATTGTATATATTTATGGGATACAGTGTGATATTTCAATACATGTATATAAGATATAATAATCAGATCAGGGAAATTAACATATACTGTCACCTCAGACAAAAATATTCAGTTAATTGTCAAACACAAAAATAAAACAAAATATTAGAAGTCACTAATAAAATAAAAGTCATTAGGGCTGGGGATTTAGCTCAGCGGTTCGGTGGCCTTCTTTGCAAGCGCAAGGACCCGAGTTCAATCCCCGGTACCAAAAAAAAATTTAAAAAAGAAAAGATATTAAACAAAATAAAATATTACAAGTCATTAATCCAACTTGTATCCATTAATCATCCTCTGTGAGCAGTTTTTTAAAAAGAAAAAAGGGGGTTGGGGATTTTAGCTCAGTGTTTCCATCACCTGCCTTGCAAGCTCAAGGTCCTGAGTTTGATACCCGTTACGAAAAAATAAAAAGAAAGAAAAAGAAGAAAGAATTGCCACAGATTTAATCATTGTTCTGGGTTATTTGACACCTCTACATGGCTGTGTAGCATTTAATAAGACTTCCAATATTTCCTTATATAGTAATAATGTGGAGACCATAGAGTGATTTCTATCTCTAAGAAAAATTGTAATCCTGATACTATGTAAATAGTAGGTGTAGCTGGGATAAAAATACCAGTAACAGAATTACACATTTCTATCCAAAACATGCAATAGAAGTAAAGGCAATCATTTCTAGAAAACTATATTGGGCAAATGGAAAAAGAGCTCACATAGTAACAGAGTTCTGACACTTGGTTATTTCTGAGGTACAGACGAAGAACTCAAATACAAAGATCTTGTCTGGAATTAGCTCAAATTGCCTCCAAAATAATGTCCTTATACATAAAATGTGATTTCAAACATGTATATGAGATAAAACTAATTAAATCTCCGAAGTAAACATTTAGCTCATCAATATATCACTGCCCATGGCCCTTTCAAAAATCTAGCCCAAAGACATGTCTGTATATTACACCACGACAAAGACGATCTCGCATCATATGTTGAGTTGGTCTTACATCCGGGCTCTTCTGGTGAGTGTGCGTGCACGTAATGAAAGTGGGGCAGGGCCGGGGATGTAGCTCCGTCGTTCCACGGCCTGCCTCGCAAGCTGTCCTGAGTTCGATCCCTGGTACCAGAAAAGAAAAAGAAAACAGGAAAGAGAGTGGGGACAGAAGATTTGGTTGGACAGAGAGCCGGATGAAGGACTGGCTCAGGGAGAAAAGATGGTGGCACGTTTGCTTTCTTTCTGTTTCTTTTTTTCCACAGCAAAGTCACAAGTGTGTCCTGTACTAAGAAAGATTGGGACACTGCGGTCTGGAGGACAGGAACTAATTCACTTTAGTTCACTTTGTTCCAGAACGGCGAGTGCTCATTGGATCTCATTCATTGATGGTGAGGATGTGCCATGAGGCTGTTTACTGCAGCATCTTTCTGATTTATTACATAACACAAGAGGATGAAATCTCAAAAACAAAAGGTGGAGAGTGGTTCAGCATCATAGAGTCACATATGATGCAAATTTAACCCTTGTTACAAGCCTTTCTAGGGGGTTCTTTAAAACTACTTTTGGGCTTTTTCCCAGCTGAGGGCCTCCTTTTGTTGAACAATTGCAACTTATAGTCACATTTTGAACTGTTGCCAGCTAAAATTCTTGCATTAGGCTTCATGGCTGTCTGTTCCACCAAGACAAATATGATTGGGCCCATCCCCTCGTTTGAGTGCATTGTTCCTGGTGCTGAGCAGTGATTTTCCATATCTGAGTGTCTTTGTGTTCACCCCAGGAGGAAGGGTGAGCCTGGTTTATTGAGTTCTCATTTCTCACAAAGCAGCAACATCTGGAGGGCTGAACAGTTTGTTGGCAGGTCCAGCTCCAAAGAATTCGGCCATGGTTCCGATTGGCTTTTATCGGTAGGTGTCACTAAAGACAGCTTCAGACCGAAAAATAAATAGGCCAATTAAGTAGGGCCAAGAACAGACTATTTTATGGTCATCTCTGCTCTTTTTGTTGTTATTCCAACTGCAGAGGTTTCAAGATTCTAATTATTCCCTGGTCCCACCACCACCACTGCTGCAAATGAACATTTTTTTCACTTTTCAAGCGCCTTCCTTTAGAGTTAGTGAGGTGTTTAATTAATATATTTATTTTTGTGATGCCCGATGTAGCAGTTTAGCAAAATGAAAAACAGATGAAGGTGATTAATTCTAACACTTCATTGCAGTGAAGCCACAGCTGGCTGCTCATCTACAAACAAGCTAGTAAGTGCTTCCCGGGCTCCTTTCTCCTGCAGAAGGAGACACTTAACATATTTAGCAAGCACACGCATGCTCACCTCACCTTGGCCATGCCTTTGTGCCCCCAGAGATGCCAGCATGGGGGCTCCAGTGAGCAGCCACATATATCTGAGGAGGTCAGCAGAGGGAACTCCCAAGCCTCTTCTTGGAGAGGGGCTGAACTTCTCCACAGTGCCCACCGTACTCACTGCTTTTAATTTTGGGTGTCTGAGGCTCTTTCACCTGCGAAGATACAAGCCCAGTGGGGAACTCTAAAATCTGATCTCCGAATCCAAGCAAC
This sequence comes from Fukomys damarensis, assembly GCF_012274545.1. NCBI lineage: Eukaryota > Metazoa > Chordata > Mammalia > Rodentia > Bathyergidae > Fukomys > Fukomys damarensis. Next base: position 73,301,054 of record NW_022900929.1, read on the forward strand.
ACCACAAAACTACTCGTAGTTACCTGAGGAAACCATCTGGGGAGTATTCTTAGGGGTGGATTTTATTTGCAAAATGGACTGTGAAGGATACCAGGGCACAGACCCCAGGGTCAGCACTTTTCTGGCATAAGCTAGAGTCCCAGGCAATGTTGTTTAAATGAATGAGATAGCTACTAACTCAGAATATTAATAAACTATTCTTTAAGGCCTTTATATATATGGCCTTTACGACCCACTCTATGTGCTAAATTTGAATGAATTTTGGCAGGTGCTTTCATTCTGTCTGGATTCAGGAACATTCCATTTAATCTGATTGGTAAATCCTTGGGTTTGAAGAAGAAAGCAATAACTTTTAATTCTAAACTACTTATAATTATAGATGTAAAGCCCAACAATAACTACCAACAATAATAACAGCAGCTATTGTTTGTTGAGTACTTGCACTGTGCTAAGTCAAGTTCTATACATTATTTCATACAATCGCACAACAAACATCCTGTGAGACAAATGTGATTATTGTCCCCATTTTACATATGAGAAAACTGAGGCCTGGCCTTTTTATTTGTTCAAGGGAGTACAGCTGGAAAATTGTGGAGTCAGGCTTAAGACCAGTCTGCCTGACTCTAACCCTGTTCTCTTAACGGGTACTTTACAACCTTCGCTTCTAACATGGAATTAGCAGTAGTAAATCTTAACAAAGAGAATGGAAGTCACATTGGAAGAGAAGAAAATAGAGAGTGAGAGAAAACGAGTGAAGGCTAAATGCACACTGTGGAATTTATTGCTGGCATGTTGGTGTTTCATATTTGCGGGGCAAAGAAAAGGTATTGCTTGTTCCCATGGCTGGGGATTATTTATCCTCTTGGAACTGTCATCTAGTTTCCAGGCACAACACGGAATGACTAGCGGCCCTAATTTTCACCATGGACATTCTTCCCTGTCATTCTTCAGCAATTTTAGCCTCTCAAGTCCAAGTGACATGATGTCATTTTCATTTATTGGCTATAATTGCTAAGCTACACATGATATAAATCTACATTCTTGCATTCTCCAAGAAAAGTGGTTCTGTGAACTGCAAACTACCTACTAGAACCCAGAGCCCATTGGCCCTACAATAATATGTCTAGTTTCTCTACGCAGAACCCACAAAAGACAAGAACTTCAAAAGCCAACCGTGCACTCTGTATTTGGATTAAAAGTTTACAAATCTGTAGGGACAGGTAAGTGGCCAAAATTTGACAAAGGCATTACTTAACACAGTAGAATATATTTCACTATTCATAAACTACCAATATAGTTGGTTTTTAAATTGGATCTATCTCCAGAAATATTCCATCTTCTAGAGAGGCATAGCATATCCACAACAGATGTATTCTGACACATTTCAAACACTATAGGTAATGTTTTATCCTACATGAATGATATCCTTGTGGAATTTAATGTATAACAGGCTTTTTTTTTTTTTTTTGGTACCAGGGATCAAACTCAGTAACTTGCACTTGAAAGGCAGGCGGCAGCATCACTGAGCTAAATCCCTGCCCCCGCCCAAAAAACAGGTTTAATTAGCCTTGGTAGTTAATTCTCCATCCTGCTATGAGTCACTCAGATTATTGTCCTTTTGTCGAGATCAACGATATATCTTGTCCAGATCAATCAAAATACGGAACAAGATTCAGTAAGGCACAAGTCATAACAAAAACAGTTTAGAACCAAACTTCTAGGAGCCCTTATCCTTGAAGATTTATTTATAAAATTCAAATCTGCAAGCACTGAAGGCCTGTTATGAGCCCAGCACCTCATCTTGTGCTGCAAAGATGAAAATGAATAACATTGTTTTTGCCTTCAAAATCAGCACACTATTAAAAGGGAAGAGGAGTATCACAACAGATAATTTGTCTTTGAAAGAGTGAGAGAAGTTAGAAGAGACTGCCTTTGAGGTGGGCCTGGAAGGAAATGCCAGCTGCATTGCTGATAAGTGGATAACTAGAACAGTGTGAGGTGGTGTCGAGCACAAACTGCAGAACACACTGGGAAATGCCAATAATTTAGGTGAATGTGGGTGGAGATTGGACTGAAAAGACAGAAGAGCGTCATTTTTAAGATGAGCCTTGAAGGCCGACCGGCGGAGAAGTTTGTACACCAGTCATGCACAGACTTCTGAAGTGCTTAGGATAAGAGTATAGTAAGACCAACTGCACGCTTCAGGAAAAATCTGACAACAGTGTCCAAAATGAGACGCACAAAATACGGAAAGGAGTGAGAGCTGTGGAAAGGAACACAGGGTAAGAATCTATGCTAGATTCAGTGGAAGGGACAGTGCTACTTAAGAAAATCAAGGGAGGAAACTAAGAGTGTTGACTGATGACGGAAAGGATGTTGCTTCTGCTCTCACAAATAAGAAGGTCGGAAAGAGAGAGAGGCTTTGCATGGGCGGAAGTCAGAGTCTGACTTGGGACATAATGAGTTCAGTTGCCACCAGTACCTGAATAACACATGTAGGACAGGTCTAGAATGTGACCCTGGGGTTGTTAATGTAGGATCGATCTCCTACCCCAGCAGTAGCAATAGAAGCCAAGGAAGCTGGTCAATCTCCAAAGCACAACAGAGGAAATAATATAAGCTTGAATAGGCAAGGAGGAAAACTGCTAACGCATAATTAACAAAGGATAGAAGTTTCTAAAAAATGTGGAATGATGCAGACTTAAATTCAAATTCAGACCCCAGCATTAAGAGCTGGGTAGTCTTTCCAAAATTATTCGGAAAAATGTTCAACATTTTTACCACCAGAGGAATGCAAATCAAAACTACACTGAGATTCCATCTCACCTCAGTTACAATGACTATCATCAAGAGTACAAAAGACAATAACTGCTGACAAGAACATGAGAAAATAGGAAACTTCCTACACTGGTGGTGAGAGTGTAAACTAGTGCACCCACTATAGAAATCAGGATGGAGGTTCCTCAAATGACTAAAATTAGACTACCATTTGATCTAGCTATGCAGTTCCTCAGCAGGTTCCCAAAAGACTTAAAGTCATTTTACAGGATGCCTACATGCCCGTGTTTATAGTGGCCCAGTTTCCAATAGCTGAACTACAGAGATAGCCTAGGTGCCCATCAGTGTATGAACTGATAAATAAAAATGTGGCATATATACGCAGCCAGAAAGAATGAAACATTATTTGCAGGAAAGTGGACGGATATGGGGACCACTGTGTTAAATGAAGCAGTGCAGATTCAGAAAGTCCAATGTTGCACGCTTTTTTAAAAATAGATGGAATCTGAAAACGTTAGAGAAGAAAAAGAGATGAAAGTAACGCAGACGGGGGCTACTAGAAGAGGAAGCAGACTGGGGGAAGGAGAGAAAAGGGGGAAAAGGACAATAAAGAGGTAAAAATAATCAAATGCGTCATGCACGTTTGGGAATGTACTGAAATGAAACCCATTTTCTGTATAGCTAACAGAAATCGTATATTGAACTAATAGAAATTGTATATTGATTTGCGGTTCTTAAGTATTTTTTGACAATCAAGTGAACTACACATTGAAAACAGAAGTAAGTAAATGTCCACTTACAAACTGAGGGAAAGATACTGTAAGACATTTTATCACATAGATATCAAACAAGCACATGAAAAGATGTTCAACTCCACTGGCATTAGGGAAATGTGACTTGAAACCACAATGAGCTGTCAGCATGCACCTGTCAGAATTGGCTCAAGTAAGAAATGACACCACCAACACAGACAAGCCTCATCGCTGATAGGGTCACCATGACAACGGACAATGATACAGCCACTCTAGATAACAGCTTGGCGATTTCCCAGAAAGTTAAACATGCAAATACCATATCACCTGGTGCTGAGTGTGCTAGAGACAGGAACACTTACATTTACACAAAAACCTGTATGCAAATATTCACAGCAGGGCCGGGGATTTAGCTCAGTGGTGCCTCCGCCTGCCTCGCAAGGGCAAGGTCCCCTGTATAGAACATATTCACAGCAGTTTCATTCACAATAGCCCAAAACTGAGGACTAAAGTAGACATGAGATTTTCTCTACATTATTTCTTACAACTGCATTTCAATACAATTATTTAAAAATAAAAGGCTTAATTTAAAAAGAAACTTCAAGCCCGAAGTTATCCTCTTGCATTTCAATGAGATTCAGGAGGAAAGCCGTACACGTTAATAGGCTACCTGGGAGAGAAGAGGGAATGAAGGAAAGGCCAGGGGGAGGAAAGGAGGAATGTTTAGGAGCATAGGAGAGATGGGAGGGGAGAAGAGAAAAATAGCAATGAACCTCACAAAAGATCGTTCTATGGAATAGTCTAGGGGAAAGGGAGGCAAGAAGAACAGCCTGGAGGTTCTAGTAGGGTTCGAGGAGGAGAAATATAATATCTTTGATAATGGAGAGGAAACTGCTCCCTTCTCAATAAGGAACATGCATTTACTCAGTATGAGCACTTCAAGAATTCCTCTTGGCATGAAGTTCCTGGAGTGTCCAAGAAAAATAGATGGCCCACAGGGCATAATTCTGCAAATTTAAAAGTTAAAACACAATCCCCTATCTGCTCCAGCACATGTGTGTCCTTGCAACATGATATTTATGATGTGAATTGGGCTGATTAAATCCATTTTCGGGTTCAGGGATTTGCACAACCTAAATATCCTAGTTCTCAGGGAACGAGGGGCTTCATGTTTCCTGTGCAAACTCAGTCTCACTGACATCAATAGGAAGCTGTGAGTGATAAGGGGAACTTGGCAAAGAGGCCAGGGGGAGGGATTCGGCTGTGCACAGCTGAGTATCAACCTGAATCCAGGACTCCGTGGTCAGGGTTTCATGAAACTCTTTCAGGAGGCCCCACCTGGGCCTTGCATACACAAATGGTACCTAGATGAGAAGCCACGACATGAGAAGTTCCTCAAAGCTAGTAAACACAGAAAGGATGGATGCTGAAGTCCATGGTGAACTCCACCATGGACTCTAAAGGAAGCCAACGTCCCTACTAGAGGCCACAAAAGAAATGGTAAGTGAACCAATGAATTTGACTCCATGCGGAAACAGGATCATTACAGATACCAGGATCAAACTCAGCTCCAAGCTAAAAAAAAAAAGAAAGAAAAAAGAAACAGGAAAAATTGCTATCCTCTCGCTCCGTTAGACCCAACATTCCATAATGTCAATGAGTTAGTATCCCCAAAATGAACAAATTAATTTTTAAAAAGAGCCCGAGAAAGATCCATGGAGTATGGTATATTCACTCTGGTCAACTCGATTGGACAGATATTTGAATATAGGACAGAGCTAGGAAGCCTTTAAGTGAAGAATCACCAGTGAAGTTGGACTTGTCCAGTTGTTTATTCCTCTTTATTAACATCAGGCTGGAATTGTAGTATCAGGCCAAATAATGACATAAAACTCAAGAGAAGGAATGCTGCTAATTGCCAAATTTGTCATGGAATTATCACATTTTCTGTTTCGATATTAAGCACCGAGGAGACATGCTGAATAAAAGCACTAAAGGAAATGTAGATCAGTGTTCCGCACAATAGTTGAGGTGGAAAAGATTCAGAAGCCAGGGTATTACATCGCTGGGACTTGTGTACTCAATGGACAGCTTTGAGGAAATCATTAACACAAATGTAATTAGTGCTGTACACAATAATGATCCACTTTCTGCATATAAAGGTGAAGATATAATAGATATAAGAGACGGTGTACACATAGCTCTTTTCTAAAGACGGGGGCAAATCCTTTCTTAAGATTCTGTCTTGACCTCCAGTTTGTCACTGCCTCCCTGTTGTTTTACCTTGGTGCAAGTCATAATAGTCTTTCTACATTGCTGATACTTTATTTTTAGGTAACCGTATAGTTTAGCTTTGCTCCCCACCATTTTAAACATATGGAAGCAATTAATTCATTTTCTTTGCCATCATTAGGATAGGAATCCTAGGCTATTCTACATGTAACTTCATCATAGGTTTCCCTTAACTAATTACATAATATCTAACCCATTTTCTTAAAAGCACAACTTGCCAGTTAAGAAATAAAGAACAGCATTGCTTATAATAAACTCTGCATGCTACAGTGTAATTTAAACTGTACTGTTATGTATGGTGAAGGACTCAAAGTTTAGAGTTACTCCCCTTGGCAAACATTTTTTTTAAGGATTGGTTAAATAAGCAGTACAGAAACCAGATGTCATTTGGTAAGAGTATCTGAATGACCAAAAATTTGCTGTCTGGGTATTTTTTTCCTTTGTAAAAACAAGAAAAATTCTTTGGATTTATATCATATTTAGCAGCTGTGAAACAGTGCAAACATCTGTTTGTACCTATGGGGAGCTGACCCGCGAGGCCCTCCTCTCTTAATCACCAAGCATCGGGCCAGCCTCACATGCACAGTTTATTGTTTTCTTTGCCGTCGCCTCCCACACTTCAAAGTTTTCATACACTCATGTTCTACTGGCAGAATGCAGGAACGAATCCATTCATTATAAGACCAGATGATTAGAATTTTTTGACACATGATCACAGCCTTCTCTCCACCCAGCCTGTGCCCAGAAACGCAGTCATATTTGCCTCTGCCTTCATTTCGGAGTGTCCACACTTACTCCAAATAATGCAAGATTTATGAGCCTCCAGCATGATTGTAGTAGCACACACACCAGTCTGCACAAGGCCTATGGCCATCCGTCGGGGTCACAATCTTTAGCAACCATCTTAAAACGATTTGTACATTTTTTTACATGAGTACAGACGTTACATTAGCTCTTATTTTGGACTTTTTCTGGTAGGAGTTTACTACAGTTTTTAAAGAGCAATAAAAACAAAAACAACAACAACAAAGTTACCACACTTGCACACCCAGGGAATGTTAGTTTCTAGAAGCCAACATTTTTACCACACTTTATAAATAAGGAAAATACGCTGAATTAGAATTGAAGCTTTCCAGGTCAAATCAGCTGCTTTATTTATACATTCTTCTTTTTTATTAATATGTACAAAGGCTGCCAAATACAGCATTCCTATTGCAAAAAAACATGGTATGAATCAGCTGCATTTTTATATATTTAAAAAACTCATTAAAACAAAGTGTCCTTTCACTGATTTTCATTATAAAGATGTAATCTGTACACTAGTATTATTTATGAGCTGATCCCTCCTAGAAATGATCTCTTAATAAGATAATCATAAATTATCTGTAACCACCGACTCATGATTGATAAATGCCCTTGCTGGCCCCTTTTCCTATAATTCCCTGTACTCTGTATCATTTACATTGTACTTTAGCAACCAAAAAGAGAGGTTGTATTATAGCTATTCTTTCAGCATGTAGAACTTATACTTTGCTGATTTCTGTATGTCAAATATCCCAATTGGACCTATAGAGTGTAGTGGGAGGGGTGTGTACCAATAAGTTATAGTCATCGTGATATCCAGAAACTTGAAGAAACATGCTAAGGTAAAAAACATATGGACAACACCTCCCTTTTCAACCTGCTGAGTTCAAAGCACTTTTGTAACTTGATGATACACTTTTTAAGGAAGACTAGACCTTGGGTTTGTCTCATCTTTATAAGCAGTACAGTCTGATGTACGCATCATGAATCTGGGATCCATAAAACAAGAACAATTCTCAAGATGCCAGGAGGTGTTCCTGGGAAAAAGGGATCCCACAGTCAATTAAATTTGGGAAACCCTCACAAACTATCCCCATTCTGGCTAAAGACAAAGCTTCTGAGCAAATTAAAGGCTCTGAGATGTACTGCAGTAAAGGCATCTCGTGTCATTATTACTTGTCATTAGGAAAACTTTAAGACGTAAGAGAGTATAAAGAATACTGAGATAAACCTATGTTCACAGCAACCAGCTGATTCTATTACAAATGCAATCAGTGGCCCGGGTGCGCATTCCTCACCACATTCCTTCTGCCTCCCAGAGGTAATAAATTCTAAGTGTGTGCGTATTGCACGTGCATCTATCAATGTCTTCACCATCTTCCTCTGTATTCCCAAACAGTCGCCACACTGTGTTTTGTGCTTTACACTTATATATAAATGGCATAACACTCTTATGTATTATTCTGTTAATTCTTTTGGCGAGGGGAATCCAATACTATGCCACAAGATTTTAACATCTGTAGCTCAAGCTCATTCATTTCACTGTTATACAGTGTCGTATAGACATTTGGTCATCTGGTCTCCTGTTGAACACTTAGGTTGTTTCCCTTTTGCCCAGTTACAAGCAGTCATTGCTAATTGCAGCATATGAATGGGCAGAGGATCCCGATGGGATAGACTGGGGAGGCAAGGACAGATCATTCATGTGTGGAAATTTCACTTCCGATACAAGTGATTCCTAAAGGTCGGTGATCATCTGGCTCAGGGATAATTATTGATCTACGAGGGGAAAAACCAATTAGGTCCTCACCTCACACTGCATCTCCAAATCCTTTTAGGTTTGCCACCTTATGAATACTGGATCAATTATGAACAAAATGTGAAAACAAAATATTTCGTTTCTAATCTTAATTTGTTGAAAAGAAAATTTGTGTTGTTTCTTTTTTGTAAAAAAATTTTAGTACATCTTATATTGAGTACTTTGACAATAATGATACACAATGCAATAGCTCTCATTCTCATATTACTTGGTTATAAAATTTTGTTTTTATTTTTTCATAAAATGAAACAGAAAATATAGAAGAATACATGAAAGTTTGGAAAAATTCCTAAAACACCAAAAGCTTAAGCTATGAAAAAATTAACAAATTAGCCTACAATTTAATTGCAAACTTCCATTCATCCAAAGCTACTGCAAAAGAAGTAAAGTGACAAGGCCCAGACTGAGAAAACACATAGGTAATAAAGGTAATTGAGTGTAGAATATATGAAAAATTCTTGCAATTTTATTTAAGCTGCATTTTCTAAATTAATTGACCCTTATTTACAGGAATACCTTTTGACATTTCATAAAAAGCTTCAACTAGGGTTCACTGTGGGAAGAAAACTTGCATTATGCAAAAGCATCAAACTTGGAAAAGACCTGAACTTAGGTTTTCTACTGAGCTCTTTATTCTTCAGAACAGTGGCGTTAACAGTTCCCTAATCTTGGCATTGGTGTTTCACCTAAAATGTGGAAATCAGTTCTATCTTTAGTACACAAAAGTATACATCATAGAATCTGGAGACTGGGCCAACATCTCCAGGACCACATTGAACTGACGTAAACACCATTCAGTGATCTCTTAGAAATCTTTACCTTGCCCACAATGGAAAGAGATAAGTTAGGGGTTAAGTAGAGAAATCAATTCTGGGCAAATGCTGTCTGAAAGGTGTTCTATTATGCAAATGTCTTCGCATGGTATTTATTCCATTTCTCAGTACCAAATACAACTACCATACGTCTACCAGTTAGATAGAAAAATGAAAGTGACAAACCACCTCTAATGACGCAACTGAGTTAAACTTTCAAACACAGTCTTGCTATCTTTCTTTACATCTACACATTGGCCACATAGATGGGTCACAGTGCTCAAGGGAAACAAGAGGCATGGGAGTTTGAAACATAAATAAAGTAGAAAAAATAATTTTACCAATATTTTCAATTCCAAAGCTGTCCTAATAATATACTGAGAAAAAAAATCTCAAACAAGAGATGAATCTAATACAGTTTTATTCTTGAAGAATAAAAACACGCATCAAGAGTTTACAAATGCTTATGTGAGAAACCATCTCTGAATGCAAGAGCAGAATCTTCACTTGCATAGGTAACAAAGGTAAATGGTTCTCTTTTAAAATGGGAAGTCTGTATTTTATAATAGTAAAGCAAAAAAGACAATACATACATAGGAATTGCCTATAGCTCAGACATAGGTGAGCCAATTAATGAATTACAGTAAGAAGCAAGCTTAGAATAAGTAGTTGGCTTATTTTAAGTACATGAAAATTAACTTTGCAATTTCAATTTCCAATAACAGCACATCTAAGAATGTTCTTGTGTTAAAATCATGAATAAAATGTAATAAATTTTTTATTATCATGAAAGTATGAATCTGCAAAGGTTAAAATCAATCTTCCAAGGTTATCCTAACTTTTGAGTATGTCTGAAGAATGCTAACCTTCTATTTTCATGACTTATAGGAGATGGATAAATCACCATATGCCTTTTGTGTTTCTAAATGTCTTATGAAAAAGGCATTATTTGCCCTTTGCCATTTTTTTTTCTTTTCTTTTTTTTTTGAACTGGGGATCAAACTCAGGACCTTGCACCACTGAGCTACATCCCAGCCCCAGTTACCCTTTGTCTTAAACCATCTTTTAAATAATTCTTGTTTACTGAACAGTCTTGGAAAATACAAATACATATAACATCTCCAGGCAAAGCAAAGACAAGACTAGTTTATGTCCGCTTAATACACACAATGTCTTTCTCTAGAGCAGAAAACATTCATCTTTATGTGGCCAACATAAAAGATGGGGGCTCCCTAAGCTCAGGATTCCTCTCCAGCAACACCGCTCACTGCATCATACGACAAATGTCACCATAGCACTTCAACATCCCATGGGAATTGGGGCTGAGTAACAAGTGCAAAACGCTGGCCTCAGTCTACGCCATGATTACAATTAAAAACAAAAATATAAAACAAACAAAAAAAATACGCTGTCCTTCATCTTTGGCTCAAGATTTTCATGTTCTTTACCAGTGTCCTTGAAACTTGATAGCTTGATAGTAAAATAAAAATTGCATGCCTTTTATAGTTCGGACAATGGCCACATGAGAACAGATCCCAGAGAGAAAGGCTAGGTAGGACCACACCTTCTAGTAATAAACCCACTGTATAGAAAGAGACAGCGTGAAACTTGGCACTGGGGTGAAATGAATAAATTATCCAGGAGGACCCACAACCTGAAGCTCTCTTTTACCTGGGTTTCCAGGTGGTTTTATCTACTTGTGTGGACAAAACAAAAACAGCTTTAAATGGGGAAGTTAATAATCTGAAAATCAAACATCATAATAGCCTCTATGTGGCCAGCTGGAGTCATTGTAAATCCTCTGCGCAGAAACAACATATCACTACAGTCCTAAAGCACGTCCAACCATTAGGAAAACACACCACACACACACACACACACACACACACACACACACACACACACACACACACACAAAACACCCAGGGCAGGGAAGTGCTGTGAGGAAGAAAAAGTAGATAAAAGAGATAGCAAAATGAGAACCACAAAGGTGCCAGGTACAGTAAGGTAGCACATACATTTATTTAATGTGTTTAAGGAAATAAAAGAGACATAAAAATATGAATAAGAATTAAAAATATTTTTAATATTCAAATATATTAGAAGAACCAAATGGAATCAATTAAAATTTTAAAAGGGACAAAAATCAAAGGTATAAAGATGAATAAATTCTAGAGTACTGAACAAACAAAGCATGGGTGTTAGCTTGATTATAATAATTGTTGACATGGTATACAGATGTATCTTTAAAACTGGGTGACAGTTATGTAAAAGGTAAGTATTGGTCACGTGACAAGAGGCCACATGCCCTCTGGGATTTAAAAGAAAAAATGAGTTCAGCAAATCTAAGTCAAATTGCCTGAAACAATCAACAAGTTTATTGGCTTACTCAGAAAAGTTAGAAGCTCGATTCAAGATGAAACAGCACATTAGATAATCCTAGAGATAATTATTAAACTGGAAGACAAAACTAAGGAAATGCAGGCACGAGAAGCTAAGAGAGGAAAAGTATTAAAGAAATCCTAAGAAGGGAATACAAGATAAAATGAGAAATTATATATTTGTCTAATTTCTAGAAAGATGGAAATGAGGTAAAAACCAAGAGGTAATAGCTGAGAATTTGCCAGAATTGTTGAAAAATATTAATTCTCAGATTCAGAAAACCCAAGAAAAGTTTATATATAATATGTATTACCTATTATATATACATCTATAATATGTATTTCTAGACTTACAATAGCAGTACTTAAGAATATAAACATTAGAAAGTTCTCTTCAAGTGAGATAAAGAGAAAATGCATTATCTAAAACAAAAATACAGCTAGACTGATAGCTGTTTCTTCTCAACAGCCACAATGTCACCAAACATTGGAATGATTCCTCCAATTTGCTAAAAGGAAATAATTCTCAAACTAGAATTCCATACCCAATGAACAATCTCTTTAGAACAAAGTGGGGGGCAAGGGCTTTTCTCAGGTTTTATATAAACCAAAACAAAGACAGATTTGTTACCTTTTGTCCTACAGATCTCATTAAAGAAACAGTCTAAATTATTTATTTGTACGGCATCCCATTGAGGCCACTTGGGGTGCAGGGCAGACAGCGCCCGTAGCCAACAGTACCCATCTCAGTGTCTATAGTACTGAGGTTGGGAAATAGTGATACAAGTTAAAATAATACACTGCTAAAAGCAATTTGCCTTGCGGAGTTAAAAGTAAAATACTCTATAAAAAGGTATTTTAAGACCGTGGTATAATTTGGAAAGATGGAAGAGATCCTGATTAACTGTATGTTTTGTAAGTTATGTGATCATACTCAAGTATTATAAGTGACTACTAAATGAACACAAGTTAGAAGCTGTATATTCTCTAACCTAGCATACAAGGACATGAAGTAAGAAATGAGAAAGGAGAAATAGAACCAAAAATGTCGGGAAAAAGTAAGCAATATGGCAGAAATCAGTAAGCAAATAACTATGGATAGCTTAAAATTTAGTCTAGAGAGAATATGAATTCCAGCTCAGCACAGTTCACAAGAGATACTTACAAAACATGAGGACACAGAACTGGGAAAAATTGAAGAATAGAAGATATACAAGGCATGTGCTATCTTCCAAAAACACGGTTTCTGTACTTGTATTTATATCGATGCTAGACAAAACAGACTTAAGGCAAAAGGTCACTGCATAATACTAAAGAAATTCAACACAATGTGAGGTTAATTCTAAGCTTGCTCTTAGCAATATAGCCTTAAAAATATTCTTTAAATAGGCAAAACTACAAGGAATTTTAAGAAATCTATCAGTCAATTTTCAATGTACCCCTCTCGCACAAAGCAAAAGTAAAATCAGCAATGATAATCAGAAGGCTTGAAACAAACATTTATAGAGTAGTGTATCCACATTTGGGGAGGAGTAGGTTTTCGTGCATACTTAGAACTTTTAAAAAACAATAACACAGTACCATAAGCCACCACAAATCACTCAAGAATTTTTATCATGACCCGTTTTCATTTTCCACAATAAAAATAATGTAAGAAACAACTACGAAAAGGTAGGGTCTGTAAGTCCGACAGTTGGAAAATTTTAACTACCTTCTGGATCAAAGTACAAAACACAAATGGAAACTAGAATGTTTCCATTCTAGGTGAATGTAAAACAACCACAGTACTAAGGAAAAGTGATGCCCAGAGAAAAAAATTTACCTAAAATAATATAGGAAGAGAATTTTTTAAAAAATAGTAAAAATTAAGAAGTTAAAAAGAGAGCAAAATAAATCCAAAGAAAACAAAAAATAAGAGAAGTTAATGAAATAGAAAACAAAAACAAGATAGACTGGAGAAAGCTGAAAGCTGGTCCCTCAAAAAACAAATTCTTGAAACTCACAAAATTCTGGCAATATCATCAGTCAAGAAAAGGAAGCAAAACCTAAGTAAACAATAGTGGGAATGAAAATGACGACTATCTGTAGATAGTGCAGAGACTTAAGAGATAGGAACAACTTTATGCCAATAAACATTGAAAGCTTAAAAAAATGGATAAGTTACTAAAGAAATACAAACCACCAAAACTAAATCATGAAGAAATATGAAAGTGGATAATACCATAAAAATTGAATAAATTGAATTAGTAGATAAATATCTTTCCAAAATGAAAACATCAGGCACTTCACAGGAAAGTTCTTTCCAATATCCAAAGAACAGGTTATTATAATCATATTCAAATTCTTTCAACAATGACAAAAGAGAAAACTCTCCCCAGTGTGTTGGATGAGGCTAATATTCCTGGGACATCAAAATAAGTAAGAGTAATACAAAAATCAAATCTCAGACTTAGTCATACATTAAAAAGTATAAAAATCCTTAGCAAAATATGAGCATCTAAATCTGGCAATGCATAAAAAAATATAATACCTCATGTCTAAGTAGGATTCTCCCAGACATGCAACAGTGCTTCAGTATTAAAAAATCTATTAATATAATTTACATATTAGTGGTTTACAGGAGGAAGCAATATGACTAATTCAATAGATGCAGAAAATGTGTTTGATAAAACTTGGCACATATTTTCATAATTCATTGAATAAAATGCTTTTAAACAGAAAGAAGATATCTACTACATTATATTTATGATATAAATACACCATATGTATATGTATGTACTTATGCTTACATAATATATCATATATAATTTATAGATTTATATTATACTCTGTGGTATATATTTTTATATAATGCCTATGATAAATTATATATCCTTTTATATAAAAGAATTTTCATCTTAATGATCAAATATTAAAAATTACAAAATAACACCCAAAATATCTACTCTAATCACAACATTTTGGAGGTACGTGGAGAAACCTAGAGAATGTAATATGACAAGAAAAAGAAAGGAAGAAGGGTTAGAGAGAATAAAACCTGGGTATCATTGGTCAATGATACAAACAACTTTTCAAACACCTGAAAGAATTTCTACATAAATTATTAAAATGAACGTTAGCAAGTTTTTGGATGCAAAATCAAAATTAATTCAGCAACAAATTGAAGAAAATAACATATCCTATATATGAAAATGTTTGTGTTATCTAGTGCAGTAACCAAAGTGATGAAGTACTGTACCTAGGAATAGATCTATCAAAATAAATTCATGGAGTCAATTATTAAATGAGATCTCTCTAAACTAAAAGAGATATCATATCCATGGATAGACTTAGTAATAGAATTATGTCAACTTCCTCCAATTGACTTAGAGACTTCATACAACTTCAATAAAAAAAATCTCGGAATACTTTATGTAATTTATTGAGATGATTTAAACATATTTAGAGAATGCAAAGAATCAAGAATCACCAAAATACTCGAAGAAATGCAAGCTGAGGAAAGCGTGTAATGTTAGAGAGAGAGAGAATAAGATTAGAGAATAAGACTAGAGAATACAGGGGAAAGGAAAGAGGGGAATGGAATTAATATGAGAAAATGGAAAAGTGGAAACAAAGTTTTGTAAATAGGGAGGGGTTGGAGGGGTTGAAGGGAGGGCAGGGAATGGGGAAAAATAAGAAGAATCAAGATATACTATGTAAAGGTACAAATCTCCCATGATGAATGTCATTATACTGTATACCTAAAGTGTACCAATAACTTTGGTGGGGGCACCAGGGATTAAACTCAGGTTCTTGTGCTTGCAAGGCAGGCGACAGAACCACTGAGCTAAATCCCTGGCCCTAAAATTAATTTTTTTTAAAAAAGACTACAGAATCCAATAACAAGCACTAGAGAATCCAGAAATAGAGACATAATTATATATGAAAAAGATTTATGATACAACAGGCAAAGCAAATTAGTAAAGAAAGGACAGGAATATTTAAAGCACAGTAACAGAAACATATGGGGAAAAAAAACCACATCCATATGAGAAAAAATTGACAAAATTGTCTCACACTTTTCACAAATGGTAATTACAAGTGTATATGGGACCATTTTGGAACTTTCAGAAAACATCTTACAAAACTAAATTTACACCTTTGCTTAAGGCACTATTTCTTACTATTTCTTATGAAGAGTGTAAAGTCTAAGAAAAAAATTGATAACTGAAATTTCATTAAAACAAAGACCTCTGTTCTTTAAAGGATGCTGTGATCAAAAGTGAAATTAACAGCCACAAACTGGGATAATTTATTTGCCACATATGTAATGGACTCGGGGGTTGTAATCGGAGTTGTAAATGAGTCCTAGTAATCAATGTTAGAAAATCAAACCCAGTTTTAAAAAAACAAACAAACAACAATAACAAAAAAAAAAACAGTCACATGATCCAGGTTCTCTGCACAAGAGAAAACAAGGATCAATAAGCATATAAAAGTGTGCCAACCTCACAGACAGTCATGAAACATTCTTTAGTGTCCCTCAGTTACCCTGGGAACTTTGATTCCCATAGTCCTTGCTTTTGCTTTATAACAAGACAGAGTTGGCCAAAAGAGAACTTTTCAGAAGATTTGAAAGGTGGACATGAATTGTGGTTATAACTCTGTAGGTCTTACAAAGCGAGTAGAGTGACAAACGGATGCAAAGGTCCACAGGTCCAGCTTAACCAAGAGTTGTGTCCCGCTGTTCTCTGGGTGCTCAGACACTAGGCTGCGAATCCCCTCTGCTTTGCCCAGACCTCTGCCAGAGTCTGACACTCTCATCAGGTAGTGCTGGCTTCTCAGTCACTGGCCAGCCCTGAGTGTCCCCATGCCAGCACTGCAAGAGAGTGGTCAGTGACCCCATCTCCAACAGGTCAAGCCCTCTTCTAGTCCTGCACTTTCCTGGTTCCTTATATGTTCAGATGAGTTCTAATTCTTTTTTTTTCCCCCCCTGGTACTGGGGATTGATCTTGCAAGGAAGGTGGTGGAACCACTGAGCTAAATCCCTAGCCCATGAGTTCGAATTCTTACCATAAATTTTTCATCCTGTAACACCCCAGGTTGCTTGCCTGATGGAACCCTGATGGAAACTTCAAACAACAAAACAGCAACAGCATGTACAGCTTCCTCTAGCCTGTTCTCCCCAAGCTCACCTTCTTAGAAAGGCCTTTTCTGATGTTCAAGCCCACCCTGGTTCATCACTACCTACCCCTTTATCCCACAAAGAAGACCTGGCTGGAAAATAATCAGCCTTGAAAATTAGAGGCCAAAAATGCCAGCCCCAATGAACCCACCCTCGCCTTACCTGCCTTACAGAGCAGCCACCCGACAAGAGAATGGCAATAGCAGGTAAGGCAAGGCTAGGCTGATTAGGGCTGGCATTCCTGCTCTCTTAATTTTCAAGGCTGATTATTTTCCAGCCAGGTCTTGTTTTCAAAGAAACATGGGTAGTTGTTTGTCCTGTTTAATGTTCTTCTATTCATCATCTTCACTGAAGCACGATATAGCTGTCAAATCCATGCTACGTCCCCTCTGTGTCCCCAGAGGATCGTCAGTTAAATGAGAAGGAGACCTTGGAGGCTCTTTTATTTTGCTTTCTCTGTTTTATTCACTGCTATATACCTAGCACATATTAAACACTTAACAAATAATGTTACATAAAAAGGAGATTTCATCCACTAGATTGGCAACAATGTCTAAAAGGTCAGAGAATACCAAGTGTGGACAAGGGTGTACAGACCATGGAATAGGAACACACTTCAAATACAGTCAACCCAAGGACGACATGGTGTAGACACATACATACCCTAAGACATAGAAATTCCACCTCCAAGGACTTACTGGAGGAGGAGGGGTAAAATGTACCACAGTTGTTTAAAAGCAATACCGTGGCAATGGTGAAAATGAAGGGATTATATTGGTACACAGAAAAAAAGAATCTTGAGCAAAAAAAAAAAAATTTATGGAAGCCTGGATCATTATTCCATTAATATAAAGTTCAAAAGTACAAAAACCTAAATACTATATTTTATAGGTAGGTTAAAATAATAAAGAAAAGGGAATAGGGCTGGGGATTTAGCTCAGTGGTTCCACTGTCTGCCTCACAAGCACAAGGACCCAAGTTCGATCCCCAGTGCAAAAAAAAAAAAAAAAA
>NW_022900929.1:73319073-73325757 GCF_012274545.1 Fukomys damarensis
GAAAAAAAAAAAAAAAAAAAAGAAGGAAATAAATAATTGATACAAAATTCAGTCTAATGAACATTGGTAGGGCAGGGAGAGGGATGGAATTAAAGAAAAGCACTTGGGATTTTCCAGGAGATTTTTAATGTGTTATTTCTTGAGCTGGATGGTATATTAGGAAATATTAATTTGTATGAATTTGATATTTTACCTAAAGTTTTAATTTTAAAAATTTTTTGCAAATAGATTATACTCTTCCTAGAAATATGAAAACTTTGTCATCAACTAGGATAGCCAAATTGTATAAGGTTTTTATGCCTTTCCTCTACACATACTTTGGTATTTGAACTCACAAATATTTAAACTTTTCCAAAATTGTAGATTTGAAGTTTTGGCCAAGGCTTCTGGATTGCAAAAAACGGAAGTCATTTCTAGTCAGCTTAAACAAAAGGAGAAATTAATCATAATGAATTGAAAGGGCAGCTGCCATAATTAGGCCAAATGTAAGGCAAAAAGAGGATGATCATCAATTCCTTGTCAATTCTCTAAATTAATTATATGGCTGCCCTACTAATTGGTCAATCTTAATGCCTTGTACAAAAATCTGCCCCTAAAGAGACTTCCATGTCTTGGAAAGTCATCTCAAAGTTGGAAAACTCACCTTGATAAAGAGGCAGAAACCACACTTTCCAGAGGTCTGCAGCCTGTCAGCTTTTCCCTTTAGTGCTGTCTTCCCATGTTTTCAAATTTCGTGTAATCAAATGTATCAGCAATGCCTTTGGGGTGGGAGGGTTATTTTGTCTTTTTAAGAAGGCATTTCTTGACACAAGTTCTCAAGATTTAAAAATTCTTTTATATTTTATAAATTTCAGATTTTAATCCACTGGATATTTATTTGGGGGAACAGTTTGAAAATGGGTTCTAATTTAGCTCTTTTTAAAATGGATCATCGATTACCTTCCCACCATTTGCTAAACAGTCTTTCCTTTCTCCACTACTGTGATACTGGGTGGGGGAGATCAGAAAGAGTGACCAGTGTTGGGCAGACGGATGGTCGGACACTGGTGGACAAAGACCACCGCCACCCAGTCTCTCCCATCAGATGCAGCGCTGCTTTGCCTAGGGTAGAGAATGGAAGAAACATCTCTGCCTTTGGGGAGAGCAGGACTGGAGGAAGTTCCCATTTGATGGGTCAAGAAACATTTCCCCCTGCTGATCCCCAGCTGGTTGCATACCTAGCTCTTCTTGATTTGTTTATATCTACCCACTGCAGTTGTGTCTTAGCTTAATCTGGCTACTCAAAGTGGAGGGGCTGGCCAGTGGCAAAGCGCCGAGTGACAGCTTATTAAAAATGTGAATTCCTACACAGACCCCAGACCTAGGAATCAGAGTCTTCATTCTAACCAGAACCCCAGATGAGTGCTTTATGCCTTGGAGTTCAAGAAGCACTCTGGGAAATTCTCAGACCACATCAATGCTGGGCAGTGTGATACTCTTCCAATCCAACTCACCAGTGAGCACTCTTTTGACACTGGCTGTCCAGCATGAAAGCCACTAGCCACTGAGGCTACCAAACCTTCGGCATGTGTTTTCAGTGTAAAGCACACATTGGATTTCAAATCCTTCATATGCAAAAGCAAAAGTAAAATATCT
Source organism: Fukomys damarensis (assembly GCF_012274545.1). Taxonomy (NCBI): domain Eukaryota; kingdom Metazoa; phylum Chordata; class Mammalia; order Rodentia; family Bathyergidae; genus Fukomys; species Fukomys damarensis. The sequence goes on from NW_022900929.1 coordinate 73,320,709, forward strand.
TCTTTTTCATGCCAACTATATGTTGAAATAGTGGATTAAATTAAATATATGATTAAAGTTAATATCACCTGTTTCTGTTTACTTTTTATTGTAGCTACTAGACATTTTTAATTATATATGTGACTTTAATTATATGTGTGGCTGATCTCTCTCTCCCCACTTGGTGTTTTTGATTCCTGCAACCCATCCTCTTGGGAGTGAGCATTCTGGCTGCCATCCACAATGTTCACTCCTTGGTGTGCTAAAAACCCTCTTCTCTGACAAGCCTCCTTGTCCAGGCCATTTCAATTAGGTTGCTAACACTTGGGCAAAATACAAATTTGTTGTTGTTTGGAAAATACCCATAAACAGGAAAGAGGGGATCAGAGATGAAGTTCAGGTTATTCCTTTAGTCTTTAATGCTCTCTATGGCATTGATTATTTTATTTCTCAGAATCTCTTCTTCCAGTCCCTCTTTCTGCCAAGTAAAATATCTGAACTAGGTAATCCTTAAAGTGCTGGAAATCTCAGACACAACTGTTTACTCTCAACTATCTTCTGCTGCCTCTGTAATAAGACTGTAAATTCCTTGAAGGCAGGTAGGTATTTTATTTATAATTCCACCTTTACCCACTTGTGCTATGACTGAACATGAGAGATCTCTATAGTTGTCTTTAATGATGACTTCCATGTGGAGAGAGAAAACATTTATTCAGGTGGATCAAGCTTTACAGGAAACTTGTGCCCTCATAAAGCAATAGAAGCAGAGACCTGGTATACAAATAGTTGTGTTTTGAGGTAAATCCCACCTGCGTATTTGTGTGTGCATATTTGTTTTTAAAAGTTTGATCATCTGACTGTCACCTGAGGAATCTTGGTTAAACATTTCTTTATGCAAAAGAAAGAATGAAGAGTAGTTAAATATTTTACTTCTGTGGCTAAAATTGGGTTATTTTTATGTCCTGCCCTCTGAATGTTTAAGGTGGAAAAACCAAGCCTTCAAAATGTTCAAGAGATTTCCGGTCACAAAACTCCCATCATCTGCAAAACTAGTGGTAAACTTCTGAATGGTTCATTAAGTCAACAAACACGTATTACAAATTTACTATAACTGAGTGAGTCAGTAATCTTCACTGGAAATTTTGGAATGTGACAAATCCTCAGTAAATAAGGAAGAACTGGAAGGTGAGCCCTTCCTTCTGTCATGTACAACCCCACTGAGGGGAACCAAACCTGTAAAGTAAAGAGAACTAAATGGATCCTTACACAAAACAGAATTAATCAGTAGCCATTGATTGAGCTTTTGTATGCATGCTGCATCGATGCTAATATGAACAAGGCTAATATATGCACTCTGAATGTATTTTAAGGGCTCAGAAGGGGCTCATATTAGGACACCTGGGATGCTCAGATAATTATTAGGACTTGTTTGAAAAAGGAAGAAGCCAGGAAGGAGCAACCCATGTGCCCAGCAGCAGGTCAGATGTGGGACCATGAAAGCACAGAGCATTTCCACCCTTCCACCAGAGAAAGGGAGAGGTGGAGGCTGGACAGGAAGGGTGGTCCTCCATCTCCAGTCCATCTGAAGACCTGTGCTTTGCTAGCCACCTGTGGAGGGTCACTTTGATGTCTTGTTCTAAATGTAGATCACTGTGACCCGTCCATGCCATCACCTCAGCACCTGTGAGCAGAGCATCCAAAGTCCACTGTGCACTGAAGTTTCTAGATCATTCATTTGATGAGAACAAGGAAGGCAGATTGCTTCTGACCTGAGTTTCAGGCCCATGACTGAAACATTGTAATAAGTTGACACCTTTTTTCTACACATCTTCTCTAAGGCTAAGTTTCTCCATTTGTCAAATGAAAACAATAGACGTCACCTACTTAACAGTCTTGTTGTGAGGACCAAAGGACTAGTCTAAGATTCATAGACATATTGTACACCCAGTAAGTGCAATGCAAGCTATAGCACATTGAAGAAGAATTCCTCAAGCAAGAATAGCTAAAGAAGCTGTGAAGAGGAAATGAGAGAGTAAAACCTTAAAAGCCCACACAGGAGGCGAGTCCTTCAAAGATGTGTTTCCAAGGGTCACCTCCATGTGTTGACCCTCATCTATGTTCCAGGCCAAGTTTGCATGGAGTTGAGAGACCATTATAACCACCCCAGGAGATAGGAATGCAGAAGGACATTAGCTGAAGGTTGGTAAGGTTAAGTTTCTTGAGCAAAGCACACAGCTAGTAAGTCACACAACACACAGAAAGGAGCAAGTTGTGTTATAGGCAAATGGCCAGAAGCCAACCTGTGAGATGCCCAGCATGTCCCCAGGTGGGCAGAGATGATTGAGGACAGCTCAGGTAAGCCCTGGAGTGAAACCAAGTTCTGAGACTAACGGGCACACGTGGGAACCAGCCAGGTCAGCCACAGTCATTTCACATATTCTGCCAAGGACTTTCTGCCCAAGCTACTGTCAATAACCATGGAGACCAAGAAATAGCAGATATTTCTTTTCTGCCACATTTCTAAACCACTATTGTGTTACTCCGCAGTCACAACTTGCTATGAGCATTAACTGAAAATGCCACCTTCTACAGTATTATTTTTACTTTATTTTTATTAGTACACATTTGAGGCACATAACTGTTACATTCATCATGGGGAGTCGGTACATATACATAACACATCCTAACTCTTTTTACTTTTCCTTCTTCTCCCTTTCCCTTCCCTCTGTTTTGATAGAAGTGGTAGAGTTCAAAATCCACATACAGAAACCAGGGCTGGAAAGGTTCACAGTCAGCCTGGGAAGGAGATTATAGTGAACACCTCTTGTGTAGGTCTGGCCAGCTACATGCTGGCCAGCAACCTGATTTTCACCCCATCCAAGTCACTGAGGTCTGAGAGCATTGATACCCATTTGCAGACTTCAAGAAAGGGCCCACAATCCAGGCTTTTGCAATTAGCATTCTTCAGATCTCCAGAGATAGCCGCTGGCTCAGGGGTAGCAAATGACTCTGAATGGATCAGTCAAAGCGATGTGACTCTTTATTGAACTATCAAGCAAGTAAAGGATTGCTCTGCCTGGGAGTGGATTTGCCAGAGAATAGATAAATTTGCCAGAACCCCCTTCCTGGAAGAAATTAAATCTGAGTCGGTGCAGGCCAAAAGCTCCACCCCCAGACTTTTCAAATAGGTGAGTCAGTGATTTTAAGGTGGAAAAGTCCTGATTAACTGAGAGTTCTGTGAAATTTGAAGCTGTCGGTCTTGCTGCAAATTTATACTCACAGTGAGTGGACTGTGTGAGCATGGAGCACAGGTAAGAAGAAAATAAAACAATATCAGGCAGACAGAGTTCCGACCCAAACAAACAAAACGAAGCACTTAGGTGAAGATCGAAACAAGGATGAGGATCACCAGAAGAAAGTAATACTGGAACCTGCACCAGGTGTCCCTGGAAATCGAAAATTTTTAAATATGAGAGCAGTGGTTTGGCAAATAACTCTGTCCCTCACGTCAGGAACGAGGCAGAGAACATTGGAAGGGGCTAGGTTTTTAAAAGCGGCAAGGAAACTAGAATGGGATTACAAACAAAAAAATATTTCCATGTGGGGAGTATTTGGAACCAAATTCAGCAGGAAGAGGCACTGGCATCCAGGACTTTGTTTCAAAATTGGAATTAGGCAGTCAATTTAGTTTGTTGCTTTAGCAGACAAAGTTCGAAAAGTCTACCTGAAATTATCATTACCAGCAAACATCATATTTTCACATGTATTTTAGGCGAGTTGGGGAAAATAGCCAGCACAAAATTAATAATGCTAGAATGCATTCCTAATCAAGAGCTGTGCTGACAGACAAAAGTGAAAACAATTTAAGCACATAATTTCATTTTAATCCAAAAAAATGAACTCCATAAATAATCTTGGACATAGAAATATTCTCTGTCCCCATAAGTAGGTTTTATAATTCCATGTAACTCAGTAGTATCTGCTACTAATTTTCTCCATGAGCAGTGATTAATGGATTTATATAACTCTGTGTATCACTTCAGGTGCCACACAATCAAATAAAAATAATTAAATTGAGAATAAGAGGTAGAAGCCATTTATCTGGTTAATTAGCTTCAACCTGGAATCTGGTTCAAGAGTTAACTGTCACTGCGTGGTTTGGAATATTTCTTTGGATCTACAAAAGAAAAGACAAATGAAATGATGTTAAATTGAAGAGACATACATAAAGTCAGAGAACCAGGACAAAGTGGGAAAATGCGCTGGTAGTGAAATTTCACTACGTCCTTTTCCAACCCTTACACCCCAAATATATTTGCTTTCTAAATTTGGGAGTGACTCTAGGATACGGAGAACTAGTTTGTAATAATTGTACATGGCTGCATGACCTGCTACAGCAATTACAGTACATAAGCTAAGAATCTGCATCTGAATAGGTCTCTGGTGGCTAGACTACACGTGTGTCCTCTTGGTCATTTATTTGGCTGGCTGGTTCCACTGGGTCTTGCCAGTGCCTGTGGAGCCCTACAGACAACACGGTCCACTGTGGCCAGGTGTTCACATGGCCCATGAGTCCTCGGTCTACAAACCCTTCCAGAACCAGAACTACCTCTTTCCCATCATTATACCCCTGTGTGTTCCCCACAATGGCTCCCAGCTTAGTTGAGTTTAAGGGAAGGGACAGAGGCTGCCAGAAAGGTTCTAGGTCCTTAATTCACTGTAATATAAATGCCATAAAAATGAAAGGGTCTAGACATCATAATCCAAGTTCTGGCTTCTCCACTTATTGGTTGAGTTATGTCGGGTCGTTCACTCAGTTCCATGCACAGTATTGCCCTCCCTAAAATTGGGGTGCAGTTTATAGCCACTCTTCCACTTGTTAAAAGATTTTCACCTGAGCCAGGGATTAAGCTCAGTGGTTCCGTTCCCTGCCTCATAAGCACAGGGTCCTGAGTTCAATCCCAGGTGGAAAGAAAGAAAGGAGGGAAGGAAAGAAAGAAAGAGAGAGAGAGAGAGAGAGAGAGAGAGAGAGAGAGAGAGAGAGAGAGAGAGAAAGAAAGAAAGAAAAAA
>NW_022900929.1:73325869-73337340 GCF_012274545.1 Fukomys damarensis
AAAGAAAAAGAGAGAGAGAGAGAGAGAGAGAGAGAGAGAGAGAGAGAGAGAGAGAGAGAAAGAAAGAAAGAAAGAAAGAAAGAAAGAAAGAAAGAAAGAAAGAAAGAAAGAAAGAAAGAGAAAAAGAAATTTGGGCTGGGGATTTAGCTTATTGGTGCCACAGCCTGCCTTGCAAGCACAAGGTCCTGGGTTCAATCCCCAGTACCAAAAGAAAAAAAAAAAAAGATTTTCACAAGGTGAGGAAGGTAAAAGGACCCTGTATCCATAAAAGGTTTATAATTTAGCATTACTATTACCATGACTTACTATTATTTGGGTCACAGGATAATGACCAGAGTTCAAATATATCTTGTCCCAGTTCAGCCTCAATCTTCATCTTGAGAAATACCTTCCACCAAGTTTGTTGTTGTTGGGGTTCTTTGTGGACCTGTGTGAGACCATGAAAACTCATGCCAGGTGTGAAGACAGTTCCCCAGTATTAAATTGCAGGCGTAGCCTGGACTCTCTCACACCAGACATCTTAACAAAGGCTGCCATTTGGTAATACAATTGGAATGTGTTAGGTACGATTTTGTTCTGTAAAAATTTCCTCCTACCTGCTCAAAAAAAAAAAAAAAATGTGCCCTAAGGAAAAGAACAAAGGAGGAAGCAAAAATTATTTGAAGGCCTACTATGTGACAGGCACCAAGGAAAACAGAAAGAATCAAGTCCAACCAGCTTTCGCAGCCCAAGGGTAAGGACAGAGCTCTGGCAGAATCGTTCCAAGGTCAAGGCGAGGTTGGAGAAACTCAGGCCTCCTTAAATATTTCCAGTTAACAAAGCTATGCCTTCAACAGAGAGAGAAGAAAAAAAAATTCAGTGCAACATAAGTGTGTTGGCCATTGGGTAATTCTTTCTTAAAATATTAATTTGAAAAGATTCAGTGGATGATAAAGGCCCACGGAGGAAGGCATGTGGTGGATTTCAGCTCTGGATCTTGGTAGGGAGGTGGACGCTCCCTTGCAGATAACGTCAGAATCTTCATCTGCGGATGTGCCTTGTGAGCAGGCAGCGCCCGGCCTCACCCCGGGATGGGCCTGGTTCAAAGCAGGGCGTTTTGACCTCACTCTGGTGCAGCTGTCTGATGTCGAGCCACCTTGCCAACATGTGAAATCACAAGGTTTTCAGAAACATGAAAAAGGTAGATTCCTGCTACTGTTGGACTCTGATCTTGCTCCCAAGTTTTTACATTTGAAGGAAAAAAGCATAAAATAGGTCTGAAGAAAAGTATTTACTTAGAACAAGAAAAATACACAACAAATCAAAAAAATTAAAGCTGCAAAAGCACAAGCACATTTAAAAAACAAAATAATTTTTATTTACTGACCAGCATATGCCTGAAAAACCTTTCTTTCTATGTTTTTGACAATACACCTCCTGATCATTCCTTCATTGAAAAGAAAGATAATTCTTTCTTCCAGCAACACTGATCATTTTTTTCTGTTTCTGCGTGTGTGTGTGTGTGTGTGTGTGTGTGTGTGTGTGTGTGTGATAATAGGGATTGAACTCAGGACCTTGCACTTGCAAGGCAGGCCTGGTGCCACTGGGCTAAATCCCCAGCCCTAATTAGACAGTTTTAAAACTATTTCAACTATTATTAGACAAGAGGAAAGCAATAAGGAGAGGGGTATAAATACATATATCTTAGGATTGTTGTCACATTTGAAAGAATGTCTATTGGGACTCTTTCCTATGTGAGTTATACAATTTCAGGGCACCTCAAGTTTTTTTGTGTGGTAACCAGTCTTAAATACTCCTCAAGCAAACTTAATAACTAGTCAGTGTGCTTGTTATGGTAATGTTATTGTTGTCAATATTCGATTTTAAATCAGTCATAAATGTTAATATTTTTCCAATCCATGCAATTTAATGATATGTTACAGTATAAAACTTTACAAATACAGCATTTGTAGTGCTGCTAAATGTGTGAATCCTACAAACACAAAAATCCTGATAAACTACACCTGGGCCTGTATCCAAAGTATTTCTAAATACATCAAACACATTTTCAAGTACTGTACATTTCTGGCAGCAGAACACCTTCTGTCTTGACTAGGCATCAATGAGGAAAAGAATTATTCTCCTACAATTTTATGTCAGATGAGTGGAAAAAATTTCCGCAGACCAATTTCCAGCTCCATACATTTCAAACCCTATTTCTCCTCCACCTTCCAAATACTTATAGTGCTAAGAGTTTGTATCAGTCCACTTTCCAATATTGCAACAAAGTGGCAGAGACAATAAACACATGAAGAGGAAAGGTTCGTGGCGGATCGGTTTTGGAAGTTTCAGTCCATGACCTATTGTCCCCATGGTTTGGGGTCCATGCAAGGCAATCCATCATGATAGGAGAGGATGGCAGACAAGGCTGCTCACCTCATGGCAGCCAGGAAGCAAAGAGAGAGGCAAGAAGGGTTCATGGCCCCAGTGTCCCTTTCAAAGGTTGTCCCCAGTGATCTAACTGGGGACATCCCAATGGCCCTACCACTTCCTCACAATGCCACAGCCTGGAGACCAAGTCTTCATCCAACCAGAGCAGAACTACACCTCATGCATGTGCCCACAGGCAAGCTTTGCTGTTACAGTTTTGTGGTGGAATGTTGTTAAATCAAAGCAATGGCTGGTAGGAATGTACCAGGAAGAAATTCTCATACCAAAACATTAGCTAAATGGCTTTATGTGGATATGACTGCAAACAAGATAAACATACCCTCTGACCTAAAATGTATTCCCACTCCAACCTTCTATATCCAGTACTCCAAAACGCCGATAACAACCCCAGTACCAGTCAGCAGGAGGGAGAATGTGACAAGAAGAGGTAAGAGCAGGAGGAGAAAGCCTCATTCATTAGATGAAGTAAAAAATGTTTTCTTTTTATACATCTCACAAAAATAACTGGCAGTACGGACACATGACTAGGGTCTTCCTTCCTACATGACTAAGGGCTCTTGAAGGGGCCTGCACAAGTACAGAAACATAACCTTGACTCTTGAAATTTTTTACAATTTGCAAGGAATCTGCTTTGAGCCCTGACTTTTATCCTATTGTGAACCTCAAACTTGATCATGGAGAATTTTCTTTTTTCATAAATGGACTTCTGCATTATTTGGATATAGAGTATAAATTATTCGATATGATTGAATGTTAATTTAAGAATCAGAGAAACAGCACAGATTATTAAAGTGTATCCGAATTGATCAGGACAGAGTTTAAAGCTGATCCCGTTTTCCCATCCTTCGTTATGAAGGAGTTTAATGATGAGTGAAATGCCAAAGTATGAAATGAACCCCTGGGAAAAACAGAAGTGGAACTGAGTGGTTTCTGTGAAATTTGGAGGATATGAGATGTTACCGCGCTACCGATACCCTCTTCCTAGTCCTACACCATCTTGCCCAGTGGATAAAATACATCCAAATGGGGGTGCAGAATCCAGGAGTCAGCTTAAAATAGAGGTGTTTATCCAATAGATTTTTTTTTTTCAAATGAACAAAACAGAAGGAGTGCGACCGTTAAAGAAACACATCTCTTACTGTTTAAATGTAAATGGTAAAGGAAAATATTGTTTCAGAGGTAAATCGAAGACTTCATGGTACCAGGATACAAGTGCAAATGTCAGAGCTTGAGCCTACTTCCAGTGTAAAAAACTGGGAAGCTGCTTCTGTGGTTTGCAAGCATGACGGGAGTGGCCCTTTTTCTCACGTGGTGTGCCAGCCACTTGGGACTTCGTTAGGGCCTCCCCGACCCTAACATTAGCCCGTCCCTGATTTCGTCTTTTCCCTGATCCCTACCCTGGGGACCATAGGTTGAGATGGGGTGAAGTTCAAAGACGGTAAATCTGATTTACTAATTATTCATAATTAGATACGCTTCTAAGGGTTGCTTTTTAGGCTATGTCAAAATATTCCCACCTCAAAGCCACTCAATCAAATAGCCACATCCAAACACCGAGAGCACTAGTGAATTAATCAAGCTATAAAGGCAAAAAAACACAGGTTATCCTAATTTTGTTTACATTATTAAGGGATGAATGTATCCCCATATTGCATAACATTTTCTGGGTGGAACAAAAGAACACATTTCTGTAACTAACTGTATGTTTTATGGATGTGCTTCAACCGCTCTTTTCCATAGCACTGCTTGTTAAGGAGCTTAAGCAGCATACACTCCTTTTCCCTTCTGAGGCCAGATTGTAAAATGACTGTGTGGCACGCTTTGGGACAGAGCTTCTACTTCGTTAGGGAAGAGGACCCCGAAAATGCCCGAACAGCATCTCCTGGTAGAAAAGTACCCAGGAGCGTGGCTAGGCATTTTCATGGTCTACCTACCTCCATCTCAGACCCCCTCTGGGAGTCAGCACAATGGCATTTGGTCAATCAGATGTTTGGATGTTTGAGCCCTCCATTGACATTTGTTTCCTTAATCTGACTTTCTGTGCTGTAGCTGTCTCCAAGACTAGATTTATTCTTTTTTGGGGGGTCATCCATCAGATCGTGATGACCTTCTCTGTGCTAGGAAATGAAATCACTTCAGGGAGCAAAATACCCATCACTGTTGCCTTCTTGGATCTTACAGATGAACAGGAAAGATAGACAGTAAACAAAAGAACACTGGAGTATTTTATCCATCATTCACTGTGTCGCTGGAAGTCATAGGTTCGGCCCTGAGAGGTGGGGCTGGGGTGAGGGTTATCAGGAACTTCAAATCCAAGCCTTTTCTCTGTGAACTCAGAGGCAAGGCTGCTTCTGCTGTGGCCACTGATATGCTAAAGACCATTGTCAATGAGGAAGTCATGCATTACCGCGAGCACCCCAGGAGACCTGATTACACATGCACCCAATCTATTAGAGCTCAGGAAGGTGTGTTTTTAGAAGAGAAAAGGTAGGTTTCTTGATGAGACCAAAACAAAAGAGCCACAGCCCTCTATCCACACCTTCATACACCATCCTTATCTGAGGCTTATTCTAAGACCAAACAAAGGACAAGTGCAATATATTAAGCAACAGAATAATATGGCCAGATTTACTTAAAGTGCCCTGGCTGCACTGTGGATAGTGATAATGGTGTAAAACAAGGATCAAGACAATGAGAACAGTTGAATTACTATTTCAGGTCAGAGAGGATGATATTTTGATGTAGAGCAGTGGTTTTGATGAAGCAAAACAATAGGTAAAGTCAAGAGCTAGTTAGCAGATAAAATACCAACACATGGCAGACTATGACAGGATAATAAAAAGGGAAAGATAGAGATAATGCATTAATTTCCAAATTAAAAATATGTTCTAATTCTTCACCTAGATGTACATTAAACTCCCTTCGAACCACTCAGCCCAGATATTCTGACGGAATTGGTTAAGCCAGGCACAGCATGTTTTCAAAACCTTCAGATGTTTCAAATATGTATGCAGGTTAGAGAATTCCTGAATGAGGTGAAGAATAGTTCCCAAGTAGAAAACAGCTGATAGGTATGCAGTCAGAAGGAAAGTAACCTGAGCTCATTCTATGTAGGTTTTGTTGGGAAAACTGGTGACCTCTTCCAAGCAAGAAATCAAGCTTAGGGTTGGACGTATGCGTGTGTGGATCTTTGATCTGAACTGGAGACGAATGACAGTGATCGACATTTATATTGTAATAGAAGTCACAGAGGATGCAATTACCTGGGGAAAGAGAATGGTAAGAAAATACAAGAGCAACTTTTCTTGAAGTTGAGCAACCTGAACAACCCCTACATGGCAACTGGAGCTTAATGAGTCAGCTAAGGAGACTGCTGAAGGATTGTTGCCGGGTTAGGAAGAAACCAGGCCCGTGGGTGTTGCCAAAGCCAACACAAGCAGAGAGAGCACAGGTGGGTTGAAAGCTGCATCTAATTTTGGCAAGGCCTGGCCCTCCACCCTCCTACCAACCATCAAACTTCTGGGTAGATTCAGGCCCTCCCCATGGTAGGGTTCTGCTTCGGCAAGATGGCTATCAGCAGGAATTATTACTTAAAGGTCAACGTGTAGGAGACTCCAAAGCCCATTTTGTTTTAGGGCTTGGAAAGTAATTACCCTCTCATTTCAGATCCTAGACCAAAAGGATAACATTCTATGTGAGCACACACTTGGACTCCTAGCACTTAGATGTATCTTATGTTTGCCTGTTTGTGGGTTTACAGTTGGCAAGGATTGCGTGTCTCAGTGATCAGTAGCATTCTTTCCGTTGCCGAGCCTACCTAGGGCAAAACAAACACAGGATGATCTTTCAATACCTGAGTCCTCCCTAGGCCCCTGCTGTAACTTGTACAGATTTTTGTCACTATGGCAGAATCTCTAACTTTTAAAAAATTTCTTTACAATTTGTGTCTCCTGATTTCCCCAAAGGCTAGTACAGTGCTAGTCTTAAATGGGCATGTATCTCCAGGACCCAGCACTTGGTATGTACAGGATAAATATTTGCTGAATGAGGTGGAAAGTTGCATAATTTTTCTTAAATTCGTGAGCAACCAATCTGGAAATTCCATCACTAAGTATTCTTTCATCATAGACTGTAAAATATTGTTTGAATGAAGGATGTGGCTTATCCATGTTTAAGTTTTAAGTCAGTTTTCTACAGAGTTAGTAAAATCTCATTCCAATACAAATTATTTAATCCCCCAGTGCTTTGGGTTTTCTGCCTATAAAATAAGAATGGCCATGCTGATTTCCCCTGGTGTTACAGTGGAGATTCTAAAGCTCAGAACTCAGTGTACCCATAGACGTGTCCCTTGGGTTTACAGGATCAACTGTTGCTCATTTCTGTCCATATCCCCACACCCCCTCTCTGTGCATGGTGCTCAGATGCTTCAAGGCAACAAAAGTTCTGAGTCGGCTTATAACAGCTCCTAGAACAGTCCTAAGGCTGACTCTGGTTAATCCTGCCATTCTTCACCACAGGAGTGATTTCCTGGGCTTCCCAGCCCCTGCTGGGTGATGCAGGAGGTGGTGTTGGTGGCCTCAGGGCAGACCTGGGCCAAGGGCAGCAAAGGCGCTCGGTGCCACCTGCAAGGTCCCATCAGACTTGGGTGACTGTTCACAGTCAGTCACTGCTCTGGTTCAATTCTACTTTTCGGTTGCTTTAAGGATCTCCTGGTGGCAAAACTGTCAGAGACATAAAAGATTAGCTAAACCAGGGGCAGTCTTTCAGACTGTAATTTAAATAAAGTGTATCAACTCACCGGATGTGTTTTCATTTATTTACTGTAGGTCCACTGGACATTCGAAGAGCCCATTGGCTCAGTGTTCGTTCTGTGCCAGGCCTTTGAAGTGCCTTACCGAGTCGCCTTTATATTTGTGCAGGGCTTCTCACGCTCTGTATTTTACGTGTGCAAGAGTGTGGCTCAGAGCCATGGAACCATCTGCCTGTCCCATGCAGCTGCTAACAGAGACCAGACGGAAACTCAAACGCCTCTGACTCCTAGTTCAGCCTCTTTACCACTATACTATACCCTCACCCTTCTCTCTGTGGGTGTCTTGATAGCTTTTCATCGATTTTAAACTAAAATTTTAATAATTTTAAAAAATTTCACCCTTCGTGTGCTGAATATTTTTGCAATCCTGCCTCAAAGGGCAAAAGGCTATGAGTTTCCTTAACCTTGAGAAAAGTTTGAGGTAAAGCTAAAAATGAAATGAAGGCAAGTATAACATGTATATTACTGAATGGTCTTGTTAGATTTTTCACCAAAATCTGGCTTTTCCTTTTCCTTCAGTGAATTTTATTATGTGTTTGTTTCAATACAGAGGCAATACCTATGATGGCCTTTCTTCTTTTGCTTTTAAATATGTCTAATTATCTTCTAAGCTTTTCAAATTATTTTTCCTTTTTCACAAACCATCACACATGGTCTTGTTAGTTTTACTGGGAGTTCAAGCCTATGCGATTAATGAGAGCAGCCAGTGTATTATAGCTTTCTCTTCGTGTGCAATGACAGAAGTCCCCGGTGCTGGGACCTCTAAACAATTCTGGTTTTCTTTCTCTCCAGAAGGATTGCTTGATATTTCAAATTCTTTATCCACAAGATCCTTATAGTTTCACCATGGGAACAATGATAAAAGTGGTAAAAGTCCCTGGGGAAGGGCAGTTCCACTTTCTCTAAGAAATACACAAGGCAGACTACATGACACGGCAAGAATAGAGCCCTGTTGAAAGAAGGGAAGTCATTTGCTTCTTAGTTGTCGACTCCACACCACACTCCTCACTGCCTGAAATGCAGCTGAGCGGAGCAAGATTCTGCGACTACATCCAGCTCCAGTGACAGATGCTGTGGTCTGTCTGTCCTGTATCCCGTAGGCAGGTGGGAATTGTGGCGAGACACAGATATGACCGCGTCTGCCACCCTGAGAGAGGAACACATCTCCCCGGGAGGGGATCTCAGCTTTACAGTGGCAGTGGCCCCCTCCACACGTTACCCAAAAGGAAGCCTCACAATGTAATGCTCCCAGTTATTAGTTTTTTCTCAATGGAAGTGCAAAGAAGGGAAAGAGACCCTGTTCAGGTGATGTCTCTTCACGCTCAGGCACAAGAGATGATGCTGGGTCAGTTCAGAGGGACACCAGACCTCCTGAAAAATGAGAAAATGGCATAGTTGACAAAGTGGGCAGGAACAAAATTAGGATATTTCTGGAAAAGCAGCATGTCCTCACTGGCCGGGGGGAAGTTCCACTCTTACGCTGACCAAGATAGGTGCCCAGGTCCCGGATCCCTGAATGGAAAGCCCAGGTAGGTATTCAGGGCGTTGCAAGGTGCTGTTGCTGGTGTCCCTTGCTGGCATGGGCTGTTCCTCCTACTCCGTGGTGTTCATCTGATCCCTTCCACTTCCCTGCTGGAGACCCCGTGTAGTGAGTAGGACAGGCAGGCAGGAAGTGGTGACTGTCACCATGGAGACGTGACCGTCACGAGATAGAAGGGGCTACCCCCTCTGGAAGGGCCGGGGACAGCTTCTCGGAGAAGAAGACGGTAGATCAGAGGGATTTGTGTGGGTTTGGTGTCCCCACATGCCTAGTCCCACACCAAGAGCTGTACCAACACTGAGTGGTCACGAACTTGCTTTCTGGAATCAGAGATGAGGATTCCAGTCCACCCTCTATTCTCCCATTCGATGGCTACGCTGTGTTGAGTAAGTAGTGAGCCTCCCTGTGCCTCTATTTCCTGACTGTAAAACTGAGATGATGATACTACACAGTTATAGAGCTAGTGGTGAAGATTAAGTGAGCGCATGTACGTATGTAAGATCCACACAGCCCCTCCTACAGAGGAAGTGTTCAACAACACTAGCTGTTTTTAATCCACAGACAGCACTGCTTTTCACTTTTAACAAGTAATGGGATTCCTTTTGTTTCATTCTCCTTGTCACACCCAAGGGAACCTGATCCCTGGATGTCCACACATGATAGGGGATTAGGCTCTACCCACTTGATTGTGCTTGGATCAGTCTCAATCCAACAAGTACCATGACTTGACCCCCCCCCCTACTTCCCTTTATCTGCAATCACCAGCAATGCACCGACATTAAGTCCGTCTAGCGGACAGTGGTGTGGGCAGTGTCCAACCCAAGGTTTGGCATCTAGCAGTTGCTCAGTTAATTTTGGTCAAATCAATGTGTATATCTCCACTGCACCTCCCCACCAGTGCTGACTCTCGGGAAGGAACATTTTGTTCCATCTGATGCCCACATGTTTCTTCTTCTCCCCTGGCCACGTGCCCTGAGCAGTCACAATTTTAGCGTGGACCATTTATAGACCTTTCAAAGTATGTTACTGGTGTGTTTATTCTACCAACCATAAAGTGACAACTATAAAATAAAAATGGATTAAGGGACCACTGTTTGGAGGAGCACATTTCTTCAAGTATACTCTGATTAAAATAAAATGTAAGTAGATTGGCCAGGACCTCTGAATGTAAATGTGTCCACCCACAACTCAAGACAGTATGAATTAATACCACTTAGAGGTGCTCTTATGTTTTCAAGCCCTACCTGAAGGATCTGTGATTTAATGAGCCTTTCAAAGCTGAACACAAATCCCACTGAGATTTAAAACATAATAGATTTAAAATAGGGGAAAATATAAATAAAACAAAGCTAGTTTTGTTTCACAAGCACAGAAAGGTGCTAGAATTATTTATTGCTTTCTGGCCTCTGCATTATGGCCAAATTGATATATTCCAGGTTTTTCATTAACTTAAAATATATTGAGGTAAACATGTCATTTGCCACGATTAAATTCAAGGTGTCCCTGGAGCTTCCTTCTGCACGGCTACAAATTAAAACAAGAGGAAAGAGCCCTGATCAACATTTTTGCTGAAGTAGCACTAGAAAAAAATGCACAGAACCAACCCAGCCACCGGATTGAGATTCTCACAGCCTCAAGCAGGGGCTATATAAGCAAAAACACATGGTACAATTTTCTAGTCCATAATTCTCACCTCCAGAACCAGAATTCATTGCATCTTATCCTAAAAATTCCCATAGCCTCACAAAATTGTAAAAGAATTTAGGAGTGATCTTCCCCACCCTCGTGCCACTCTCTTCACTAGTTCTAGGTAGTCTAGAATAATTTTAGGTAGTTCTAGGTTCCTAGAAATAGACCTCTCAGAATTCATGGGGATTCCAACTTCCCTTCCCCACCCACATTAGATATATGAAATTAGTTTCTGTTAATAGTCTTTTAAAACAGGTGAAAGATTCTGAGACGGAGTAGAAAAGCCAATTCAGGATAGCCCTTGGGGACAGGGACACATCTAGGAAGGAAGACCAGTGGGTCGGTCATAGAACTAGCTACCATCCACCACCGAATTTAAATGTCCAGCCAGTCATGAGTGGATGTCAGAGAAAGAATTAAGAATGCAACAATTAAGAATTCCCAGGATGCCTATGTAGAAGATCATCCTCTGACTGTAGCTACCTGGTATTATGCAGTGCAGCTTGAAGTGCTCACTTCTTGACATTCCAAGGTTAAACCACAAGCCAAGGTAGAGGACCAGCCCTATCTGTCACCTATAACTGAATCTCCTGTACTTTCCACTCACCTGAGGAAAGGGCTGGCCTCCAGGTGCTTGTCCAGAAAGGACATTATGCTGGCCCTCTAAGCCATTGTATAGAGTGACTACCGTTCCCTAACATTACCTGGATCATGAATACAGATAAAACTTCTTATGATTTCAGTCAATTAAAAAATAGGAGGATGGGAGGTAACTCAGTGGTGGACATATGTGCTTAGTGTGTGTGAAACCCTTAGTTCAGTGCCAGCACTAAGATAGATAGATAGAAATTGAAGACATTGGCATAGGAAAAGATTTTATGAACAAATCCTCAGTAGCACGGAAACTAGCAGAAAGAATCAACAACTGGGATCTCATCTTATTAAAAAGCTTCTGCACTGCAAAAGAAACCATCAACAGAACTAAGAGACAACCTACAATGC
>NW_022900929.1:73337482-73348887 GCF_012274545.1 Fukomys damarensis
AAAAAAAAAAAAAAAAGGAACTCAAAACAATGAGTCCCCCCAAATATAAAGACCCAATTCAAAAATGGGCACCTGAAATAAACAGACATTTCTCAAAGATGTAAAAACAGCAAGTAAATATATGAAAAAATGTTCCATGTCACTGGTCATTCAAGAGATGCAGATGAAAACAACACTGAGATTCCACCTCACCCCACAAAGAATGGCTGCTATCAAGAAATCAACCAATAACAAATGCTGGTGGGGTTGTGGGGAGAAAGGAACCCTTCTCCATTGTTGGTGGGAGTGCAGACTGGTGCAACCACTATGGAGATCAATATGGAGATACTTCAAAGAGCTGGGACTAGAGGTTCCATTTGACCCAGCCATCCCTCTGCTGGGTATCTTTCCAAAAGAATTAAAAGAATCATAGCATAGTGATATATGCGCACCCATGTTTATAGCAGCACAGTTTGTGATAGTTAAAACTTGGAAACAGCCCATTTGCCCATCAATTGGAAACTGGATAAAGAAGATGTGGTTTTTCTATTAAAATGGAATACTACTCAGCCATAAAGAATGAGAAATTAGATTCATTCATAGGAAAATGGATACATATTGAGGATATACTCCTAAGTGAAATAAATAAGTCACACATGTGTAAATACTGAATAGTTTCTCTGGTGTGAAAAACTATAATAGTACATAAGATCCTAATGGTTTGATTGACAGTGTGCAATAGGAAGAAAGGGGCTAAAGGTGTAGGGAAATTGGGAAGGGTAAGCGAAAGCTAATAAGGGAAAAGAAAAAAATATAAGAAATGAAAAAATGGAAATGGAGTGTTTGTAAAGGGGGAGGGGAGGAGGGGGTGAAGGGAGGGCAGGGACAAGGGGAAAAATGAGAACCAGGACCTGTGTCATGTGAAAGTACAAGATCCCAATGATGAATGTGACTGCACTGTGTACCTAAAATGGACCAATAAACTCAATGAGAGAAAAAAAGACAGATGATAGAGATAGAGAGATGATAGGGATAGATAGATAGATAGATAGATAGATAGATAGATAGATAGATAGATGATACAGATAGATAAATAGATAGATAGAGATAGATGATAGAGATACACAGATACAACTTTAAGATAATAAAACTAAAACTTAGAAATCAACATAGAATATAAGTAGGGAAATATTTCAGAGAAGGGGAGAATATTCAAGATCGTGTCATCTTATGGTATACTTCACAAAAATGCCCATTTCTAATGTGGAACAGTTTCTAAAAGGGAGGTGATTTAATTCCAGCACTCGGGAGCCTCAGGCAGGAGGATCGCTGTGAGTTCGAGACCAGCCTGGGCTACATAGTGAGTTCCGGGTCAGTCTCAACTACATAGTGAGACCCTGTCTCAAAAAATCCCCAAAAAATAAAATAAAAGGGAGGTGAAATTTCCTTCCCCAAGACATAAAGCTTCTGTTCTTAATCCTATTCCCTGGCACAAATCACAGTGCCCTTTCAGACATGAGATACTTTTTGAAGAAAGGTTTAATTCCTTCAAGGGTAATGCGATCACCCCTTTTAAAGTGAAACTTGAAATTTTAAAAAAGCGTTTGAAGGCAGTGCTTTGGGACCACCGAGTACTGACCAAGGCTAGCTCTGCACTCTACCCCGGGGCCATTGCGATGTTAATCAGCCCACTCCTGAGGGACTGTTTTCTCTGGTGTTCTTGTTGCTACTCCACGGTGCCTCCTCTGAAGAGCAAATAAATCCAAAACCAAATTTAATTGTAAGGAGGAGAGAAAAGGCATCAAAATAAGGCTTTGTATCCTGGCTGCAGAAGCAGCATGCACTGTCAGTCCCAGCTACTCAGGAGGCTGAGGCAGGAAGATCACACATGTGAGACTAGCCTAGGTAACTTAGTGCTTAGTGAGACACATGCAAAATAAAACATAGAAAGGACTGAAGCCATAGTGGTAGAGAACCCTGAGCTCAATCCCTAGTACCAATCAAGAAAGAGATAGATAAATAAATGAATTGATCCATAGGAAAAGCACGCATAGGGAAAAGAGAGTCATTCCTTTAGCACTCTCGTTCATCTATTTGTGTTACTTCACTTAGTACTTATTAAGCTCTGTGAGGTGGGTTTTACTCCCATTTACCAAAAAGGAAACTGGGGCCTGCGGAGGCTGCATGCATTTCCCAGGATCATACATCTAAGATCCTCACCCAGATGTCATCCCAAAGCTTGCGTCCCTTTACCTATCCCATACCCATTGTTTACCAAGACAGCAATAGGAGAGCTTTACCACTGACCACTGAGCCCGACATCGTGTACAACATCATGCCTCTCTGTGTTATGTACAGACAGACCAAATAATATTAGTATTTCTTTATGATCTTTAGAATGTTCTTAAATCATTGCCTTACCATGTAACAATTGTGTACAATTTGCAGTACCATCAATCTTTATATTTGGCATTTCTAAATTGGCATATTACCAAATCCTTACAGAATGGTAATGAAGCTATTGATTCATTTTGTTTGTTTTGTTTATGGCGCCAGGGATTGAACTCAGGGACTCATGCCTGCCAGACAAGCATTACACCATTGAGCAACATCCCCATGGAGTACTACTCTGCCGTAAAGAAGTATAAACTTAAGGCATTTGTGGGAAAATGGATGCACCTTGTCATCATAGTGTTACATGAAACAAACAGACGTTCAAGCGTAAATATCATGTAACTTCTCTTACACGAGAAACCCAAAGAGTAAATAATTTTAAAAGAAAAGGTAGACAATAGGAAACAGAAAAATAGATATTTTGAAAATGGAAAGAGATCTAGAGATGGAGGCAAAGGGAAAAGATGGAGAAGAAAGGGAATAAGAAGAATTAAGGTGTGCTATGTACAGGTACCAACCCCCTCAGTGGAATGCAAACATTGTGTACTGCAAACAGGCACTAGTAAAAAAAAAAAAAAAATGGAAAAATAATGGCAATCAAAAAATTTAAAGAGAATATACCATGGCATAGAACCTCTGAAGGGAGATAAGTCACGTGACCATCTCATTTTGGGGAAAAGGCCCTTAGCGTCCTGGGGGTCCCCACTGGGTCCTTGAACTCCAACCAAAATGCTCCCGAGCTTCCTGTTCCTGTGATGGGAACCCGTGTGCCCGTCACTGTCCTCCGTGTCCCTCTCTGCACAATTCTTCCACACACCACAGTGCCAGTGCATTCAGGGCCACCCCAGGAATGGGCCACGGCTCCGGCCCCACGCACTGGCCAGGCCCGGCAGTTCCAATGCAAGAGAAGGACCACCAAAGCATGCGGCTTTCCCCGGCGTGTCCCACGCCACTGGTGACATTCGCCAGGCAAATCCGTGCCTTCTCAGCCAACGTGATTACTTACCGTTGTTCCGTCTCCAAAATCCTTTCCCAGATTGGCACCCGCAACTAACGTCACTTGTTGCCTTTGTACATGGGGTGCGGAGAACACCCTAGTAGCGGCCTGGATCCCCACAGCCAAAATACTTAGGGGCCTGTACCTTCAACTCCCCTAGCAGCTGAAAACCTGAATGGACTCTTGAAGTCGTTGAAAGTTGACTAGGAAACGAAAGGAAAGGAGTGCAGCTCACCGATCTTTGCATTTGATCCTGCACACATCTGCATAACCATCATTAAAATTAGTACTGAAACTCCTCAAAAAATTAAAAATAGAAGTTCTATCCCAATCAGCTATTCTGCTTTAGATATCTTCCCACCAGAGTTAAAGGCAACATATTATAGTGGTATGTGCACACAGATATTTACGGCAGCACAATTCACAACTGCTAAATCACAGAAGCCTTCTCCATGGCCATCAGCAGATGAGTGGATAAAGAAAATGTACATATTCACAGTGGAGTACTGCTCACTCATAAAGAAGGATAATTTTGAGTCATTTGTAGGAAAATTGATGGATCCTGGGATCATAATGCCAAATAAAATAAATCAGTCATGAAGGTTAAATATCCCATGGTATCTCTAATATAAAAGAACCAAAAGACAAGCTACAGAGCCATGCTAAGGCAAAGAACGTCTCGGGAGATGGGGGCGGGGGGCTGAAAATGATCACAGTGCGAAGGACATGTGTCAAACTCCATGCTGTTGTAATTGCTATGGGTCACAAATACGTAGTCATTAAAAAAGAAATACATTTTTTAAAAATTCAAAATATATCTTCTTCAAACACTGAAGGTTATTTACAAATAAGCAAAACAGAAAAGGGAAAGAAAAAAACCTACGGTCCCTTCTACCTCTAATATCTTTGATTCTACCCAGTCAGAATTTCCTTTTAAAAATGTTTGGTTTTGTTTGTACATGTTTGCAGTTCATGTATTTTGTGGTCACCCTGAGGAATGGCTACCTGAACCTATTACAGCTTCTTTCTTTCTTTTTTTTTTTAATCGCCCTCCCTCCCCTGCCCTCCTTCCTTCTCCAGTCCCTTACCTCATTTTCCCTGCTTTTTGACATTGTCTTAGCTCCTGTTACGGCCTATAATGTTTACCTACTTGGAGCCATCAGGCTCCTGTAGGTGGCACATCTTGTTCTTCTCAGTTCCCCTCATCCTCACCCCTTCCCCTGTTCCCTTGGACCCCTTCCCTATTGCAAGAGATCCATCCCCTCGTCCTTTCTGTCCATCCTCTATCTTTTCTTTGTACTTTGCCTCCCTCAAATGAGAGCTACCCTCTGGTTACCCAATTGGAATTTCTAATACCAAAACCTACTCGCCACGGTAGAGTCAAAGTAAAGAGAAGGCATCAGTCTTGTCTCTCTTGCCTGAGATTATCCCCTTGTTATAGAAAGTAAACTGTTTTCAAATAGAAAGAGAAAAATAACAGTTGGCTTTGAGGAGTCGGAAGTCAGTTAATTTTTAAATGTGAATCCAGGAAATGTTTTATTAAACAGCGAAGGCATTTACTGGCTCAGACGAAAGAATAATCCTGCTCGAAATCCCACTAACCTCATGAGTATTCCATTTATCTGAGAAAGCCACAGAAGCACATTCCAGGGAAGTTTCTTGCTGTACTGCACTGACAGCAAAAGCCATACTTGCCTTTACCCACAGTTGTTAACAATAATAAATAGGCACTCTTTAGCAAGCATTCGATCTGTGCCAGGAATTGTATTAAGCTCTTTAGGTTTTCACTCACTTAACCAGCCCAACAATCCCAAGATAGGCCTTGGTAGCACCCAACAAACATTTGTTGAAAGAATATCTTGACTGAGACTAAGAATACTTCACTTGCCCAAGGTTACCCAGCGAGATATGGTAGAGCTGGGCTAAATCTGGACTCTAGAGACCTCAGGACTGGTGTTGCCAATCACAGTGCTTTGGTCAATTCTCTGGCTCTTAGTATCCAATGCAGAGGTTGCTGTGTCAGCCCCACCCAGCTCCTGCTGGGCTCCAACTGCTTGCCAGGAGTTAGGCTACTGATGGTGCACAGCTGACTCTGTCCTTGGACGGTCTCTTCTGCCAGAGGATCCGCCTGCCCTGCCAAAGGTCACTTCCCTTCTTTGGAAAATAAGAGATGTAAGGACACAGAGGCCCAGATCCTTTGTCTCAGTTCAAGGCACCCTGCAGGGACACCCCAATACCAGAGCTGCCAATTGACTTTGCTGTCCTTGTTTCCCAGCAAACTACTCCCCTCACGGTCAATCTGCACGCGAGTCTCGGTTGCAGGGTCTGTGTCCCGGGGAACCCAACGCAAACACTGACATCAACAGCAATCTGCCTGGCCCAGGCATTCTAATCATTCAGCGACCAACAAAACTGATTGAGCTCCAGGTATGTGATTGATTTTGTCTTGTGAGTATTCACTAGAACATTTGTGCATTCTATTAGGCTGTCTCGCGTAAAATTTACAATTCTTTTATATACTGTGGAATACATGCGTTACGGGCCTCGACTCGTGACTGCTCCTGTGCCTTGTCTTTTCACTTTGTAGCACCTTGTTTTTGCAGAAGTCTTTGCTTTTAAAATGTCAAACAAGGATGTTTCGCAGCCCTTTCCATGCTTGTGGTTCATGTGTCTCCTCTACTGCATGTTAGAGAAAGGCAGATGAAAGCATCAATGAGACCCAACTTCACACAAATCATACAGGCAAGATTCTGTAAATCTGGTATTCCCAGGTTCAGATGAGAGTGGGGAGAAGCAGGAATCTTCTACCCTGCCGGTAGAAATGGAAATGGGCACAATTTACAGAACAAGTTAGCAAAATGCAAGGAGGCTAAAATGTTTGCATTGCCCAAACTGAGATTGTGCTGTGAGGTACAAATGCTAAGTCAACTCCTACACTTGGGTGTGAGGGGTCAAGTACAATGTGTTCACAGCAACATTGTTTTGTGAAAGTGAACGGTTAGAGATAAGTGCTTGTCAAAGAGCAATTTGTAAGTTTTGGAACAAATGAATGGCTAAATTCAGTGGAATATGTTAAAGTCATTAAATAAACATGAATAAGGCTGCAAAATGATATGTACATCAAATAAGTTGCTAAATTATAACTTTTATGTTGAGTTCCTAAAACCGAAAAGTAGTAAAGTATAACTTGGGATACTTGTGTGTTGTAAAGATAAGTAGTGAATCTGGAATAAGGGTTAACTCCGAAAAGGGGGAAGTTAAAAAAAAGGGGGGATAGGGTATCCAGGAGCCTCTACTCACTGAAGTTTTGTTTCTTGAATTTAGAGGGGAAAAAGGCCTGAAATAAATATGGCATGATGCTGGGGTTTGATAACCTGAGTGACCTATACATACTGTTTGCAATATTATTTCCAAGTCTTATCCACCTGAAAGATTATGCATTAAAAGAAAAAGAGAGAACATTCACTAGTGTTTAAAATTCCAGACAGGTTTTTCGGAAAGGCCTTAATGGATCATAATGGATCGAGAAGGACATATGCATCATAACCAAAGGGTTTGCACCAAATGGGTCAGCAAATAGCTGCATTCAGGCTGCGGGGCAGGTAAATGCTGTGAACGCTTCCACCCTGCAGGAAGATGTGCAGGGAGCTAGGGCCAGGAGCAAGGGCAGTAGGGAGTTACCAAGGTGCTCCAGTGAGCAGCCCTGAAGGAAGGCAGGCAAGTGAGAGCCTTGGCACCATTGCGTTCCGCCTTGCATTTCAAGTGAGTTAATCCAGAATCAGTTCCGTGGGACAGTGGAGAAAAGTGAAGAGCCCAACTGGTTCTGCATACAGCTTCCTGGATAGTGACGGGGGTGGATGCATTCAGCCCAAGCAAAGATCCCCAAAACAGGAGCTGGTTGTGAGAGATTCTGGTTTTTATTCTTCCACACGTGTCGCAGTTGAGGTGCTGAAGGGACCGGCAGGGAGAGAAAACAAGCAGGCAGCGGAACATGGAAGTCTGTGTGGAGTGAAGATCAGTGAGGACAGCTTCAGGGTCCCCTGCAGAGAGGCGGAGAAGACTCAGGATGCCGAGGGAGGGGCGCCAAAGCAGGCCGCAGAGATGGAGCAGGAAGAGGGGAGAGGAGTTAAACTCAGGAGAGTCCTGCATCTCCGGCCCAGGACACAACAATAAATGGGAGCATGGCGCACTGGGCTGCTCCATCCTGCTCCCATCTCGGCTCCATCCCGGATGTGAAGACCTGGGGCGCACATGTGTGGACACCTTGTCCATTGTGTGCAAGCTCCCCCCATCCCTCAGGAGGACAAATGAGGAAAGCGGTGGGCCAGCGATGTGTTATGAGATCGTCTTTCTACACATTGGGTGCTAGCAGGGAACCACAGCCCCCACTCCACTACCCAACATGAGAGGCACACAACAGACACACCACAGTGTACATACTCACAAAATGCATGAGATATTCAATACTTCATTTGGCTTTATGTTAGATGGCTTTGCCCAACTGTAGGCTAAGCTAAGTGTCCTGAGCATACTGAAGGTCGGCTAGCCTGAGCGATGGTGTTTAGTAGCTTAGGGGTATTGCATGCATTTTAAATTGAATACTTTCAGCTTACAGTGGGTTTATACAGAGCTCCATGCTATGTGAAGGAGCACTATCCTACTGGCCCTGTTTCTTTGGAGAACCCTAACCACTGCAGGGCACAAGCGAAGAAGGCCTGAGCAACATCCTCTAAGGCAGGATCTGAAACAGACTCCTGGTCACCCTGGTCTCAGGGAAACACTGCTCCCGGGTCAGTGCGGGGCGCGTTCACAGACTGTGCAGTAGTCCAGATCGCTTTCACACCTTCCATTCCCTCATGCATCACCAGGAATGTGAGGTACAGCTTCAGTGTGGGGGTGGGAAAAGAGTAGAGACTCCGGGGCAGCCATAGCTCATCAGTCCTCCATACTTTTCTGTGAATGGAGAGGAATGAATGTCTGTTCATTCACTCAGTAACTGTCTGGGCTTGGCAGCCAAAGCTGGTAACCTCTCACAAGGCAAGGGCTAGACTTAGAGCAAGTCCTTGCTAGGTGCCTCTTCCTTGTGGGACTCCAAACGCTCCTGAGCCGGCAGCTTCCTGGATTTGGGAATGAACCCACAACAACAGAAGCTGGCCAGTGCTAGTGAGCCAAAGGTCAGCATGAAAACAATTGGAGCCAGGCATGACCATGGTGGTGCACATCTGTAATCTGTGCATTCTGAGGGGCTGGTGCAGGATGACTGTAAGTTCAAGCCCAACCTGAGCAATTTAGCAATTTAGCTAGACTTTTTCTCAAAATAGAAAAGGACAGAAGATGCAGCTCAGTGCAGACTCTGGGTTCAATCCCCAGTACCGAAAAAGAAAGACAAGAAAAAAAGAACAAAAAAATGCAAGCACTGTGCAAATTAAAAATGTAAGTAACAATAATAAAAGTAGTTTGCTTAATACACTGCTTAGACTTTAGCAAGAAAGTGTAAAACTAAAAGGAAAACAGAAAACCTTTTCTGCCTATCACATCTTCTTAAAAGAATAAAACTAAAGCATTTTAAAATGTATGTAAAAAAACTAAAAATAATCTAAATTTCTTCCCAAGTTATTTGGGACTCAAGATAGTAAAATTCCAATTTTTCTGTGATGATGAAATGGAATACTTTTTCCAATCATCCTTCCAGTTTGTACTGCAGTAGTAAGATACAGTATCTTACATTTTGAAACCATGAGGACTTTGTTGGCAAACACTGTTTGATGGAGGTTATTCCACGACATAAATCAGGGCCGATTAAACACACCAGCAACAGAGAAGGCAATACAAGTCATTTTACAATTTGCTATACACAGTAGTAAGAAAAACAGGAAGTAGGTGTTTATTAGCAGTTCCAAATATACCAGCCAAAATACAACTCCCTGTGGAGTCTGAGTTATTCAAAATATAGCAAAGAACAGGATTCCTAAGGTTATAAAAGGGTAATTAATCACAAGCAGTGTTCACAGACCAGTGATTTGGAAACTACCTTCTTATTGAAGATCTGGACCAAGAGCAAACTTCAAAGAGAAATTAATTGATCTCAGATTCACAGCATCTGGTCAATAAACCCTCCCCCAAAATGTCACTTTCAGCCCACTTGACAGTCTGTCTTCATTATAAAACTATTTCATATACCATGCATTAAGTAGTCATTTTTCTCCTGACTTGGTTAGCACATCAGTGCCACTCCATATAAGCAGTTTGCACTAAAAACACCTCTTCCTGAGACTTTGTAAATTGTGTTTAAGAGTCAGGCATATTGTTTAGGCTCATTTGAAAGAGACATATCCTCATCAGGAAACCAGGATCACAAACTTGGAGGAGCCGCTTTTTCTCACATCTAACATAGGCTGGTGGCCTTCAAACCTTTGTTTTGATGAGTGAACCCTTTACATATAAAAAATAGAGAGAGAGTGTTTATGTCCTGACCGTTTCTGAATTAGGACAAACTCTTAATGTCAGTGATTTAAAAATTCGTATTTAAAGTAAATGAAACATGGACACACTTTAAATGTTTGCAGGAGCAATGTAAGGGGGTTAAATACAAATTCTGACCTGGTTTCATCAATTATTTGCTCATCATGAGATCAGGGAATTAGACAAATATGAATTTTAGGAACTGCCAGCAATAATAATTAGTTATAGGAGTGACAATACACAAACCCCTTAACTACCATGATTCAATTTCTCCCCTATAAGCTAAGAAAATTAGATTGGCTCAACTACCCCAGGAACTCACGAGGATGAATGAAATACCTTGACTCTCTGTGAGGCACCACGAGTCCTCTAATTGGAGCCACTTTGGAAGTGTAAAGAATCAGTGAATTAAATCATCTGTACGCATATCCTGAGCGGGAATGGTCTGCATACATCTTCTATCAGTCTGTGTTCTTCTGAGTTTAGAGGTATGGAGGAGAAGAAGGAAGAAAGTTGTTGGTAACACAGCTCCATCACCTGACGTGAGAGATTAGCCACAGGCTAATGAGAGACAAATTAGCTCTCGAGCTCCCGTCTGAAGGAGACCTCTGTGCTTCTTGCCCGGTATATGAAAACCTGCTTCATGGGAAGCCAAGCTGCCAGCCTTTTATCAACTAGGCTTCCCTGCTCCTGTGGTTGGCCAATCCTATCCGCATCACAGGGAGAAGCAGCTCAGGGAAAAGGGAAGAAAGGAGGGCAGGAGAAAGAAGGCCCAGGAGAGAAACATAATTCGAAGAATTAGCATAATCCTCCCTCCTCTGCCCAGAGGATGAACAGGTGGTCTCGTCCACACAAACTGGCTCCTCCTCCAGGGTGAATGAAGGGCCTGAGGCTTCCCAGGCACCTGCATGAGTGACAAGGAAATGGGGCCGAAGCAAAGGTTGCTGCTCCTGGGCCTGTCTCTAAAACACGCCCCCAACAGTCCTCCTTCTGTGGCACATGAAAGCCCTAGAGGACAGGAGGGCTCTCCAGGATGGACCTGGATCCCGGAATCTGTGCTTGGAAGAGTCCCACAGAAGCCACTCCCTGACCTCCCCAGGGACGCTGCTGAAGCCACAAATGAACTTTTGTTAATCTGACTCTCTGCGATTTAGAGGTTCACCTGTTACAGCATCACACACCCTAGTGTACCTAATACAGACCAGGAGAGCTGGATCCATTCGAACTAGTCTCTTCAGCTGATCAGCTCCAGGCTCTGGGGCTTGTGGAGAAGTTGGAAAAAGGCTTTCTTGTTGCTTCCCTTATTTTCCTGGCAGCCTGAGCTTCCTGCTGACCAGCTCAGCAGGTGGTGACTGCCAAAGCCCTAGACTTCTCTTGGACAATCTCAAATAAAGAAGGTCACGGATGTTCCCTGCAGGTTGCTCCTTGGAACCTGGCTCTATCTTGGCTGGGGAGAAAAGTCTATTTTTCTTGTTGTTGTTGTTGTTGTTGTTGTTGTTGTTGTTGTTCTTCTTCTTCTTCTTCTCCTCCTCCTCCTCCTCCTCCTCCTCCTTCTTCTTCTTCTTCTCCTTCT
>NW_022900929.1:73349653-73404440 GCF_012274545.1 Fukomys damarensis
TCCCCCTTCCCTCTCCTTCTCCTTCTCCTTCTCCTTCTCCTTCTCCTTCTCCTTCTCCTTCTCCTTCTTCTTCTTCTTCCCAGGGTGATATTAGGCCTCAGTTCTCCACCCTTCCCTGCAGCTTTTAATTAAACATACTTAGGCCCAAAGTGAGCGATCCCACTCCAGAGGTCACATGGTACTGTTGCCCACGGTCATACGCTGGTACCCACATTGACCAGCGGAGAGAAAAACCCACACAAAGACATTTTACATGTGTTCCACTGATTCAGAAGAATTAAGCGCCAGCAGCAATGCTGGGTAGATTTCTGGCATCTTGGAACTAACGAGAGGACTTAGGGACCTGACTTGAGAAAGCAGCAGACAGCCAAAGGAACACCTCCGACAAAGCATTAGGAGTGCCCAGGGCCATTGCCTGGACTCTCACAGCCTCTAGCACATTCATCAAGTGAAATAAACCACAACAGCTCGTGAGTAGGGCCTGAGAGTAACTTTTCCAAAAGTGGTTTCTTCATCAAAATGTTTCCAAGCAATAGAGTCCCTACTGTGTCCAGTAGTGCCGGAGCTAGAAACCGCAGGCCTGGACCACATCTAGACCAACATAGGTGCGCTTGGTCCTCGTGATGTTTTAAAAATATGACAGCTGCATTACAACTTTTGGTGATGAGATATCACAGAAAAACTGAGATTTCTGGCTTCTCTTAAATAACTAAAAGATTGAGCAATGTGGACCTGAGTTCTCCCTTGGTGACACTCTGTGGTCATTAAATTGCTGTTACCCCTCGAACTGGGAATGTCTACATAAAAATATTTATTTCAGTAAAACACTGCCACGAATCCTCCTCCAAATATTCCCTATCACTTTGAACACATTTGTACCATCATTTTTGCCACTTTCTGAAGCAGTTCTGGAAGGCCTCTTCCCCGAATGTCTTTTGGAAGTGTGGCCAAAAATACAGTGAAGGCTGCTGCTAAGTGCCATGCAATAGAAAGGCAGGTTAGTAAATATAGCTCGGGTGTTTTCATCCACTTATTTACCATATCGGCACCATGGGACTTTTGACACTTCTCCAAAGCCAAAATGACTGTGAAAGGGAAATGTTTTGAACCAACTAAGGACATCGAGGCAGCCAGGATAGCTCAACTAAAGACACTCAGGATAGAGAAATTACAGAACTGCTTCGGAAAGTGGCAGGAACAATGGGATGTGTGTGTGTTTGGGTGAATGGGGTTTGAAGAGGATTAATGGCAATGTGCTTTGACTGTAACAAGTGTTAAAATTTAGGCATTCGCTATACTTTTTGATCATACAGTATGCTTTTATTTTCATGGCTGGCTATGTCCTAAGTACCCCCTTGGAGATACTTGTGGTCTCTTCTCAGGAAGAAGGCAGCTTCTAGCAGGGACCCTTTCCATCCCAGGGACTTGGAGTGAGGGACAGAGGACAGCAGTGAATCCCTTGCTGCAGGGGTTACTAGTATACATAGGTTCAGTGGCCACACAGTCCCCAGTGGAGGGTTCTCATCAAAGTAGCAACACTGAGCATGAATTGCCCATGGCCCTTTGCCAGATCCTTGGGAATTGCCCCTCCAGCCTGTGTCTGTGGCTATCACAGCTCTGAGTTACCTCAGCAGGTATAAATGTAAATGAAAAGCCAGTGTCCTTGGCCTGCACAAACCTTGGTTCTCCTGATTATTTTTGCTTTGTATCAGTCATGAAACAAACACCTTGTGAGATAGAATCTTTGGGGACACTGAATTCTCAGATCTGAGCTGGCTCCTTTCCATGACTGTCATGGCCCCTGGGTTTCTGGAGTTTTGGTTTACTCTTGGCTTCCACATTATACCATATTTCTTGAATTGTCTTCTCTTTCTCCTTTTCTTCCTCTTTTCCTCTTTTTCCTCCTCATCAACATTGTTTGGTAGGCTGTATCTTCTGAACACCGTATTTCAGAGTGTGACACTTCTTATTTGTCAACTGATGACTATTTCAATACAAAATATAGGAACTCCAGGAAGAGGGATTCTGTCTGTATGGCCCCATCCTGACCCAACACGATGCCAGAGAAATACCCGCTGTATTAGAAGATGAAAACTTTGAGGTTTGATGGTGTATTATAGTGAGAGGGTTACACGGCTCCAAAACATTTGGGAAATCCAAAATATGAGCTTCTACCCATTCTAGGATACTTCCAACAGGCTTGAAATTCACAGTCTCTCATTTGCCCCTGACATACCACAATTCAGGATTAAATCCCCTAGAACCTGTTGCTGTATCTAAGCGTCAGCGGTGACCGTGTTACAGACAGAAGCCCTTGTGCATTGGAGAACAGGCCCTTTGTCTTCACAGCAACCTGGAAACCTAAAATCCTTTTTCTATTAACTTCATCCAAGAAAAAAAAAATAAATCAGCCAGAGACTACGACTACATCTCAGCATATGCACGCCTTTGGTGGAAAGAGAATGACACTCTTGCTCTCTGCTTTCTCACTATACACTGGGTTTTTATTACACGTGTGCCTCCAGAGAAATATTAGAGTCCTTTTGCTTTACTCCAGTGGTTTCCATGAAGCTCAGCTAGAGGCGTAGGGATGAACTAACTTGACCTCAGGCATCATGTGACAGATATTGCTTTGGTTCAATTGTTGTCTGGGAGGGACTGAGGCTTGGGTGTGACATAATAATATTAGCGAAAACAATGGCCATTTGGTTTATATAGAGTCTTTCTTCCTGTGCTTTCAAAGCAAATTTCCAATCTAATACAAATGACATAAAGAGGAATGAGCCAAAGACTTGGCAACAGTGACCTGCAGGAGAATCCATCCCGCTCTTCCACAGGCCACACCCTGGGAAGTGGGACTGGGCAGAGCAGTCTCAGGCCCGGCTGTTCAGAGCGCACCATTCTGCCTCACTCCAGTGAGAGTAACTTCTCCTCCGCTGGTTCTCTTCCTAGTTAAAAATTAGGAGTTGGATACAAATGAAACTCAGCCTTCCTCGGCCCCACATTTCCAGTTTCCTCATCAATCGTGTGATCTGTACAAGAAATCTGGGTCTCAGCTAATGAAGCCAGGATATTATATTTTGCTCTTTCTCTCTCTCTCTCTCTTTCTTTTTTTCCTTCCTTCCATCTTTCCTCCCTCCCTCCTTTCTCTCCTTCCTTCTTTTTTCCTTCCTCCCTTCTTTTATAGAGTCTTTGAAAACCAAATCTTCATATAGTCAATAATATTGATTGTGGATGGGAGAGGCACATAGAAAAAGGGATTAAATATTTACAAAGTCCTTGCTGTCACAAGGCACTGAGCCAGGAACTGAGAGATTCGTGCTGTGTAGTATTGAAACCCACTCTGAATGGAAACTTCCAGAACCACCCTTTGCCCAGTGCAATTATTTCACTTCCCTAGGACGTCTGCTCATTTTCTTTTCCCAGCATCTTTTCTATGTGAGCACCTTCCAGCCAAGTCAGTTAAAAAAATTCATTTCCAATCTTTGAAGGACTTCTGAGAACCATCCACTACTGATGTTAAACGCAGTGGAAGAGCAAAAGTTATAAGGGGGCAGGGTGGGAAATAAGGAAGTAAGGGTTATCCATTAAGAATGCTTTCAGAAGTGGGAGGGCCACCGCTTCTTTGAGATTAAACTCATTTACACAAACCAAAACAAAAATCTGCTAAATGCACCTGGGAAGAAAATAAGATGTGAAAGACAGAGAAGGACAGAGAGAACAATAAAGTGGGTCTTTGGGGGTGCTTTGCCTCATCTGTCAGCTGAAGAGAGCATTGGGATATAAAAATATACAATGAAGAGACCCAAAGGATTTATTATCTTTAAGTGCAAAGGACCCTTCAACAAATTTTCCAGAGACTTTCTGTGGAGTTATGCCTGTGCTCTACAAGAATAAATGAAGTACTTGTTGAGTAGATAGTGCCTCTCGTCCCCAGGCTCAGTTTTTCTCTTTCTCTGGAACTCTGCTATCAAGAATCAAGATCTCATCTCAAATCTCAGAGAAGAGTCCCCCCTCTGGACTATGTGCAGCCAGATTAATCATTTGGGAGAAAGTAACCAGTTTTCAAGAACTCTCCAAATTTTTTAAACTTGATAATGTTTGGGGGGAAAAAAAGCAGAAGAAAACAATTTCCAACAGCTCATGAGACCCAAATACTTTTTCTTCTTCACTACTAAAGATTTACTTTAACCTATTTTATACACAGATGAGTATTGGGCATCGCAAAAGTCTATCATTTCTGAAAAGACCAAAAATTTGTCTTCAATCCCCAGCCCTCAAAATGATAACCTATATAAAAGGCAGGCAAGTCAAAGACATTCCAGAGGAGACGTTAGCCCTGTGCTTCTAATTATCTTCCGGTATTTCCTTCTTTCCTTAAAAGGCTTAAATAAACTCACTGGTGTTTAATTTTTCTACTCTTTCCTAAAATTATTGCTACAGCTTTTTTTAATTGGGTAACACAGTTTCTGTTCCCAGTTAACCAACATTCTTCTCCATGTCATCCAAACTCAACAAGGAATCAATAGTGGTGCTCTGAACAGAACCTTTTACAATGGATTGAATTTCATCTAAAAGCATGTAATTCTGCATAGCCAGAAGCAGTTTCTAATCTTTATATATAGGAACTTACAAGGCAAAGAATTCAAAGCCACGGGATTAAGTGAAAAATGTGAATGAAGAACTACAAGCTCTTGCTCAGCTGACACAAGAAAAGCCGAGTAATGTTTTCGGAGTTAATCATTGCTGCGGGTGGGAAAAATTGTGGAATATGCCTAATAGGCCTTGTAGGTCATTATTTACTGAAATGCTACACTGAGTGGTTATTTCTTTTTAAATACTAATAACCTAGAAAGCCTGGCCTCATTCAGCCAGAGGGTCAGCGCAGAGGCATCTGATTAGTGTCAAAAATGACTGCCTCTCCTTGGTAAAGGAATTTCCTAAAGGAAACATAATTCACAATGACAAATGTCGGCATTTTTAGAATTACAAACATTACCTACGACTTGAATTCAGGTTATGAACCCACTGGACAAAGTTCAGTGCCTGGTTAGTAGCTAGCAGATGAATCCCACTTTTAAAAAATAAAAGTCTGTGTACAAGCATATAAATAAAGAGCAATGTAACAAGTCTCTGATAGAATGAAAAGCTGGGGGGGTAGTCTTAGGAAGGAGCCTGTTTCTCTCACCAGAGAATTTTAAGTTGTTAATCAATACATTTCTAAACTGGCTTTTCAGCTGTACTTTCTGAAATCTAACAAAAACTATTAGTCAAAGAGAGGAGATGTCCAGCGTTGCTGAATAAATTTTCCCGTTCTAATTACTAATCTATTAAATAGGTAAATTCAGTTTCATGGTTGACTTTAGTTTGAGAGACATAAAAATATTGGTTTCCACTTCAAAATGAAGAACTTGCCATTAACACAGTCACGTAGCTGCACTTGGTCCACTACTCATTTTCTACTTAAAAATACACAAAATAAGAAAAAAACTACTTTATAAGCCACAATTTATATGCTATAATTAACTTATTAATAGACCATGCTGAAGAAGGGAACCCTTTGAAATCCCCCCACGCATCTGTAGAGTTATTAATAAAGACACTCTGTTATGACACCCCCTAATTTTAGGGAAACACTGTACATTTCTAATACGTATTATTATTATTATTATTATTATTATTATTATTATTATTTGTATGTTTTCTGATATTGTAGATACAATGAAATGTATGGCTCAGAAAATGGTATTCCCCTAAGAAAATTTTAACTAGGAAATATGAAATAGGCATTCAAAATAATTGTAACTTCCATTTTTATCATGCATTTGACATTTATTATGATTTCAGTCTAAAAACCTGTATAACTTTATGCTCACTGTATTAACATTTGCACGATTAATGTATAGCTTCCAAAACTTTTTAAATATTTTTTAACCAAGAAGGAATTTGGAATCAGAAATGTGACTCAAAGCATTTGATGCCTGCAGTAACACAAAAGGAGAAATTTTACTTCTTAAGCTCAGGACACTATTGTGAATGAAATGAGAAACAGACAGATACTGTACATCAAGCTTGTTCTCACAGGTGTGCGTTCTTAATGTTAAAATCCCCGTGTGAATTTTCAGTTTCCCATAATGTAATGGGAGACAATAAATTCTGAAGTTACCCCATTTGCCTTCAGCCCTTACCTCAGAAGAAGAAACCTCTTGTCTATTTAGATTTTCTGAGTATACCTATGTCCTTCTGCGTGTCACACCAAAGCAAAGATTTTTCTTGTAAGCCAGAGCTCATTGCAAGATCAAAGCCCTAGGCCACTCACAATAAAATAAGAGGGTAAAGCCCAAAGAATCAGAGAAACAAAGGAAACGTTTAGGAGATAAGGATCAGTCTCAGATATGACATTTCATCCAGATCAGATCCTGTGCAGAAGTTCAATTCAAACCTAAAACAAAAATACAAAGCAATAAGCTTGAAGATGGTTGATTCCCCTTATCTGCATGCCACTGATTTTATTTCCATTTTTTAGGATCTGAATGAGTCGTTTGCTGAATAATGGTCTTCATCTCATCTGTAATATCCCCTGTGTCCATAAGGTTGTGCTTGGATAGGTGCAGGATTGCCTGTCCTTGCTGTACTTCCAAACTAATCCTCATAAACAGGTATGATACAGCACTACTAAAAAAGAGGAAAAAATAAGTGTAATTAAGATACCAGTTTGTGATTGTTTTGGTCTCTTACATTCATAGTAAAAGAAACACAACTTTACAAGAGAAATTCAAAAATGACATGTAAAAAAATCAACTAAGGGCTGGGGATTTAATTCAGTGGTTCCACCACCTGCTTCACAAGTGCGAGGACCCAAATTTGACCCCCAGTACAAAAAATAAAATAAAATAAAATAAAGCAAAATTCAAATTTTTGTGAAAATAAAATGTGCTTTGGAAAGCCATTTCAAAACTATAATGTAGGGGTTGAAGGGAGGGCAGGGGAATGGGTAAAAAATAAGAACCCAGATTGATTATGTAAAGGTACAAATTTCCAACAATGAATGTCATTATATTGTATACATTCAATGTACTGATAAGTTTTTAAAAAACTGTATAATGTAAATTGATTAAATGGCTTACAAGTACTACACCTTCCTGGGATATGTCAATTCTGTTCTAAAAATTCAAAATGTGCTTTTAGCATAAATAAGTTTGGCTATTTTACTGTATACACATATTAAAATATTCTGAGTCAAGGGAAAACAGAAAAATTAAATCATTTCATGAAATTTGGGCAATGTTTTCTAAGCTATTCATTGTTTTCAGAGTTTAGTATAGTGTTATGAAGCAGATCACCTGCTTTCAAAGAAACTGACATGAAAAATTCAAACTGTTCAAAGGTTAAATTAGGTATTCTGAATGTATTTAAATAATGTTAAATTTCATAGGTATAATTTTATTTAAAATCTTGGGCTGATAATAGAATAGCAGTTATAATTATTCAACTACAATTTCCTAGAGGGATTTACATTGTATAACAATGACAAGCATATAAATAATTCTAATTTGCAAGATTCCATAACTTATGGTGCTTTAAAAAAATCAGAGAATCAAAAATCAGCAGGTACTTGGTGCAAAACAAAGGGATAAAATTATTGTTCAGCTTGGAATGTGTACCTTGGTGGCCTTAAAAATTCTGATCATTTTACAAATTCTTATTTCATAGATCTGACGCTGAGCAGTATCAAAGAGAAAACTTTATATAAAAAGCAAGCATTCTCTGAATCCCCAACACCCGGTGGGCTGAATCACAGCTATTGTCATATCGATCACAACAATCTGAGGCTGCTGTGAACTGTCATGGGGCACTGCACAGGTAAACTAGACTCCTAATACAAACCTGCAAAGTGGGAATGTCGTACCCAGTTCACAGAGGAGGTAAACTAAGCCCCAGAGAGATTTAGTGATTTCTAGGAGCTACCTGTGATCATTGGTAAAACCCCAGCTTCTCCAATTCAAAAACAGGTACAGCTTCTATAATCGTGAGGGCTATCAGAGTCCATGGCACTCTGTAAGTATAAAGAAGTTGGGAATTTCTGCTTAAAATACTC
This sequence comes from Fukomys damarensis, assembly GCF_012274545.1. Lineage (NCBI taxonomy): Eukaryota > Metazoa > Chordata > Mammalia > Rodentia > Bathyergidae > Fukomys > Fukomys damarensis. The sequence continues at coordinate 73,357,752 of NW_022900929.1, forward strand.
TTATTTCCTTTTAGACTAATAATTTGCCCCCCACAAAAGAGTTATGCAGAGACTGGCAGGAAAGATAAAGACATGTGTATCAAAACACTTAGGGTAACTGTTTACAAAGCTATTTTATATGTAATTAGGTTACCCAAACTCTCAGGAAGCTTACAACTGTATTAAGATAACCTCTTATAAACCTTCACCAAGTAAAACATGCACTTACAGAAAGTTGCCAAAAAAAAAAAAATTACAAAAACCAAATAGAGTTCAAACACTTCATTTGATTAAAAGTTTTCTTAACGAAGAGGAATGTTTCCTTCAATTTTCTCTTTGGATTCTAAAACTATATTATGAAATTGCTTTTCAATTCCCTGTATGGTAATTATTTAATCATGCCTTTACCAGCTGTGAACATAGCCTCTCTCCTGATAACAGTTTATTTTTAAAGGAAATTGTCTTTGAAGAAAATATTTTGATATTATGCAGCAACATAAGAGTTCATTTGGAAGAAACTTTTAAAAAAAGCCAAAACAAAGATCACAAAAGAATGAGTTTAGTTGGTCTATAGGGAAAAAAGAGGAATAGTGGCTACATAAAGATAAAACAAAACCAGCCATTCAGGTGGGGGAAGCAACCCGCTTGTTCCACATAAACACAACAGACTGGCAGCCTCTTCTTCCATGTCCTACCGGGTGTTTTGATGTCCCCGGGCCTGGCCACATGTCCAGGCTCTGGGCCTCACTTAGACCCCAAACACTTGAGTATGTCCTGCGGTTCTGTAAACTTCAGATCCTAGAAAACTTAATCTCAGAGGGACCATGACAGAAATGAGAGTGGCCTCCTAAGGAGACACAGGAAAAAAAAAAAGAGAAGAGAAATTTATCATTGGCTCTGTCCTGATGTGTAGACTCTCCAGAACCATGCAGAGAGAAGTGAGGACAAAGAAACATGGGCCGAAGGCAGGATGGGATCCCAGTGTCAGGGAGCTCAGAGGGAAGGAAGCTTTTGCCAAGGCTGTAAGGTGTTTGGAGCTAGATAACTCGCGGGGGGGGGGGTGCACAAAAAACCCACTCATGACAAGCAAAACCATCTCCAGACGTTGTTGTCAGATGCCCCTGTGCAGGACTAAATCTTCCCAAGGGAGACACTGCTACCAATGTGAGAAGGTCAGAACTGATCCGAATTCAGTAAACTGTCATTTCTACCGTGTTCTGTCCCCAACGCTGCACACTGTATTCCAGATCTAGGACTAGGTGCTGGGGATTCTGAGTTAGGAGGACTGTGCCCTGCCTTCAGCGAGACTACAGTTTAGAAGGGGAGTTGGAACAGTGAGTAAATGCAACAGATAATGCCAACAGGGGTGAGGAAATCATGGAATCAGAGAAAAACTGAAAATATAAACCCTCGAGCCCAAATGGATAGTGACCAAAGTACTGGAACGGAGTTCAAGAGGCCTCTCACCATTCCTTCAGTTCTTTAATTTCTGGATCACTGAGGGATGCTAGATGCCCCCTTCAAGTGGGAGCTGGTACTCGCTGTCCTGGAGAAGGGTTTCATTATTAAGCAGCCTGTGCTGGGTTGTCCTGGGGCACACAGCTTAAAGAGTCCACTCAAGCCAGGACAGAGGCAAAACCAAGGTGAAAGTGGAAATGATAGCTTGCTGACCAGAGTGCTTGCGCTGGGTCTTGAAGACTGAGAACTTACTTGGGGGACACAAAGATGAAGGGGAGCAGGAACAAGATGTGCAGAAACAGAGGCCATGAGAAGAGGAAAGAGGTGCAATACGGCAGCTGCTTAGCCGGCAGCCTACAGGGTGGGCAGCAGCAGACTACATGGAAAAGGTCTTGAGCAGACCTTATCCTGAGGGTGCTGGAAGATGGCCCAAGAGTTCCCACCAAAGTTCGGGGGAACAAGATTATTATGGCAGGACTTTGGCAAATAGATTAAGGAAGCAAAAGAGTGGCCTGAGTAAGCAGAGAAGGAAATCAAGCTGAGGCCCTGGACTCAGCACAGAGAAGATATTAGAAGGTAAAAGCAGCAGGAGTGTAACACACACACACACACACACACACACACACACACAAATGGAAACCTCTCACAACACACGTTAATTTATACAAAGGAACCAAAGCTCCAGGAAGACGTAGGGACGCTTCAAATTAAGGAAAAACAGCCAGATTCTGCTTTACTCCTTTGACTTGTCACCGTAATGGTACTCAAAACAAAGAGAGCCCTATTAGGGCCTGTGTTAGAGTTAAGTTTTTCTAAAAGAACTTTTTTATCAAGAGAATTAAAGTCAAGCAAGGTTTCTTCCATACACTTGAGTGGAAGGGGTTTTTTCCTTTTTCTTTCCTTTGCAAATGTCAATGGCTGAAGACAGAAAGAGCGAGTGGAAAACCTAGAAAACTACTTCCACTCGACAGCATTGTCCAGCTGAATTAGTGGATCCACCTCAGTAGAGGTCAAACGCTAGCAGGTGTGTGTTCACCATCCTTCGTTTATTTGCAGCTCTTCCTTCGTGGCTTCTTAGTGACAGAATTCCAGAATATGATAGATGGGGCTCCGTTTTTTAATTTTAATTTTTTATTAGTACATGTTTACATTACATAATGATTATATTGCTCCTGGGGAGTCAGTGCACATGCAACCTGTTTAGTTTTCAAGCAAGCAAGCAAACAAACAAAAAAAACACCTTTCCTAAAACTGAACTAAAAACTCTTTATCAAACCACCCTCACATCACACCAACCACCTTGCTAGTGCAAACTTTAATTTTTCCTTCCTTTCCCCTTCTTTATCCTGTGTCCCCCTCTCCATCGGCCTGTCCTTCTCCCCGAAATGGTGATGGTCATAGTTCCAAAAGAGAGACCACTCCGAAAAGCGAAAGACTTTGAGGCTGGGAGTGCCTAAAGAAACTTCCCGAACAAAGGCATGGTTACTGCTTCAACCTAGACTGACTTTCTATGAGACCAAATGCTGTTCTGTCCATTTGGAAAGGAAAAGCAAGTGGAGTGCACCTCACAGCCCCTCACAGCTCCGCACACCCGGGGTCTTAGTTACCTGTGGCGATGGCAGAGTGTGCCAATAGCAGAGGACACAGATCCTCCCTTAGGCTTGTTTCACGAGGTGTGACAGGAGGTAGACATGGACGGGGAAATGGGGACTCAAATCTGCCATCTGCTACTGAGCTCTTCTGGATTCACAACAGATGTGAGAGGCAGAGGGAGGATGAGAGCAGCAAGGGGGGAAGAGAGAGGGAGGGGAAGAGGAAAAGAGAAGCCAAGGAAGAAGAAGAGGCGGAAGGAGAAGAGGAGGGAAAAGAAGAAATGCAAAGAACATGAGGTACTGTCTGCACGTTCTCAAGTTCCCCTCACAACAAACCTGGGAAAGGGACGTGACTGATGTTCTCCACCACCACCACCACCTCTCCCCCTCAGATGAAGACACGGGGGCTTAGAAAGTTGAGGGAACTCGCTTCAGATCTTCTCAGAAGCAACTCAGAAGGTAAAGATTGGAATCCCGGGTGGTCTGAATCCAGCGCCTGCTAATTTCTACGGGGAGTTAAAGAAAAAAATAAAATCTAGAAGAGGTAAAATGGGATTTCTAGACCAGTTCACAAATCTTTGGAAGTAGGGAAACAATGCTACAAAACAAATGAAAGCTACAGGACTTGGGAGATTCTCTAGTTTAACTGGATTATTTTTCAGAGGATGGAAACTCAGCTAATACAAATGAAAGGAGGGAGAAGGGTTGGGAGTAGCACAGTTGTTCTTAGCGTTAAGAATTCACTTCAGGTTAATGGTGCCAGGAGCTGGTTTCCCCACCTCCTGAGCGGGGTCAGGCAGAGCTTCACGAAGTGAACGCCTGGAGGCTCACTGAGCGACAGTGGCTCAGACAATACTCCTGAGTTGGCTGGCAAGGACGGCTTGTGTTGGAACGAGCGCTCCAGGGCAAGCATTCCGCACAACTGGCCATGGTATTCTGCATTCTTGGACCGGACCACCACTTCACAAGAACGCGGATGGCTTTGTTACGTCTTATCTCCTAATCTGCAGTTGGAGGTTTTCCTTCCTTTTGCAGGTGCTCTCATTTCCCTCATTATTGTTTATTAGAATATCTTGGGGCCTTCCAAAGTCTTTCTTATGCTAAGGAAGGTCCAACGTGATAACATATTTGTGTTGGCCAAGGGTGAGGACATAGCAAATAGCGAAAGTCACATAATCATGAGGATAACTGAAAGTGAGGCTTCACGTTGTAAACAATGTTCCCTGCCCCCAGCAGAGAGAGGTCATGAAAGTTTCAAAACCAGAGAGAGAAGGCAAAGAGGTCACTTTTACATCTGCTGGAGCTACAAATCTAGCTGCATGGGCTCTGAAAGTTGTGGCTGGAGCTATTTTTAAGGTTTAATGAGGGACTGCATGGGTGAGATATCACGCCAAAAGAATGTCTGAGCAGGTCTACGCTGGACTAAGGCCTCAGCGTGGGAAATAAGTTGTCCATCCATTGATGTCTCTAAAACCTACCAGAGAACAAAGCAAAACTTGGTACGGAACCAGAGACGAGTCTACCCTTAGCCAAGTCTCCCCAAAGACGGAAGCATGACAGAGCAGATCAGGAGAGGAACCACCCCATCTTTCTGGCAAAGTCCTCTTCAGATAACTTTCTCATTTCTCACACAGCCTCTTGACATGAAGAAGACATCGTAAGTCCAATTTCAGTGTAATTATAGGATCTTTCATTGTCAGAACCCAAAAATCTCAGTATAAACACCATTTCTTATCATTTCTTCACCATGAAAATAAAAAACAAAGATTTGAAAGAAATTGTATGAACACGGTACATTCTTGAAATTCTAAGCCTTTATCTACTGCCCCCAGTACATTAGGGCAGTTAAGATGACTACTGTTTTTTATAATTTGCCTTGCTGCCAAATATATTTCCAGTAATAGCAAAGCTCACATCAAATATGCAATATAGGAAAAAGGATAGTAAAGTAAAATAAAGAAAAGGGTACAGATTGTTAAGTGGGAAAGTGGCCACTGTACAAAATGTATACCATGAAATCCTCCACAGTTACCAAGGGTCAACCACAATTCGTGGCAAAGCTTTCTAGCATCCGACAAGGACAGGAAACTAACGATCCAGTACAAAGTTAGCAACAGTGTCCACAGAGAAAGAACAAACCTACTGCTACAGGGAAGTGTTACTGTTTGATCACAAAGAGACTTCTCCTAGGAGCCTCAAACAAGTGGACCCTTTGTAGGGTAACAAGCAATGGCCTGGACTCACTCATTCAACCAGCCCACACTGAGCCCCCTCCAAACGCCAGGAACCTTGTGAGGAGCTGGGGCTACAAGACCGAGAAGATCTGTCCCTGCCCCAGTGGAGCCTCACGCTGGGACAAATAAACTACAAACACAACTGCGGCAAAGGTCACAAGGAAGGGGGCCCATGCATGAATGTGACTTAACGAGGTCTTCGGCACTTGCTTTCATGGGCTACTAAAACCACCAGTGTCTCGCCTCCCGTGTTACTTCAAGAGGAAAAATGCAATAACTTTGTATTATACAAATATCAGATTAAGCAGTATCTGTTAAAGGCCGTAAATATTATCAAATATTATGAATGATGAGATATTTAAACAAAGAAAAACATTCTAAACATCATGAGTTAAAACAAAAATAACTGTTCTCTATGCCCAGTGAAGAAGTTGAGTAGGATGTGTTATATAATTCTGAGTAATTGTAATTAATTAGAGTAATTTAATCACTGAAATTTTGTAGTTCTAAATAAATAGAATAACTGTATAAATGTTAATGCAAAGCAGCCATAATTTGACTTTTTAATCATTACTACTATCAATTTCTAAAGTTAGCCAATAACATTTACTATAATGTAATTACAAAATATTTCAGCTTCTAATTAGTTTAATTATAACTGATGTCTCCTTCCACTTGCAGGTGTCTATTTTGTTACACTAGTAAATCCCACATAATCAAAAGTGGGTCACACAGCATGAAAGAGCTCGATATGTACAGTCTTACCATACATGCTGTTTGAACCAAATAAAAATGTACCTTCTCCATGCCTTCTTTCATTTACCAGCCTACACTTCCCCTTCTAAAATTATAAAGAAAATTAAAGTTTGGGGGATATCGTCAAATCACACAGTGCTTTATAGATTTTTAGAGTCTTTTCGAGGACTGCCTTTATGCCTACAAACATTCTGTGAAGTAGGCAAGGCAGAAGCCTAAGGCTCCGTTAGTTTAACTGGCCAGTTCAAACAGCTGCTAAGAAGACAAGCAAGAAAGCAAACGGCCCCCTGATCTTTAGGATAACAGTCTTCCATGTGTCAATTCTACAGCCCACCGGAAGGATCGCACACTCTGGAAAGGGGACTTGTCAATGACAGGAATAAAAGAAGGCAGCCAGGACAGTCTCTCCTTCACCAAAGATAAGTATAAACCACTTGGACAAGCATCTCCTCACCAACAGATGAGATCATGGACTTCAGTTTTTCCCGACTATGTGCTTTCTGAAATGCTTGAGTCCTTCTCCCTGCTCCATCTTTTTTTTTTTTTTCCTTAGAAGCTTCGCCAGCATCCCATCTGAGGTCTTCCTCACTTGCTGGTGAGCAAGCAATTCTAGTCACATCTTCCCAATGACAGGGACTGATGCTACTCGGCACCAGGTGAGACAGCCCCTCACCTCTGGATATCATGCCTCTCCCTGTTAAACTCCCAGGGACCCAGATGTGTGTTTGGAAAGCATCTCTTGGTTGCGGAAGGCTATGTTTTAGGTGTTCCCATTGCTGTGTTACCAGGGTGTCGGGGAGAAGGACAAAAAAAATGACAACAAATGGAAAGAATACACGATTAAACTGTTCGGCAGGAGTAAATCAGCATGGTTAGCTAAGCATTCTCCATCAGCTTTGTGGCGGCTGTGATGTTGATCTGTGAACAAACTAAGAGGAAAAACAAGACAAAGACACTAAGGAGGTAAAGTCACGCGTGACAAGCTAGAAGGCTCCAGTTTCCTTCTGGGTGCACCTTCTGCATCCTCCTGCAGTGGAGCGAATCCAGCAGGCAATTTGATTAGGTGAGAAGAAACGGGGGGCTGAGGGTCGAGGGGCCCCAGGGTGCGCCCAACAGAGCCGACAAGGCATCACCTGCAGAGCACATCTGTGGGAGTTCTCAGAGCCACAAAGCCACAGCTGGATTTTTAGAAGGGGGCTTTGTTTCCATTTCCATCCATTTTACAGAGCTCCATTTCTCCCTCTCCCCCCCCCCAGTACAAGGCCCTGAGTTACACACTGAAGGACACTCTTAGAAACCAAGGTATGGTGCCTGTCATCCCTGGGGGAACAGAAGTCTGAGTTTCACTGTCGGTCCTGACCACTATACAGAAGAGCCCGGAGACCTCTGGAGGCCTGACTACTCTGAGGTGCCCCTGCTTCAAGCTCGCCACAGGCAGCCACATGGCACAACACCCTTCTCCCTTTCAATTTTTATTTTTCTGGGTGATCCTAAGGAATTCCAGGGTTACTCTTTTCTTAGCCCACGCGTGCCATACATAAGGAGCTGGTACATGTATATAATGGTTCTTTTCAATGGTTCATAAAAGAAAAGCAAGTTCCTATGCCGGGACCTCCAGAGAAGAAGGAAAAGAAAACCTTGCCTATATCTCTCCCTTAATTTAAAAAAAAATTGTTATGGGTGTGAGTTCTAAAGTGAGTTAGAGCTGAGTGAGAATCCTGCCTGCTATGTTCTCACTGTATCAATTTTCACCTCCAGGATTTCTCTTCCCCAAAATGCAGATGCTAACTGGAGGGAGGTGATGCTTGAAGCAACAAAGTCCTACAAGTCAGCACTAACACAGTCTGGCCAGATCGTGGTCACCTGATGTCAAGGTCATTAGAACTGAGATTCTCTTCTGGCCCTGCAGGCACCCTACTCTCTCTCTTCCTGAAGCCAGCAAGGTGATGCATCCTGTAATCCCAGCAGGCTGAGGCAGAAGGATCACTGCAAGTTCGAAGCCAGCCAAGGCTACACAGAGAGATCGTGTCTCAAAAATACAAATGAATAAATAAACAAAAACAAACAAACAAGGACTGGAGGTGTAGCTCAGGACTCCCTGGGTTCCGTCCGCAGTAACACACACACACACACACACACACACACACACACACACACACACGGTAATTGGTTTCACTGTGGCACAAACAGTGTGTGTCTGCCACACCCCTATTGCACTGGGTTCCCCGCTGCTCCTCCCTCACAATCCCAGTCTTGCCATTTGTAACAGGCCAGGGAAGGTGATATTTTTCTTCAGAGAATCCAGATACCCCGCGTATCCTCTGTTCTCCCTGCTAACATGTGCTAGCCGAAAACACGCCTTCCCGCTGTGGCGTTAAGAGTCATTTTTACAACACGTCGTTACCTGATCTCACAGATCGGGAAGCGCTTTCCCATCTGCTGTTTCGTGAGGTTCTCGCGACAATCCTCTGAAGTCGGGAATTCTCGGGACGCTCAGAGCGGTTTCGTGACTTGCCCGAAGACACTGCTGGCAAACAGCAGAGCAGGAATAAACCCCAGTGACCCCAAGCAGAGATTCCATCACAATCTGTGGGGTCAAAGAGGGTCTTCTCGGTCAGTCCTCCGCATGATGTTCCAGGAACCCTCAGGTCCCTGGTAAGCAAGTTCGAATCCAGGTGCTGCCGGCCCTGCTTATAAAACAGACTTATTTCTCTCCAGGAAGACATCTCAGCAGAAATATATTTCACTGTCCCCTCCAATCCAGGCCCCATCTACACGGAGTGCGTGGATGAGCCAAATAAATAGATTTAACTGACTTAACATGTTCTCCTTGCCAAACATTATAAAATGAAGTAATGGGTAACCTGCATTAATTCTGCTGGATTCTCAGACTTTGCTTCCTCCCCCTGAGGAATGGAAAATGATTTGAATGAGATGGGAAACCAGCTCTCCTCTCTCTCTCTCTCTCTCTCTCTCTAACTTCTCAAAACACATTACTATGCCACTGGAAGCCATTCAATTGAACTAAGTCATTAAATTAAATCATCTGCACACATTTTCTCAGTAAGATGAGTCTGCATGGTAGACTGATTTCATACAACATAAATATCTCCAGGGAAAACCAGATGGCAGTGGTACATCAGAACCTAGTTAGCCCTACAAAGACCACGGCCCTGGTTCTGGACATCATCTTTCCAGGAATCCTGTAACCCAGGGTAGATCTCAGTGGAGCCCAGCTGGTAGGCAGTTTTTCCCTCCCTGAGACATGTTCTTTACTCATGACTCTGTAGGGAGCAAGGCAGGCAGCCCTGGCCACCCAGTGTAGCTGGGGAATAAAGAATTCTGCAAATCTGAGGCCTGGGATCCAACAGAGACCACAAGGCCCCTAAGGGGAGAGGAGAATGAACCCCTGGACCCTCTGCTTCTTCCAATCCATCACTCAAGGAAGGGCTTGGGGAATGGGACCCATGGGGAACAAAGGCTTATTAATTACTCATGCCCCAAAGGCACAGGCCAGGGGAGGCTTCAACACCAAACAAGAAGGGAAGAGAGGACCATGTGGCTAAAATGACCCTGGCCAAGAGGAACTCAATAACGCAGTTAATTAGTTATTACTTTTTTTTTTTTACCATAGTAAAGACTTTATGTGTTTTGTGTGCGTTGTATAGATCACAATAAATATAAAACACAAAGGACAGGCAAACTGTAAGGGATTAGTCTAATTAGCGAAAAAAACATTAAACAGCTGACCTTGTAAATACTCTCTTTAAAATCTAAAACTTAAAAAACACATTACAAATGTCTTCCAGGGTCAGCCAGGATAGAACAATAGGCCACCAATACAGATCCCTTCCCCACTGTTTGCAATTGAGCAGGGCAGGCAGCTTTGCAAGAAAGACAGATGTCTGGAAGCAAGAAGTACTGTGTGCAGGTTTAAAGATGTGCAAAGAATTGCTAGGCTCTGGGAACCGAAACAGAGTCCCAGGGAATTTGAGAGAGATGAGGCCTTTACAGCAGAAGCAATTTCAATTCACATTAGAGACACAGTAATGCCACTTTTAAAGGATAAATATACACCAGCACTCTGGGAGGCAGAGGCAGGAGGATTGCAAGCTCAAGCCCAGCCTGGGCAACTTAGCAAGATTCTATCTTGAAATAAAAAATTTTAAAAGGTGCTGGGATATAGCTCAGAGTGAAGACCCTATGTCCAATTCCTAGTACTAAAAAAAAAATGAAACAAGAAAAAAAGGTTGAATATTTATGATTAAGCGTATAAAAAAACCCGATAAAGGTAACAAATCTATAGGCCTGGTGTTGTGGGTAAAGAAGCCAAAGGAGCTTCCAATAGAACTAAAACCAAATTTAGTAAAACAAGCCATCACCACCTCATCCCTTTAGCCAATCAACTCTCCGTTATTCACAGGCATGGATCATCACCGAAAGCAAACAGGGGATCCATGTGGTTTCCTCACCGGTCTACATTTGCAAATAGTAAGATCAGCAGCACAACCATGGGCTTGGTGAGTCAATGTGCTGTTCTTCCCCTTTTTTTTTTTTTTCCGCTTTTGGAAAAGATGTCAATAAATGTAGGCAGACTTGCATTGATTATATTAGTCAGTGTTTCATCACTGTAGCAAATACCTGAGATAAATTAACAGACACAAAAGGTTTACTTTGGCTCGTGTTTTGGAGATGTCAGACCATGGTCAGGCAGACCTGTTGCTATTGGATATGTGGCCAACCAGTCCCTCATGTTGGGATGGTGGGGCAGAGCAAAACCCTTTATTAATGGCCAGGAAGCAAAAGAAAAGGAGAAAAAAGAGGGACCCCACTGTGGTCCTCAGGGACATGATCCATTGACCTACAGACCTCCCATGAAGCCTCACTTCCTAAAGCTTGCACCACCTACAATCACAGCTCCCTGAGGACCAGACCTTGAACACATGGGCCTTGGGAGTTTACCTGAGATCAAATCTACAGCACAGGCAACATAGATAAATGAGATGCCCAAGAATCAGCATAAAATAGACTGAGAAAAGAGGCAGAGAAGATCCAAAGCTGCAAGAGACTCCTCCCCTCCTCCTCATAAGAGCTTAACTTCACAAACCCCTTATCCAGAAGACCAGCACTGCCTGGTACCAGGACCCAGACAGTACCAGCTGTTGACATCAGATGCACTGGGCTACAGTGGGAAGGTGTTCATATCCAGAAAATTTAAGGACAACATCTATGTCCAGACATTCATAAAATTTAGCTCAAGGTCAATGTCTCTCACAGCTAAAATTTGCTTACCTTTGTGCACAAAGTCTAGAGTTTGTAACAAGCTTGATCTGGACTGGGAGGGGTGCCGGGGATTGGAGCCAAGGCCTTGCACGTGCTAGACAAGTGCTCTGCCATGGGGCTGCATCTGCAGCTCAACCAGATGTTTTTAGTAAAAGATAAAGAGGAAGAAGAGGAAAGGGAGGAGGAGGAGATAAGATTTTTGAAGTTTCAGCCTACACTAGCCCGGTTTTAATATCTTCAGACACTATGGTAAAGAATAGTTAATACTGAGGTCATCAGTTTACAGATGAGGACACTGAGACTTAGAAAAATTGAGGTAGCATGCCTGTGCTGGCCAGAGCAGCTTTTCCTTTAAATGCAGCTCTCTTCCACTTTCCTTTACTCCTTTTATCTGGTGCTTCTCCCCCTGCCCCAGTACTGCAATAGAAGGTCCTTCCAGGGACAGGGTCAGTGCACTGCTCCCCCTGACACACCTGTACACACAGAATCCAAGTTGTCTTCCTCCCTGAGTTGTGCTGCCCTCCCTTTCCCTCCCTTCTCTCCTATAATGCTAGTCTCAGGCTTCCCGTCCCCTCCAACTCCTCCTCCTCCGGGGGGCCATTCACCATGACCTTTCAGCCCTCCTCCCTCGAGATCCTAGTACTCTTGCAAAGACTTGGATGCATGAGCGAGACATCGAACTTGGTCCAGGAAGCCAGGAGGCATTGGGACACAGCCAGAGGATCATGACAGAAAACCCTTGGTGCTCGCAAACACCGCTTCTCCCCAACTCTTCCTAAGCAATCAGTGAAAAACACCTGAAGAAGTCAATTTTTAGGAAAGAGAGAGAAAGGGGGGTGGAGGAAGAAAGAAGGGAAAGTGAGGCCAAAGGGAGAGAACAGGGAAGACAGGAAGAAGCAAAGGCAGAGGAAAAGAAAAAAAATTAAGATTCTAGGTCTGGACAGGAACAACCAGGCTTAAGAGAAGACCTGGAAATCTGTGCCGTTAGCTTTATAAGTTTAAGAGCCAGTGCAAGCAGGAGTGTGGCATCCAGAGCTCTCACACTAATCTGAGATCCAAGACTGAGGAAATTAAAGGAGACAAAGCACTAGAACCAGTATGGGCCTCTGCTTTTCAGGGTACTGATGCCCTCATCCGCTTCTTTTGAAGGCCCAAGGCCTTGGGCCCTACATCCTCTGATTCATGATCCCACCACTAACACAGAGGTCAGCTTGGGTGGTGTAGGAGCTTCCAGAGGAAGTGCAGTAGAAGGCTACCTCTCGTGAGGACAAGGATGTCACCACAGTTTTCCAAGCTTCAGGCCAGCACCCCTCCCAAGCCACCAGATGTTGCAACTGGACTTGTGCCCATGAGCATCCAGCACAGCTCGAACTGGGTTCTCAAGACTCCCTGTTTCATCTCACCAGGACGGAGGAGGAGAGAGCCCAAAATCCTGCTGGGAGGTGAGGGAGTGGGTGTACAGCAGCCTGGTGCTCACCTCGGAATATGGGTTTCAAGGGGGTCATGGTGTAAAACAGGTCAGCAGACCACAGTGTTCTGTTCCTTCTCTAAGGCAGGTTTTCTGCTGTATCTTCTCCCAGTTTCTTCTCTTGAATAGGGCAGTCTGAACCCCATCTCTGAGGGTGACCTGGTGTGAGCTCAAATCCTCACTAGGTAAAATACCCCAGCATGTGTGGAATTCCACCTCGCCTTGGTCACCTCTGTTAGCATGCTGGGAAATGTTTCCTTCTACTTCTGGGAGCTTCAGTTCTTAATCAGAGAAACCCAGTTCATGAGAATGGCTGGGCACACGACACCCGGCAAGTTGCTCTGTGCACATCCAGCAGTTGTGTGGCAGTTACCACAACTCTGCTATTGGCTACAGCTGTCTACTATTTTTCCACTTTAGGTAGTGCCTAAAATCAGACAGAACAATTTAAGATTTATTGCTATGACTCAGACATAAAAAATAACTGTACTTTCCTTCTTGGGAACTTAGATGGCACATGACTTGAACCACGAGCCCAACTTCTGGAAACTATAAATTTGCCAGTTCACATTGCCCAAGGACTATGGAATCCATCCCTACTCAGGCACCACCCTGTGGGGCTTCCAGTCTTCCACTACCAAGGCCTGGAAAATGGGATCATTGTCCCCTTGCCTTCTGGTCCCTGGAGTATGCACGGAGACAGGAGACCTCACTCCTCATTGTGTTACCTCTGACCTTTGCTTCCTCACTGTTCATTGAACTCATATTTCCTTTTGAGCTGGAAACCTGCCATGATTCCCAAATCTGTGGCCCAAGACCAAAGCTCTACATTCCTAGTCTACTGGGATTTAGCCCATGGTATTAAAAGTGAAGCACTGGAATTCAGAATCGTTTTCTCCTGTTAGGGTCCTGTTCTGTACTGAAAAGTGTACAGTTTGGGTACAAAGCACAGAACTGCTGATTCTTTGCACCGGACAGCCACTGAGAGCAGGCTCAGTTCCACTTACAGGACTGGACCTGCAGAAGGGATTAAATGGATCCCTACCTTGCATAATCCTGGAACACATGGGAGATGGAGCAATTCAGATCCCACCCAAGACGCCCAAATCCACATTTTAACAAGCTAGCCATCAGGCTCGGGTGCACAGGGATGTCTGAGGAGCACAGGCCTCTCGCCTTACAGTATGAACCTGTATTTGACTGACGTAAAAATGAAGCCGGAAGTAAATGGCAACACCACCAGGGAGCACCACCCCTCCCTCGTGTCAAGACCCCTCCTTCCTGTTCTGTCCCGCTTCCATTGTGTTGAGCACAGGGCCTATGCACAGACAGGCCCTCCGGAAGGCCTGTTGGAACGAGCCAACTGAGACCCAATATGGCGTCTGTAAAGGAAGTGCTTTGCAAATCTATTTGAAATGTGTTTACTTAGTTCTCATCCATAAACATTTTTGAGTGCTCACCGCATGCAAAGCCTTGGGCTAGAAGAATCAGGAAAAACAAAGTGGAATATAACAACCTCAGGGCATACCCCAGGTTTACAGTCTGGTTGGGGAACCAGACGCTATCACTGCATAACTCGGGGTGGCTTGAATGGAGAGTGCATGGGGTTTTATTTACTTTCCTGTGGAGTAGACACCAACATTTACCTCTACAGCACCATTAGATCAGTCAGTCACTTTGAACTGTTAGTACAAACGTTAAGGAAGAATTTTGAAGTTAAACCAGGCAGAATTCACGTCTGCGGCGAAAAGAGTATGACTTTTAGAAATAAAATTATTCAACTATTTAATCAAATATTAAAAAGAAAGAAAGCATATTACTAAACCTGGAAGGGTGGTGTTATAATGTTCCTGTTGTTCTCGGGTTGGAAATGGGATATTTTAGCTAATAAAATATTTTGCCAGACTCAGAGTTTCTGCATAGGAATTATTCATAGTCAACAAGACTAATACCCCAATAAAGACTATGAAGCTCAGGGTCAGAACATTTTATTCATAAATCATATACCATATTAGAATATAGTCATTGTTGATCCCAATGCTATCTTGAGGATAATTTTGTTGTTGTTATTGTTACCCGGAATCAAACTCTGGCCCTTGCACTTGTGAAGCAGGCACCGGAATCACTGAGCTAAATCCAGGGCCCTGCCAATGCTATCTTGAAAATCACTCTCTTGTAATATATTTATCAAAGCATTATGAAATGCTAATATTTTAGGATCATTTTGTACTTATTAGTCATTAATAGATTTTTAAAAGACATATTTCTAGCTAGAGTCTAGATTATTGCAAATAAATGCAACCTAATAATTAGAAATCAATGTAATTGTTGACAGATAAGTGTACTAAGGTCAGAACATAGACTATATTGCACTTGAAAAAAGATTCACTGATCATCTTCACGTAACAAAGAAATAAGCTTCTAAAATAAATAGAACACAATCAGTGACCACACTTTGCAGTTAAATTACATCAAGAAAATAGGAAGAAATGTCCTCTGAGATTTATTATAGATGTAAGCCATAAGATATAGTAATAGAAATCTAAATGCAGAGAAAAAACCTTCAATCTTAAATTATTAACTTAACTCACACCTTAAAAATTATCAAGAGATTACTGAATACGAATCACTGGCCATATAATATGTACCTTCAAAGAGACACTTAGAAAAATTGTTATTTGCTAGCAAGGGCAATTTTTTTCAAAGGATAACACGTAAAAAATTTTAAAATTTTAGTACATACATTTCCCAATTCCTGAAAGTTAAAAGAAAAAGTTTTGTTAGTTTTTCTGGAGGAAAATCCCCAAGATCAAAATTAGGAAACTTCATATTAATATAAATTTTGTGGCAGCCTCCAAAATACAGCGCTGAAGAAAGTTGTATTTATTATTTTTTAATAAATAAAATGTATCATTTTAAAAAATTAAAAATAAAAACTTTGATTAAACTTTAAAGGACTGTGGCTCCCATAACTTAGTTTACAAACACAAAACAGAATGGGTTTCTTTTTTTTTTTCAGCTTTAGTTGAGTTTATTGGTACATTTTAGGGATACAGTACAGTTGCATTCATTGTTGGGATCTTGTACCTCTACATGACAAGTCTTGATTCTCATTTTTTCCCCTTACCTCTGCCCTCCCTTCACCCCCTCCTCCCCTCCCCATCTACAAACACTTTATTTTTATCTTTTCATTCTCTCACATTTTTTTCTTTTCCCTTTTTACTCTTCCCTAGAATGGGTTTTCTAACCACCCAAAAGTGCCAAAATTTGCTTTACTTGACTTTAAAGACATCCTCCCTTTAACTTTTTAAACTATAAAAATATTACTCAAATGTTTTAATTAGGAACACGGATTCACACTTATGAGGGTTGAAGCCCATGTTTGAATTTCCTAAAGCAACACAAAATGGTAAAGGAGATTCCTTACAACCTAAAGTCCCAGAGAACTGTAGCAGACATGCACACTGGTATCCCGCAGCGAACCTCAGAGAGGGGGACAAGCACAATAAAATGGCTCAATTATCCCATCTCTAATGGAAGAGCCTGCCTATTCTCTAAACAAGGGATGATGTTCTAGCCCCTCACACTGCTGTACTGCCGGGCGGGGGGTGCTTTTCCCTAATTGGTCCACACTGGGAACTGAAGCTTTGGCCATTCAGAGGACCCTCTGTAGGGAAAAGAAAACAAAGCAATGAGTATAGAATTAGACACCAAAAGATATACTAAACTAAGATGATCAAAGAAATCATGATATTCCAAATTTTTAAATCTAACAAATACTGCAAAGTTGACCAAACTCGCGTATAACATTTTGATTGATGCACCTGTGTAACAGTTTCCTTCATTGGCTTCCTGATAAATCTACACATCTCTACCCAGAATGGATGCTTTTTTTTTCCTAATTTGCATACTTCACATAAGCCAACAGTGATCTTAGACCATCTAAAAAAAAAAAATAGAAATTACTACTTAGGTGCTTAAAAAGAGGAGTTTATCCTTGGGATTTTATAACCTTAAATCTTGGCATTCGATCTATAAAAAAAGAATAAATTACAATCAATAACTGTCTAAACCATCAATTTTGCCACAACTTCTAAAGGCAATTATGCAAATTTTAGAAGAAAATTACCAGAACCTATTTAAATAAAAAGAGATGGCTTGATTATAAGCAATATAATGAAAATGGCTAAGAAATAATAAGAAATGGTTCATCAAGTAAACATATAAATGATTGCTTTAATTCTCCTCCAAAATCCATTTTAATTTTGGAGTCACTCTGAATGGCAAAGCTCATGTAGTAGGTAAGAACTTGGTATATGTTTGTTATATAGAAATGGCCAAGTCTGACATTTAATAAAAAATATATAAGTGGGTAAATTGACAAGATGTTTGGACTTTTAATATTTTAGCAGGAAAAAAAAGGATAAAAAGAAATGGCAGGCATTATGGGTGAAACAAGACTGGCAAAATGTTGATAGTTGTTGAAACTTGATGATTGATACTTAAAGGTGTATAATATTTTTATCTTTTTTATACACTAATAAAATTTCTTTTTAAAAATAGCTTTTGGATAAACACTTTGTTGAATGATTTTTACAAAAATATACACTGCTGTGTACTCAAAAAGACAGATTTAAGATTGGAAGAATGAGAATAAACCTGGTTCTTCATTTTGCAGTTAGAGAAAAAAATAAAACCATCTGTACAGTGTCCTACACAATGTATACAGTATCAAGCAGTAATATCCAATATGATTAAATGACAATGATGAATGTAGATGTTTTGTTATCATTTTGTTGGCGAGGTGACATTAACTTTCAGTATGTTTGGTAACAAATACCTGTTGAATATATTTGAAGTTAATTATGTTTTTAATAAGCACGAAATAGTCTAAGAAAAAAATACAGGGTGCCCAAACATTTGTGGCTATGGCTAAAAACGATAAATCGGCAAGGGAAATAGTCCCTTCCCAAGACCTCCACCCCTAAAATACCACCTTGTATCATTTCTTCCTGTAGCAACTATTTAGTGAGTAATTACTATGTGATAAATGAGAACGATCACCTCCTAGAAGAGGATTTCCCCTCCCAACCAAGATGGAATATTAGGAACTAGATTTACCCTCCCACCTTAAACAACTTGAAAACTGGACAAAATAAATGAAGTAATGGTTTTAGATACCAGCCAAAAGTAGTGTAAGACAGCAATCCCCAAGAAAGGGGAAATATAAAAAGTGAGCTTTGCAATTGCACCAGCTGCTGCCTGGAGAGAGTTTCTATGATGCAGTGTGGGGTGGGGAAACCCAGACAGAATCCAGTGGCCTCGATGAGTTGAGGAGACAGAGACTGGAATTACCAGAAGGCCAAAACAGCTAAATTTTTGGCTGAATAGCAACCTTATGCATGGGAGGAACCCAGTGCATGGAGGCCACAAAGAAAGCAGGAGGAAGCAAATTCCGGGGGTGGGGGTAAATAAGGCTGAGAATAACTCAGCTTCCCTGCCCTCAGAATGCAAAAACTTTGTATTAAACATGATATTAGATAGAGTCATGAGAGAATGTTGCCTTAGAAGGGTGGCTAAATTACCCCTCAATGAAAAATTGTTTTCTCACACTAACAGAGCTTGAAAGCAAGACCCAAAAGTGTCCAAGGGATTCCCAAGTTACTCAATTATGCACCAAAAGAAACTGCAACACTACTCACAGGAATACAACAAAATCCAGCAGCAAACAATGAAAACTGGAAAATGTACTTGCAACCTCTGAATCCTTCTCTGAGAATACCTTACCCACAGCATCTGTCACTTGCTTTTCTCATTGTAAGATGGTAAAAACGGCAAAATGTGTAATAAAATTGGTCTGAAATGCTTGTGAACAAATCTTGGATGTGAACAAAACCAATTATGGCTTGCTTACAAAGCAAAGAAATTTGTTTGAAAGATTTCCTGGAACCAACAGTAATGAATTCTGAATCCTCTTGTACCTTTTGCATTATTCTATTTGGATTCAGATCTCTGGTTGGAAGATCCTGTTCGCAAGCTTTGATGATTGTCCATGCTCACCTGCTAGATTCAGCTCCCCTAGAAATGATGAAGCTAAAAACATACATAGCAGCAGACTATCCCCATGCACAAAGTGGAAAAAGAAGGCAGGCAATCAAAAGGAGATAGCCAGGGGGCCGGGAATTTAGCTCAGTGGTTCCTTGGCCTGCCTTGCAAGTGCAAGGACCAGAGTTCCATCCCCAGTACCAAAAAAAAAAAAAAAAGTAGACAACCAGCATCTACTGCTGCCCTCTGGCACACAAATGTGTATTAAACTGAAGGTAATTCTGGAAGTACATTGCACCACACAGGTTAGATACATGAGAAGTGTTCGTATACAGAAAGCTACATCTCGGGATGAATTGTCATCTTTCTCATGAAAGGGAGTGAGGGGAGGTACTTTAAGAAGAGTAAAATGGGAACTACAAGCATAAATCCCGTGTCCATTTTAATGACTGGGTTGATTTAGTTGATTTACTTAGCAGGCATTTTTCAGTGTTATCACTCTCTTGTCTCTGCAGCAAAGCACAGAAGAATGCTTTCTTCCCAAGTATCTTGTGGAAGCAATGGAGATGTTTCTGAGCGCTAAGTGAAGAGTTGGTTGGAGGGAGTTTCCTCATGTGTATGTGATTAAAAGTCAACATGAATAAAAAAAATGAAGAAATCAAAAATCATGCCTCTATGAAAAACAATGCATTGAAAAGTATTTTCCTGAAATCACACACAAGGGAGACAGATGGTTTAATTCTCCAGCTTATCCCTTAAACACCCAGTCATCATTAAAAAATACTTGTCAAACTTCCACGTAGAAGTAACAAAGCATATTCTGTACCATTAATACTCTGGCAGTCTCCTAGCCACCTCTCGTGTTAATACTTCGTGGAAATTTGTATTTATTTATTTATTTATTTATATAAATGTGAATTTCTGAAAAATTGTGATACCAAAAAGAAGGAGAAAAACCATCTGAATTTGAATCTGACATTCAGTGTATGCTTTTATTTTTTTAAGCAAAGTTTTTAAAATCATGATGTTCAAAGGAAGGTGACGTTATCTATTAACTGGAAAACAGAAAAAAGCCCAAAGAATTTAAGACATCATTTGGTATCAAAGCATATACATACATACTATAGAGCAGAATTCCTATTTGTGGTAATCCAGGGCCATTCACCTGTGCTGCTGTTAGAAATACAATACGAGAAAAATGTTCTTAGGGAGAAACATTATTCAATGTGACCATTAGAAAACTTGATCCATGGGAGATAAAAGCAGAAACGTGAAACCCAAAAATGTGTGACAGGCAAGGAGATCAGGAGTCAGGCTGAACAGAGTGAGCCACGGGGCAGGCAGTGAACCCTCTGGCTTCGATTAGAAGACTTGGATATCGCAGTTGACAATTTCTGCAGAAACAGACGTGGTAAGACCCATGCTTGTACCAGTGTGAAGTTGAGAGACAGGGCTCGGTGCATTTTCCTGCCCTGGATAAAGGTGGACATTATACTAATTCTCGAAACCTTGTGAAGTCAGATACTTTTCTCACATATTGAGGTGCTAGTCCCTCCTTTAGAACCACGCTCACCAAGATTCGTTCTTGCTTCAAATTCTGTGGCCCTGGGGTCCTGGAGAGAAAAGTTAGAAAACTCTCTTTTCTTATTCATATAATTCACAAAAAGTGATCCTTCTTACTGTAGATGTAATAAAAACATCTAGATAGTGATGCATCTTATTAGATTTTTTTCCCCACTGGCATTATAAGCTCCTTTACAGTGTAGCTCACAGAGTTTTGAATAGTTTGTTTTTGTAATGAGAGAAATATATTGAGTATCTGTAGATCAAGCTCATGATTCTCCTTCCCTTCAAACTTAGTTTCACTATTCATTTTAACTTTTCCCTTGCACTGGGGAGGCAGCACGGTCTTCCCAGAACTATAAATCTCCCAAGTGAAGGTTTGTTGTTTTCTGCCCCCAAACAGTCTCAAGGCCATTTTCACAGTGACCTTTACAATGAGTCTGTCCTCCCTTCTCTGGTTCGACTTCTTGCGCATCATTCTTTCTGGGATTTGCTCTCTGGAGGACTGTGAGTAAAATATGGAAGTGGTTCTGGAAATCGACAAGCAGTTGGGATACAGGGACCATGATGGAAACAATCTGAAAGAGAGGGCAAAGCGGGAACGGCTCTCAGCACTTCGCCCTGGAGAGAGGTCCAAATGTGGGCTACAAATCAAATTTGTCCTTGGCTGGATCCACAATTATAAGACACCTGAGCCCAGGGGCTTCGGAGCATCTGTCTGCCATTTGAGCCCAGAGCAGGCTGCCTGGAGATGGAGACTGGCCCTCCAATTAGCCACAATTGAGCTCAGGATGAGAGCTGCACTATCCTTTTACCTCTCCTCGGTTTTGTTATTCTAGAAGCTGTCACCGCCATTCACATTCACTCACAGACTGTACGTAGTGAAGGAGCTCCATCTAAGTTCTGTGTCCAGATTAGCTTTGCGGGCCAGCTAACGTGAATTTATGGGACGCGATGCTAAATAGGAACGCTGGCTGCAGTCCGCTCACCGTGGGCTGTTAGTAGATATTTACATTTAGAAGTTTAACACGTCCTGGCTTTAATCCAATATCCTCCAACATCCTCTAAACAGCCCCGGTTTTCTAAACCCTACGGTTAGCATGTATAAAGACATGACCAAACGCGGGGAAATGTTAGGAAGCAGTTATAAATATAAACCACCTTTTCCGATTTACACAAAGACTTTGTTAGTAAATTTAGAGAGTTGTGTACGCTGGGACTAAATTTTTGCCTAGGCACTTAGAAACTAACGGAAACTCTCAGGGCAACAATCTTTCTTGTTGGCTCCCCAGCCCCACCTCCAGACTTTCTGAGCTTTTGAATTAGGAAGAGCAAAAGGACAACCAACAAGGAACCAAATACAGTTCTAACTGCATTCGTTTTCAGAATCAACCACCAATGAAATGCACACAGAAACTGAAAACAAAAATAAAAATCTCCGGGGCATTTCCAGTATTTTCACTTTTCCCCCACATGACCTTAAGTCATTCAACTGGGCAACAGCAACTTAATAATTAATATTTAATCATGAAACATTTCTCTTCTGGATAGTTTTGGCTATCGAATGTTTATGCCTATCTGTATACATTTTCTAAAGAACATGTCAATTTTTACCCCCAAAAATGTACTGCTGGGACTTTGGGTTTACACTGCCTCTAAAGATCAACTTGAGGAGAATTCACATGTGAATACTGGGCTTTGACCTGTGAACACATGTGCTATCCGCTAAGTTAGGTCTTAAGTAGATTTCAGCCATGGTGTGTAGTTGCCACTGTGAAAGTCTTGCGATGCCTTTTGTCAAACCTGCTCTTGGGTATTTTATGATTCGATGTTTGCTTTCCTGAGAAAAGGGAATCAAGACCCTGAGCCCTTTTGGAATTGCTGAGCTGCGCACATTGGCCACCCTGACCTTCTTCTTCTCCTAGTGAATGTGAGGGTCTCTCTCTGCCCAGCCTCTCTGGCCCTATTTCTCTCCTTCATCCATAGCTAAATTTCCTTCTGAGCACAATGTTTTGCTGATCCAATCTCCTTCCTCCAATTGGCCGCTAGCTGCCTACTTTTTGTTTGGTTTGGTCTTCGTGGGGGCAGGGGTGGCATGCTCAGACATCCAGATCAGATGAGAAAGATTCAAAACACACTGCTGTGAGAAAACTATGTTTGTGTAAACACCCTCTGCTGCCATTTACAGACACACAGCACAATGGAAGAACAGAATCAAACGAGAACCTGTCCTGTGGACGGGGCATTTGGTGGCCTTCCCTGCCTATGTTCTCTTCAGAAATGGTGACACAGGATGCATTTGGGTAGGAGCCGTGAATTGCACAGAACAGAAGCGAGCTATGAAACCAAGATAGAGGCCTCTGCTTAAGAGTATTATCATTTTACATGGCTGCTACGGATACTGTGTTGGGACAATTAACATTTCACGACACTGAGTTTCTCAACGCATGAATATGAGAAAGCTCTCCATTTATTTAGGTCTTCATCAGTGTTTAACATGAAGATTATGCACACACTGCTTTTTGTTTGTTTGTTTTGTGTTTTGTTTTGGGGTATTTTTGGTACTGAGGTTTGAACTCAGGACCTTGTGTTTGGTAGGCAGGCAGCGGTACCACTGAGCTAAGTCTACAGCCCTTTGTTAGATTTTTTGAACCAAGTATTTTATGTTTTTAGTGCTATTTTAAAATGCCTTTATTTCAAGTTTTGATTTTCAACGATTCATTGCTGCTATATGTTGATATGCTTAACATGTTTGGCCTTGCTAAACTATTTTATTAATTCTAGCAAAAATATACTGTATATTTGGATTTTCTGCACAGGTGACCACCTTATCTGCTGAGGGAGAGAGCTGTTTCCAGTCTTGGCTCATAGAAACCATATCAAGAAATGTTCTTTTACCACCCATTTTTCCTCACTTAACCGACCAGATTCACCACAGATAAACACATTACATCTAGAGTCTTGGGGGTACTAAGCACGTAGTTTATCACTGAGCTTGCACCACACACGCCTATGTTCAGCCTTGATACTAATTATCCAGTGTATTCTCCCGAGTTGTACCTGCTTTCCTGGTCAGTACAAGGGAAGATAGCTCTTTTCTTCATGAGGAGCATTTCCACTCAGCCAAAAAGTGAAATTCAGGTACTGTATCTGCTGGTGGAGATACACGACTCTCAGGGCATAGCTAGTACTGGGCTGACACCCCCTCTGCATTTTGTAGAAAATCCCTTTCTGTGCCCTTCCCCCATCTTAGCCTGTGCTGCTTGCTATAACAAAACACTTCAGAACAGGTAGTGTATAAACAACAGAAATATACTCTTCGCAGTTCTGCAGGATAAAAAGTTCAAGGTCAAGGCACCAGCAGAGTGGGGGTGGGGGAACCTGGTAAAGACCCAGCATTCATATCTGGCACCATCCGGTTGTCCTCACATAGCAGAAGGGACAGAAGAACAAGAGGGACCCAGATAGTTCCCTCCACTCCTCCTAAGTTCCCTCCTTGAGTTCTTTCATCAAGTTGCCCTCATGACTACCACATCCCACGGCCCCATCTCTTCATGCTACTGCCTGTGGGGATCAAATTCCAACACGAGTTTTGGAGGAGACACAAACATCTAAAATCCACAGCACTCCCTTCGCCACTGCCAGATTATTGCTGGAAGCAGGATGATAGCAGAAGGCTGCCCAGAAAGGGTCAAACCTCACAGAAATCTCTCTGACCATGGGCTTCTCCCTTTAATCACCAATGCAGTCTATGAATCACTTAGATGCTGTAGGCTTCCTGTCTCCCCTTCACAACACATGATCCGATTCAGAATTTTCTAGATTTCCTTTCAAAAAAATAGGGCCAAGGATTTAGCTCAGTGGTTCTGCCACCTGACTCAGAAGCACAAGGTCCCGAGTTCAATCCCCAGTACCAAAAAAAAAAAAAATCACTAAAGTGAAGTGTGTGCACAAGTAAGATTTACTAACGTTCTAAGATTTAAGTTACAGATTTGCAAACAAGTTCAGATTTTAAAAATCAACCCCTCCTGTTTCTAAAAGTTATCCTGGCCACCACCATTTTTCATGGGCAAACCACTCCCGGGTAGCGCGCCAGATTCTCTCCGACTCACTGGCCTTTGCTCTTTTTCTGTTGTCTCGCATTTGTCCTCTACCATGATTTCCTCCCCCACCAAACTGATTAAAATGACCTGCATGATAAGACAGAGCAAGCTTCATAATAATGATCTTTAAGTACCACATATTCCTGTTCTGTTAAGTACCACATATTCACCTGTATGAAGGTGAGCGCTGACCAGGCCACTCAGAGAGGATTTGAGATGCCAGTTGCACCATTCCAACCTCTAAGCTAAAAGAGAGGCACCCCCTGTGATTCCTTGGTGATGACACTCTGGTTCTTCCAAGAAACTTTCACTCTACCTGTGTTCGAATTTCTTTTTACTGTCATTGTCACTGATGGGATTTTCCACGAAGTGCTGTATATTTGAAAAGAGCACTGCAGCCATGAGACGCTAACAGCAAGCAATGCCTGCATTTTCAAAAATTGTGATTAATTTTTGTGTAAAGCTAAAAAGATGCTTCTGTGATGTTCTGGTCTTTGCTTTTTCCTTTCTCTCTCTTTCTCTCTCTTTCTCTCTCTCTCTCTCTCTCTCTCTCTAATATAAGATTTGAGTGGAAAAAAGCTTATTGCAATGTTAAGGAACAAGTAGAATTTGACTGACAGTATGTGGGGAGGAGGGAGAAAATATTCCAGTGAAAGTCCTACAGACACACTTGTCATCTATCAGACTTAATATTTGCACACGGATGATTCTTTCAACAGAAACACATTCAGGGGTCATTTTCTTCAAAACGCTACAGGCCAAATTTCTGTGAGCTAGTCAAACCATGAATTAAAGTGATTCAGCCCGTAACTACTACCAACTATAACAATCAAAATGTCAACTAATGATTCTCCCGCTCAGGGGTATAAAATGATTTTCCATTAAATAATAATCATTGTCCCCCTAAAATCTTAGTCTCATGTTCGTTGAAATGAAGTTCATTTCTAAAATTTCTTTAAAAGCTT
This sequence comes from Fukomys damarensis, assembly GCF_012274545.1. Taxonomy (NCBI): domain Eukaryota; kingdom Metazoa; phylum Chordata; class Mammalia; order Rodentia; family Bathyergidae; genus Fukomys; species Fukomys damarensis. The sequence continues at coordinate 73,383,198 of NW_022900929.1, forward strand.
TCCTACCAATTCAAGTTCCCAGAACCAAAATGATTGTCTCATAATCAAGAGCCTTAATAAAGCTGGAGATAATACAAGAACTGCTTGCACATGCCTTTTCCTATTTTTCACAAACTGGAATTGGCTAGGTCTGGTTATTATCCTGTGAGTTACTGTCACTCTCTTAACAAAGGAGAATTACCAAGGAAGTTCCCAGTGGCAGAGTTGGATTAAGTTGCTGCCTGATCATGATTCCTCTCCATCCAGCCACAAACAAAACCATTTAGCCTAAAACTAACATGTCAAATCTGCTTAGTAAACTCATCTACAACTAAATAAATACAAACAAAACAACCAGCAGTGATTTTTTTTTTTCATCTTGTAATCAGCAAATGAGAAGTCTTGGCAAGACCCAAGAAAGACAAAGGCGCACCAGGGTGCGAGCACACGCTGCTTACAGAGACGCAAAGTGGAGCCCTCTCCAAGGAGATTGATATTAGGATCTATGATATTTAAAATACTCATTCCTTAGATTACAAGATGTAGAAACACCTCCATATGTACTCAGCTATCTCATCTTTAACAAAGGAGCCAACCATCCTCAGTGGAGGCAAGATAGCCTCTTCAATAAACTATGCTGGAAAAACTGGATTCCAACCTGCCAAAGAGTAAAACTAGACCCCTACCTTTCACCATGCACTAAACTAAAATCCAAGTGGATTAAAGGTCTAAGTATTAAAACAGAAACACTAAACTTGCTGGAAGATAAGTTAGGCAGAACTCTCGAAGACCATCGGCATAGGAAAAGACTTTATGAACAAATCCTCAGTAGCACAGGAACTAGCAGAAAGAATCAACAACTGGGATCTCATCTTATTAAAAAGCTTCTGCACTGCAAGAGAAACCACCAACAGAGCTAAGAGACAACCTATAATATGGAAAAAAATTTTTATCAGCTGCTCTTCAGACAAAGGTCTACTATCTAGAATATAAAAAGAACTAAAAAAAAAAGAAATCAGACTACCCAAATATAAAGACCTGATTCAAAAATAGGCATCTGACAGGCCAGGGATTTAGCTCAGTGGTTCTGTCTCCTGCCTTGCAAGTGCAAGGACTGGAGTTCGATTCCCCAGTACCAAAAAAAACAAACAAAAAAGGCATCTGAAATGAACAGACATTTCTTAGTCAAAGAAGTAGAAACAGCAAATAAATATATGAAAAAATGTTCAAGATCACTTGTCATTCGAGAGATGGAGATGAAAACAACGCTGAGATTCCACCTCACCCCACAAGGAATGGCTGCTAATCAACCAGTAACAAATGCTGGCAGGGCTGTGGGGAGAAAGGAACCCTTCTCCATTGTTGGTGGGAGTGCAGACTGGTGAAACCACTGAGCAAATCAGAATGGTATCTTCCCAAAAGAATTAAAAGAATCGTACACAGGGATGTACGTGCACCCCTGTTTATAGCAGCACAGTTTGTAATAGCTAAAACTTGGAAACAGCCCAATTGCCCATCAACTGGAGACTGGATAAAGATGTGGTTTTTCTATAAAATGGAGTACTACTTAGCCATAGAGAATGAGAAACTAGAGACATTTATAGCTAGCTAAATGGATGCATATTGAGGTCATACTCTTTAGTGAAAAAATAGGACACACCAGTAAATACCAAAAAGTTTCTCTGGTGTGAAAAACTAAAAGTGTAAATGAGGTTCAAATTGTATAACTGATAATGCGAAATAGGAAGAAAAGGGCTAAAGGAGTAGGGGAAGTGGGAGGGATGGGGAAAGGAAAAGAAAAATATGAGAAAAGGAAAAAATGGAAACAAAATCTTTGTAAATAGGGAAGGGTGGAGGGGGTGAAGAGAAGGCAGGGGTATGGGGAAAAAATAAGAACCAAGATGCATCATGTAAAGTAGAAGATCCCAGTGATGAATGTAACTGTACTGTATACCTAAAAAGTATGAATAAATAAAAAGTATGAAAAAATTATCCTACAGTGAAAAATCTGACCTACTGGTTATATAGTAGGAATGTATAAACTCATACTAGGAAAATGCTCTTTGCAAGATCTTTGTTTTAAAAGACAAAAATGAAGGAAAAAGCAAAGTATCCAACTAGATGAATGAACGATTAGGCTGTGGTGTATGAATGTAATAGAATAACCTGCGACTAAGAAACAGTTCTATGAACTAACTGCCTTACAATTGCTTTGAAACTATTCATGACTTGGCTAAACTAAAATTGCCAGCTTAAAAGCAACACAAAACTTTTTAATAAAATTAACCAAAGGAAATGTGTCAGTGGTCACACAGGAATAATTGACAGGATTTATATTGCAATCCGGAGACCTCCATCTGTCAAGATCACTGTTTTCCCTTGGGCTTGCTACCTCCCACTATGTATTAGTAACGTTGCTGCATTTTTGTGACAAGTTCAAAGAAAGGCTCTGCTCTTGATAAGTCACTTACTCGAAAAGCCAAATCTGCACGGTAATTGTCTATATCACAATAGTTCAGTTCACTTTCAAATGGATTCAAATCAAGGATCTTTGTAACGGGCAAGATTTCCTGGGCTTTAAAAATATGACTCCATTTACATAAACTTTAGAGGAATAGGCCTGTTATGTAAATCGAGGAATGCAAGCAATCTAAGCCCTCCTCAGGCATTCCCTTTTCAAAGAGCATTGTGAACAACCTGTCTAACCTGTCATCCCCAATTTGCAGGTACAAAGGAATTACACCATCGCCCCTGCTCTCTGCAGGTTTATAATTCATCACCTTGTGCTAGCTAGGTAGGGCAAGTGGGCTTGCAGTTAAGCTCACCAAATGCTTAAATTTCATCACCGGAAGCTTCGCAGACCATCAGTTATCACTCACCCACATGCCAGAGCGCAAGAATTTCCTGGTATATATGTGATTTTTTTTTCTTACATATTTCCTCAGCCCCCTTTTGTCCCTAATACAGAAAGTTTCTATGCACTGAGTTTTGCAGGGGAGACCCGTGAAATCCACATGAATCAAAAAATATATTAACGTCCACTTTCTAGCCAGTGGAAAATAAATACAAGGATCCATACAATCAGCGATCAGGGGGACTGAGAATGCAGAGCATTCACAAGACCCAGGTTCAATCCTGGGGACTGTAAGAATAAAAAATAAAATAAAAAGCCATCTGTGAAAGGAGTAGGGCTACTGGTCGAGGAGAATGTGACGCTGCTGGACCTGACATCAGGTGTGCCCAGCTTCTGGGCCAGCAGGAAACACCTCTCTCCTCCCAGACCTTGGCGGAGGCATTCAGCAGGTCCAGATGTTCCTCCCTATAAAACGGATCATCATTGCGTTCCTCCGAGATGTGTATTAATTAAATAGTTGAGGTTTGGAAAGAGTAGTGGAACGAAGTGCTATTTGTTGACATTAAATAGTCACTGGTTTTCTTTTCAACGTCGTGGGGAGTGTTTTGGACTCATCTATCACATCACACTGAGGAGCAGCGAGTGCCACCAACATGTATCTGATTATCCCTCCTTAAATTACAGAAGAGCTAACTTCGGGGAATAAAAACAGTTCCAAAGGACTCATCAGTCATCAAACCTTATTAAAGGAACAGATCATTATTTCCAAAGCATAGTGCCATCCAAATAACATTAGGATGTTTCGTCCCCCCAAACACAGACGTGATGTAGTTTTGTCACCATCTTACTGTTTAGGGAATAAGCAAGGATTGAACATGTGCTTTGCCTAGAGAGCATCATCAAATAAGAAGTCATGTCCCACCGAGTGTGGGGGCGCAAGCCTGTAATCCCAGCACTTGGGAGGCTGAGGCAGGAGGATCACTGTGAGTTCAAGACCAGCCTGGGCTACGTAGTGAGTTCCAGGTCAGTCTCAACTACATAAAGAGACACTGTCTCAAAAAACATAAATACATAAATAAAATAGAATGTCATTCTAACAATAACAACCCAGGGGAGCTCAGGTGGGAGGGAAAGAGGAAAGTATGTGAAATACTCAGGTTTATAATCTAGGAAACTCTCTCTAACTTCATGGGCTGGAAAAAGGCAATGCTATGTGCAGGAAGACACAGGCAGGGAGCAGAGGGACTGTGAGTGATTACTGTGGCTTGGAGTAAGACAGAAGCAATGAGGATGGACAGACAGAGGGCAGAAAGGAGGTGAAAATGAAGGATGAAGGAGTGGGATCCAGAACCCAGAAATAGGGATGGACTTGAAGTAAAAGGAGGATCATCTTTTTAACTATGATGGGGAGAAAGAATAACAATGAAGAAGGAACGTGCCAAAGGCATCAGTGAATGTCCGAACAAGCTGGAGAAAAACTGGTCAAAAGATGGTGGTCAGTGGAAGACCTACCGGGACAGGGCTTTTTGGTGGAAACACAGGGAGAGAGAAGTGAAACGTGAACTAGAACTTGGACAAGCAGCCTGCCCTGGGGAGTCCCCAGCCGGAATCCTGGGGAGCTGCCAGGTTGGAGTTACAGCAGGAGGCAGAGGGAATGTTCTGTGAATGTGTTTGCCACAGAACAGAGCTGTGCTCTGCTAATTCCTCTGCTCCTATCAAAATTATTCTGAAGTCCGATTCTGATCTCACATGTTCACGGTTAGCTTTTCCTTCCCAGAAAGTGTCACCTATAAATTAAAGGGGTGATGTTTTCTAGCTCTGCTCACCAAAAGAAATATTAAACTATCTGGCCATGGGGAATGCACAAGGCTGCTATTGACCCAAGGGTAGCAACCTCAGTTCCAGGACCTGCACACACTGGGACACGGTGTCCCTGTGCACTGATCATGAGGCATGATGAATAGTCTCAAAACTCCTCTAAAGTCATACAAAATAAGACAAATTTCGGAGGTAAGTGCATGCAAGCGCACATGCACACACATGCACAAGGAATGGTGTTTTTCAGGCCAGAAATGAGACAGAAACCTGTTTTAGAGGACCAATAAAATACTAAGTAAATGTCCCTGCAAAGATATGAAGTGTTTTGTATTTGAAGTGTACGTTTAGATAAGTAATATATCAATTTCTAGAGTGATTTTGTAATGCAGCCTATACACAATAAACATCAAAAGTCCTAAATGTGTTTCAAAGATCATGCACATCTAAGAATCTCCCAAGTTCACTAATAAAGGCTATGAGATGAAAGAACGTCTATGACTCTTTAGAAGAACATGGAGTGCTCCACTCAGAAAGAAAAAAAATTGCATTTTTTCTATGTCACAAAAACCACAAAAGGTCATCAATCCAATCAAGTATTCAAATAAAGGCGGTGCCAGGCCACTGGGTCCATGGGCCTAGCTGGGCAAGTATATTCTGCAGAGACCCTTCTAGGATTTTTTTTTAAAAAAAAATACTATCTCCTTTCATTTAATCTCACTAATTCTAATTTCTTTAAGCCAAAATTTACATAGCCAGAGGATACTATTTATGAAAATGTTGTGAAGTTTAATCTCCATCCACACTGAAACACTAACGGGGTAAGTGCTCCTTTGCGATTAATCATCTCTATTCCCTGCCTCCTCTGCCCGTGTTTTTGAGCTTCCAGAAAGCTTCCTGTCCCAAGACGCACAGTTTATGTACATAGGGCCAGACACAGAAGCTCAGCCATTGCGAGGGGAAACCATGCAGGGCCATGTCACCTTGTTTGTTTTTTCTGGCAGCCTTCCCTGGAGGACTGTCTACAGGAAAATGCATGCCTCATACATGCAAAGCAAAATAACAACCCCTAGAAGGACTTTCTCCTTCAATTATTTTTGAATCCTGAAGAGTAAATTGAAGAAAAAAAAGGTGGTAATGGTGCCCCTTCTCTTTCCAGAGTGGTAGAAAACTACAGAGCTTCCCCATAAAGGAAAGGAAACAAATTTCATGCCACTGCATGATTAGAAAAAGGTTTTGCTCATGTCCTTCTCCACAAAGATTTACGAGAGTTTCTGCTGACATGAAGTATGTTCTTTACTGAATTCCTCAAGTGAAGCAAAACCACGCATATCTGGTTCTAAAGCAACATACTGGTTCACTCGTTTACATAATAAATGTGAAATAGTCATCTGCAAGTCTGAGGCATACCTGGGAAGTGGATTGAACCATAACAACTGTCTGGGAAAAGAAAGGAACTAAAAAAATTAATGAAAAAACATCCATATTTTAAAAATTACTAGTATAATAGTCAGCTTGCAAACCACCTGGACAGCTACTCACCGCTAAGAACTTGCCGGCAGAGTGGCCACTGGGCAGGCAGCAGCAAATGCTAGTGAGCAGATCTGCCTCACGACTGAACCTTTGCAGCTTCTGCCAAGCGCACACTTGAGACAATCTAATTTCCCCTGGAGTTCTTACTAGTGGCCACTCTGAAGTCATTTGCCTTGCTTGTAGTATCCAAACCTGAGGGCCGTCTTGGCCTAGTCTATTTCTATGGCCATTGCGTGGCAGGAGTCACCAAAGCCCTAGCTGTGCTACCTGGGTGATCTCAGCCTCTAGTCCTTCTCCTCTCTCTTTCCCACTGGCACAATCTGAGTTTGGGCTCTCAGGATCATTTGTGAAGCTTCCTGTGATTTTCCTAACTGGTTTGCGGGGAGCTTAAAGCATTTCCTGCTCACCAAGGCGACATCAGTACTCAGAACATTGGTCATATCATGGTTGGAAATTAAATTTTAAAGTCCTTGGACTTTCCACCCCCACCCCACAACATACACACACACACACACACACACACACACACACGCCCATTTTCCAGCTTAATCACCTACTCCTTTCCTAGCACATCCTTCAACTTCAAGTTAACCAGATCACTTGCTACTCTTCAAGCTGACTCTAGAGTTTTTCCTCCTTTATATCTTTGCTCCTGTTTTCCTTACGGCCTAGGGTACCTTTCCCCATCCATGGAAAACTTGAACATCTGTGAAGGGCCAAGACAAATACCTCTTTCTATGTGAAATTTTCCATCGAAACTCTGGGATATTCTTTTTCTTCCAACATCCACTATGCTTCCTTCATCCTCCCACTTATGATATTTCTGGAAAATCTTCTGATTTTTATTTTTTAATCTTTGTGTCTTAGTTCTCATCTTATGCATCCACATTGAGAGTATATTGAATTTAAGACACTCTGCTAAAACTTGGGAATACTGTGGGAATGAGACACACACACGCTTCACTTTCCTGGAGCTTATACTTTCACAGAAAGATTAATGAATAAAGTATTTACTGGATAAATAATCACAAAAAGATTTACATAGTGTTTAACGATAGCAATTAGTATTGCAGTGTCAGACTACACAATAGAAGCTCTCAACCTAGCAGGGAGCATGAAACAAAGCCTCCCAGAGGAAGTAATGTTTAGGCTGAGATATGAGGGATTTGCTAGTGCTTTATCCAAAGATAAATTTGATGAAGAGCTGGGGGTGTGCAGCATTTGCCTAACAATTCCCAACACTCAAACAGATGGAGAACATATCAGGTCAAGGAAATTACACGTAAAAATCTTTGAAACCAGAAGAACCTAAAGAAGCCAGCCAGATTTGGCTATAGAAGGAAGAGGAAGGGGGAAAAAATGTCTTGGAAGGAAACTGTAGAGGAAAAAGGATCAAGTGACAGGGGGATTTTCAAGTCAGTTAAGAATTTTAGACTTTCTTTCCAAGTGTACTGATAGCCTCCTAAAGGGTTACAAGTGAGGTATATGATGTGTGAGCATATAGTGTATATGCGTTTTTTAAAAGTCACTCTGTTGACTGTAAGTAATGGAAGAAGAGGAAAAGAGAAGAGGCACAGAGATGTGAGAAGGACATTTGAGCCCCTCAAAGAACCAATGCTCAGAGCAAGATATTGTCACTGAAATAGAGAAAAAGTAACACTTGATAAGTGCTGTGTGTAATCATTTGAAATGACTTTTTTGGCAGGAAAAAATGGTTCTTATCACAATTGCAGATTTAAGAGCAAGGCTCAGCAAGACTTGGTGCTTCATTGGGTAAGCAGGATGGAAAAGAAAGCGCTAAGGAGAGAGTCTTTTTGTCTGGATGTATAAATGATAGTGCTCCTTACTGGACTGGAAAATTCAGGAAGAGGAGCATGTTTGGAGAAATAAATCATGACTTCTGTTTGGGACATATGGAGGTTTTATGAGAAGGCTCTGAGCCACCCAAGAATGCATTTGTATACAGTGAGCTGGAATTAAAAGCAAGCTCTGGGATGGAAATTTAGATTTGGAATTCATCAGCGTATGGAAGCCATAGGAAAGGACAAGATCCCCTGGAGAAGGGAGGAAAGACAGACAGACAAAGAGAGTGAAAGAGAAAGAGAAATAAAGATAGTTCTTAACCAGGAATATTACTGAGTCACTTGTGAAATTTCCTTTTTTCAAAATACAAACACCAGAGACCCAATAAATCAGAGCTTCTAGGGTTTGAATGTGTGTATCTTTAAAAAAAAAAAAAAGTACAACTCCCCAGGTGCTTCCAATGCATATGCAAGATTAGACAAGAGAAGAAACAAGCAAAGAGAACACCAGGCAGACCTGGAAAAAGAAAAAGTCAACCCTTAGCTCTGGAAAGAAAAGACAGAGCTGGTGAAGGAGACCGAAAAGGAAAAATCAGAAAGGTAGCAAGGAACAGAGTGGAAAATGAGAAAGTGGCCACGTGTTTCCTAGAGAATAAGACTCAGAAGCCTAAAGATTGAATTCACAACGCGATGAGATCAGGAAGAGCGGATTCCCTGGAGTGGGGAAGGACACAAAAAGAAGAGGTCTCAGGTGAGCCTGAGGTGGGGAAGTCCGCACAGCTTATGAGGGAGCAGAGAATTAGATCAGGGGCTGCAGGAACCAAATCAAGGGACGTGTGGTTTCCAGCAGACCCGTGGTTTTCTCCACAAGAACGGGAATTAATTCCACCAGGCACATTCACCCATTACCCATAGGGCTCAGTGTGCTGCCATGTGTACATCTCACACAACAAAATCCATGGGACGGTGCATCCTTCACAACCTAGGAATCTCCTTAGAGACATACACACTTCAAGTCAGATTTACTCAATTCTTTCCATTTACTCCAAAAACTCACCCTGTGGTGTGCCATACCCTGAGCACACAGAGAGCTCAGAGTCTCTTGGCACATTCTTATAAATGGGCCTGTGCCCAGGAGAACCCATACAGACATAGAGGAATGAATCCTTGGCGGAGACAGAATTTCTCAAGGGTATACACCGCAGAGCCGAAGTTGAGGGTTTGTTTGATTTTTATAGGTCAGCCAAGTCCCATCAGAATAACAGTGTGGACTACATTTTCCAGCTTCCTAAAGCTTCCTCTGAGAGGGTGCAGAGGATATCTGAGCTCCATTCACTCCTGCTAAGGCTGGGCAGGAGAAATAAGACACCTGAGCCAGGTATCTTATTAAGACAATAAACCAGGGCCTGGGGAGGGGGGAAATCCCAGCTCACAAGCTAAGCCCTCAGCAGGCTTCCAGTCTGCCCTGATAACTTGGACCTACCACTTGAAAGAGCTTATTAAAGGCTTCAGTGACCCACCCTCTTCTCAGCTGAGAAATCCCTAAGCCTACTAGGTGAAGGCCAGTATCCCCTAAGAAATGTGAAACCAGGGACTCAGGCTACCTTGGAGACCCAACAGTTTGCTCCTACAGTTCAGAAAGATGTGAAAAGAGGAAAGCATGTCTTTAGTTAGGACCCTCTCCCCAAAAGAGGGGGCACCCAGGACCTGATTGGGGTCACCTGGCTTTAGCAATACATAGGAAGACAAAAGATTCAAGTCAAAAGCCTTCTACCTTTTCTGAGAACACTGCAGGCCTCTGACTTGCTCAGGAGAAGACAGTCTTTATTTCACCCCATCTGATCCTCCCAGTTCTTGGAGGTCTCCTAATGCCACTGAGAGATGTCAGTCAAACCCCTCATGTCAAGCACTAAAACACTATTGTCCTAGATGACTGTTGATTAGCAACTTCTCCAAGGAACTGTGAAAGTAAAATCACAAACCATCCATGGACAAACTTGGAGGATGCGAAGGGACAGACAGGAGCTGGATCCGTTCGCTATTTTTCAAGAAAGTACACAAAGGAGTAGGAAGAGGCTGAGTGGAACATGCTGTGGTCATCTCTGGGGAAGTCACTCCTCCCGGGCATGGTTTGATTTCCGAGGCATTTGGAGTTAAGACCCATACTTTATAAATGAAATCCTGGCAAATCTAAGTGCTTACTCTCAAAACATCTTTTCCTCAAAGTTCAAAAGAGAACAAATTTAGGTCCTGTCATAAAATGTACCTGGAAACCATTAATGTATCAATGGTTTCAAATGGCAACATTTCCTGTAATACACAAGATCCAATACAAGTTAACTGAAAGTCACTTTTTTCCCCAGAAGATTTCATACTTTATAGCTATGAAGGAGCTACCATACCTTTGGTAAAAATGAAACCCTTCACTTACTAAAATACCTTTTCATTCCATATCTTAAAAACATCACCTGAAAGTTTTAGATACCGTTAAACAAAAAATACAAAAGCCCACCCATTTAAAAGTTATTTACCATGGGCCAGGGATGTAGCTCAGTGGTTCCGCCACCTGCCTCGCAAGTGCAAGGATCCGAGTTCGATCTGGGTGCTAAAAAAAAAAAAAAAAAAAAAGTTATTTACCATCTTCCAATCTTTTTAAACAGTAGATTCTTCAATGTGTAAGATATAGACCTGATTATTTCTATTCCACTTCTTTTTTTAGTAGTAGTACGTGTTTCTAGTAGACACTATTTGCATTCCTCATGGGGAGCTGGTACATGTACATAATGAATCTTAATTCCCTTTTTTTTCATTCTCCTGTCCTTCCCCGCAATTCCATCTCACGATCTCTTTCCCCTCTCAGAAAGATCTCTCTTCCCACTTCCTATTAGCTAGCTTTTACTTTGCTCTTTATTTATACTTTGGGTTTCTCATATAAAAGAAACCATGTACTATTTCAGCTTGTGTGTCTGATTTATTTCACTTAACATTATGGTCTCAAGGTGCATCCATTTTCCTACAAATGACTCGTTTATCCTTCTTTACAGCAGAGTAGTACTCCACTGTGTATAAATACCCCAGTTTCTTTACTCCTCTATTGATGGACATATAGGCTGCATCCAAGAGTTAGCTATTATGAATTGTGCTACTATAAATGTGGGTACACATATATCATTATATCTACCTTTATCTAATTAAAATTACATATGTGTAGATATTTTGCTGGATAGGCATGTCAGCTCATTTCTTTGGTGTTAATTTTAGGCTTCTATCTGATGCTTTTTCTCAGGTATTATATGAAGTTAGGGCTTACTAATTTATCTTTGCTAATTTGAACAGTTTAATAAAATTTGTTCAAGACCATTCATGGAAAAGATATGCAAATGTCTTTAAAACATCGCAAGACAAAAGAGAGACTTTCAGTGAAGGTGACGAGGAGGCAGGTTCCCCTGTACTGTCTGGCTAGGGTACCGGAACCAGAACTCGTACTACAGGCTGAGTAGTTCAACCCACAGAAACTTGTTTCCTCCCAATTCTGGAAGATTACAGAGTCAGCAACCTTGATTTTTCTAAACCTTCTCTCCTCACCTTGTAGATTACTTTCCTGTGCCTGCAGCCTCATGTCTGTGTGTGTCTGGGACCAAATTTCCTGTCCTATGAGGATTCCAGTCAGCTTGGATTGGCCACCTGATTGACATTTACTGACTTATTACTTATTTATTTAGGTGGTGGCTAGGGATCAAGCTCCAGGCCTCCTGCATGCTAGGTAAACCCTCCACCCCTGCGCTACATCTCCAGGCCCAGGGCTTTGTTACAATTTAATTATTTCCATAAAGACCTTGTGTCCAGATGAGGTCATATAAGATATTGATGGTTAGTTATGTCAACATCGATATATGATTCAGGGACACATAATTCGCCCATGACACTTGTCTTTAATGAATTTGTGTGGTACTCTTGATTTCATTGCCCACTCTTGGAATACTTCATGCTGATTTAAAAAGAAAGTTCACAAAATACTGCAGGACATGGTACTGATACTGTGCGTACAAGAATTATACCCATAAATAAAATCAAAATATTTGAGTTAGCCGACAGTTTCTGGACTGAAGCAGTGTGGTCTGGGCATGGAGGATCCCCCTGAAGATTGTTACCAACAGCCATAAAAAGAGAACTGGAGGGGAAGAGCTTAGCCTGTTGATTTCTCTAGAAGCTTGCTGAGGATGGTTTGACGAGAACTAGGTTGTTCTCATTGGAGGAGGAGCTCGGGAACTCGCTGTCGCTGGGAGTGGCTGCTGCTTTCATCAGGGAGCTCGAACTTCACCGTGAGCCTGACTTCCTGGCTCCAATGTGGATCCCTCAGCCTGGTGGCACAGATCCTTCATCTCACGAGCATAGGCTTTCTGGCTTCCACCACTGGCCTTTGGGCCTTCCGGGTGCAGATCCTCAATATTAGACGAGCATGAGACATTGCTTTGGGCAGGAGGACACTGCCTTGGATTCTAAGCCTTTAGCTAGACCTTCGTGGGAAACTGCTGAATGTTTTGGGCGTCTAGTGTGCAGTTAATCTCTTGCACTCCTTGCATTGGACTCTTTGGGTAATTATCAAAAAATAACGTTATAAGTTCTGTGTCCTCTATTTAATGTATTCTTTCACCCAATCCTGCTGACTACAACAAGGCATTAAATGGGATTCTTGGTAAATATCTTAGGAAGCCTTTTTTTTTCCAGTGCTGGAGATTGAACTCCAGGCCTTCATAGTGAGCTACATTCCCAGTCCTTTTTGTTTTTTTCATTTTGAGACACGGTCTCCTTAAATTGCTAAACTGTGCCTCCTGCCTCAGACTCCAAGAGTTCTGGGATTATAGGCAGATGCTACCACTCCCAGCTCCAAGAGTTTTTAATGTATTTTGTGCAATTATAAAGATAGCCTAAGGAAGATGTTAGTCTTTACAAAAGACTAAAGAAAATGAAATTCCTAAATTTTTTTCCTCGGCATTATTACTGTGAAAATACTGGACCTTCTGTCATATTATCTTTCTAAGTACACATACATACAGACAAACACACAGTTTAATATTGATGGACTTATCCTACATAGTTCTTTTCAAATTATGATTTTTAATTAAACAATATGCTATTGAAATATCTTCCCATGCCTGTGAATGCAGTTATGACTCATTCTTTTTAATGATAACATACAGTTCTGTTATATGAATGCACAATAATAATTTTGATCCATTCTTTACTGTTGAGAATATGTCACCAGTTATTGTTTCTAGCTACTCCCAATTAATCACACGCATGCACACACACACACACACACAGTTGAGATAAACTTCTAGGAGTGGAATATTACATTTTATTATTCAGTATCGGCCATTTTCCCAAATTCTTTTTTTTTCTTTTTAATGTTACCAGGGATCGAACTCAGGTCTTTGTGCTTGCAAGGCAGGTGGCGGAACCACTGAGCTAAATCCCCAGCTCCCAAATTCTTGCCAACACAAAACATCACCAATCTTTAGATCTTTGCCAAACTAAATTTGATGGTGGTGAATCATATTTTCTTTACTTGATTTTCTTTGGTGACTACTGAAACTCTCCACCTTTTTTTACATTTCACTTAAAACGTTTTTTAATTTTCATTGTATTTCTCTGAAAAATATTATTTCAAATAAATTGCCTAGGAAAACAGGCAATAAAAAGTAAAGTAGTTCTGGCATCTAAATTTATCTTGCTTATTCACCCCTGGCTCAGCGTGAAATTCCCAGCCTCATCCATACCTGAAGCTGCCAAGGTCCCCGACCTGTACCAGAAAATGAACTGGCCCGTCCGATTCAAGTCTCCTACTGCTTAACCAGGAAATCCCAAGAAGGGCTGCGGGTTGGAAGTGGAGCTATCCGAGGATGGGAGTAGGACCGTTTACCATCAGTCACACCTGTGTGCAATTTAAATTTAGAGAAGCAGCCAAGCTGAGCCCAGTAGCACACACCTGTAGTCCCAGCTACTAGGGAGGCTGAGGCAGGAGGATTGTGAGTTTGAGTTTGTGACCAACCTGGGAAATATAGTGAAACCCCATCAAGAAAGAGGTACAGACAGAGAGAGAGAGGGCGGGAGAGGGCGGGAGAGGAGAGAAAGGAGAGGATGGAGAGAAGGCCAAAGAAGACAGAGGAGAGGAAGAGCAGTGGAGGAAGAGGAGAGAGGACGGAGAAGGTGAGGAGAGGGGAGGAGGGGAGAGGAGGGGAAGGGAGGGGCGAAGACAGGAGAGGACAGAGCGGGCCACGGGGGCAGCTCAGTGGCAGAACCCCGGAGCCCGGCTTTCAGTGTTGCGTGCATGTAAGGCCCTGGATCTCATTCCCAGCGCCGACAAAAAAATAATAATATGAAATAGATAAAATTAGAAAAGAAGAGAGGATGCAGATATGATCCCGTGGTAGGAGGAGAAAGCCTAATTTGAAAAAAGTGGAATTTAAAGTAAGTTTCAAAATGTTGGCCAAATCTTTTAAATAGCTAAAGAACAGTTAGAAAAGGAAGCTGGACTCAAGCTGGTCCTTATTCTCGGTCTTATTCTCAGTCGGCTGGGGGAAGAACAAAATGAAAGTGGGGGGGGCGAATAAATAACACTGGCACAAATTAATACTACCTTGGAGTAAAATGATGTAATTTACTAGCTGTAGGCTAGAAGGCACGGCAAATTATGGGATAGTGAGAAAGATGTCTCTCCCCCTGCCCTTCACACTAAACAGATGCTGTAAACGTAGAGAAGAACCAGGTATACGTCCTTGTATTAGTCACCTTTCCATTACTGGGAAATATCTGACACCTGCAATTTAAAGGAGGCGAGGTTGAATTGGACACATGGTTTCAGAAAGTTCAGTCCGTGGTCATTTGGCTCAAAGGCAGACATGGAATGGGGAAAGAAATGGCAGCGGAAAACTGCTCCATCCACAGCAGCCAGGACAAGTATGTATATCCTTGCCAGTCACACTTCCAGTACCCACTTCCTTCAACCATTCTGTGTTCTAACAGCACATTCAGCTAGATACTCATCAATTAATTAATCCACTGAGGATTATGGTGCCCCCATAATCCAGTCACCTACCAAGAGCCCTAGCTCTGAGCAGTCTTTGGGGGGATATTTAGATCGAATGGCAACACCACTTTAAAAGTGTTCAAATTTAGAATTTTTCAAACATGATGTTGGTCAAGTACATCATGACCATAGGCCTACTTCCATCTATGACTTGCCAAAGTGACGCCTGCTTTAAGTCTCTTGTAATATTAAGAATTAATGTTTGTCCTAGTCCCAAGACAATATCTGAGCTCATATAAAGCCTTATGTACCTCTGTTAACACTTACCTTACCATTGTGTCATTCTCATGGGCTGGATTGTGTCCCTCCAAGCCCTAACCACCCCACCCCCACCCCCGTACCTCAGAATGTGACTGTTTGGAGCTAGGACCTCAGAGGAGGAAATTAAGTTAAAATAGGGCTTTGGGTGCCAGTCCAATCTGCCTGGTGCTTTTTTCTGGGACGGGGGTCCTGGGGATCAAACTCGGGCCTTGAGCTTGTGAGGCAGGCAGCAGAACCACTGAGCTAAATCCCCAGCCCCGACTGGTGCTCTTTTTAAGAAGATGACATTTGAGCCCACAAAGGAACACAATGAATTCTCACAAACAAACAAAGACTACATGAGGACCCCATAAAAAAGTAACCATCTGCAAGGCAAAGACAAAGGCCTCGGGAGAAACCAAATCTGCTATCACCTTGCTCTTGTATTTCTGGCCTCCAGAGGTATGAGAAAATACATATCTGCTGTTTAAGCCACTCAGTCCAAGGTATTTTGTTGAGAAAACCCTAGGAAACAGTCCTCATGAACGTACAAGTCAGTGTCTTCAAATAGACCAAGTTAGTGGACCAAGCTGATGCATGAACCATTGAGTAGGAGGAAAGCAAACCCTACAGATTTGAATAATTTGAAAGTATAACAGTGGAGATTAAAAAAATATATCAGGGAGGTGCTTGGCATGCTCACAGAAAATATAACTAATCAGACAATAGAGGTAGTAAATAAAAGGATCAGGGAGCTTCTAGAAGACACCAATAAAAATCTAGCTGAGCTAAATAAACTGATAAAAAACATGAATAACTTCAAGTGGACCAGGTGAGTCAGAGTCTTCAAATAGACTGATGCCCCATGCATTCAGCAAAGGCAGAGTTGGGGACAATATGCCCATTGCCTAGAATCGTGCCAGGACATGGAAGTTGTTATGCAAGGATTTATTGAGTGAAGGAGTGAATGAGTTTTCTACAAATTGTGCAGACTTTTTAATTTGGCAACCATTAAGCATTTAGCGTGCTGCCCTTTGTGACTAACAGTTTTACCAGTTGAACCAGTAGAGACAAAAGCTAGGACATTTAGAAAGATTTCCACTTGCGCTGAGAGCAGCTGTTAGCTGAAGGAATGGTGTCAAGGGGGAGAGAGATTCTTTTCCTCTGCTCCGAGAGACCATCTGCTGGGGGAAATGCTACCTCAGCCTCCTGACGTCACCCCTACCTCAACACACTAGTAAGTGTTATTTCCGCCATAAGGGTGAGGAGGCCCATCCTGCCTGCCACAGTAGGCAACAAAAGGTCAGCGTCCTCCCTGAGAGGATGCGGGGGGCTAGAGGTAAGCACCGCAACTTTCATATAGGTGACGAAATTGACTACACCAAGGCATAAAACTAATGCTGCAGGCCTCAGCCATTGATCTACGTCACGCAAGTACCCAGACTCTAGGCCATATTTTCCCAATTTGTTGAGAACTCTATCATGTGGGAAAGAATTAAAAGGTTTACTAAGGTCAATACAAACATAATTTATTGCTTCCCCTCAGTCGGCCAAGCTCATCTACTTAGGTCTGTGACTAGTTAGCTAAGTTGGTTTTAGCATTGTCTGCTCAGGGGCAAGGTCAAGGTATCAATTTACAAAATCTGTTACTTTCCTTCTGTGGCACAGTCCCAGACTACAGCCCTAATAATTCAGCATTATTTTGGTCCCGAGCGGAACCTGGAGAACAAATCTGTATGGAAAAACCCTGCAAGTCAAGGACACTGGTAGAAAATCATCTCTAAAACCATGCTGGATGCAATAAGGCCTGGCGTTTTGCAGGGACATACCCTGGGAGGCTTCAGCAACGTTTTTCACAATACTGAAGGCACGAAGCACAAGACGAAGGTAGCAGCAGATCTGTGGTCTGGAGTGGGTACCCTTCCCAGTTTGACGATACGCATCTTTGCACTGTGTCTGTGCATGGCCAAGAGGAGAGAGAGGGAAAGAACTCCAGTTTCTTCCTCTTCTTTTGTTCTTGGTTTTTGTTTTTGGTACAGGGGATCGAACTCAGGACCTTGCACTTGCGAGGCAGGTGCAGCATCTTGGAGCAAAATCCCCAGCCCTCTTCCTCTTCTTATAAAGCTCTGGGGATCATTTTGGAGGATCCACACTCAATGACTTCATCTACACCTATGTATGTCCCGAAAGCCCCATCTCCTACTACCATCCGGTCAGAGCTGTTAGGGGTTCAAGCATATGAGGGGGTGGGAGGCACAGATATGGGTCCATAGCAAGATCCAGATTTAAATCTTTAGTGCGTGAAAAGCTGAGCCATGTCTGAAGGTCTTTTTCTCATTTTCTTCATACCTAACCTAAACGATCATATTATTTGCATCAGTTCCTAACCTGTTAGCTTGTAAGAGAGGGAAAATTAATTCCAATCGCATTTTACACCAGTGGAAGATGTTTTCTCATGAAAGATGCCAATATAGATTTTTAAAAACTCTTTTCAAAATGCATTTCTAATTTTTTGCTTTTAAAATAGCTTCTTGGAACCAATTTTGTTGTATGTGTATTTAATTGTTGCTCTCCTCTACATGTGCATTTTCTGACCATGTAGAAAAAGCTTGCTTATGTAATTTAATAATGAATCAAATCCAAAAATAAACAAATCTTTAGGACAAGTTCAAATTTCGTTCAGGCCACAAAAGCTTAGATGTAAGGCAATTTGCGGTAAACCTGAGCATTTCCACATTTTAAAGTTCCATTGTCTGGCTGTTTCATTCCCTCTTTAAAATGCACCTACTGGGGCCAGGGATTTGGCTCAGTGGTTCTGCTACCTCTGCTGCCTGCCTCACAAGCCCAAGGTCCTGAGTTCAATCCCCGGTACTACAAAAATAAAAATAAAATGCATTTACTATTATCATTTCACACAAATATCTTGCCAGTCAACTCTGAATTTCTCAGAATGTTTGTTTCCATGCTTTTTGTTTTGTTTTGTTTTGCTTTGGGTACCAGGGATCAAACTCAGTATCTTGTACTTGCAAGGCAGGCAATGGCACCACTGAGCTAAATCCTCAGCACTGTTTCCACACTCTGTGCCGGCTTCACCTAGTTCTCCTTGGCCCTTACGTTGTTAACCATCAGAACCTGTGGACGTGAGTACTAAAACATCCATTATCCACCAGCTCTTGCTCAGGCCAGTTTAGTTCTACCCTCCTCTCATATTTAGTACCCATCCTTGCTTCTCTCTTGCACTGAACAAAAGTAAAAATCCAAAATTAAAGCAAACAGACTCATCATCAAATTAAAGGGCACATTTCAATTTCTCTTCTTGATTTGTCCTTTTCCTCCTTGGACATCTGACTTCACACCCAACACAAGCTCCTTGGTAATCTGGCCTAATGCTTCACTTTGAAGCATTTTAGTGACCGTGGTCCCTAACGTTCTTTAGTTTTATGCACTGTAAATATTACAGCATTACAGATTAATGTTCCGGTCAATACAAAGTAATGCAACAGGTTGTTATTTAGTGGTGGAGTGCTTGCCTAGCTTGGGTAAGGCTCTGGGTTTGATCTGGGTTTTATAAATTATAAAATAATGCGATACGATGAGTTTTTAAGTATTCTTTGCTTCTGTCTAGATCTGTCACTTTGTAAATGGATAACACAGATTCTCTATAATGACTTCATCTTTTCTAATTTAAATGGCAAGCAAGGGTTTTACATTGAAGATGCAATTTAGAGCAGAGAATACACAACTAAAAAAGACGTGTAAAGAGCTATCAAGAAATTCAAGTCAAATATAAGCCAAATGAAAGTTAGCACCAAAATGTTGGATATCTGCAGTCTCCAGTACCCAGTACATTTCTTTATTTTGCAGGTCCACTGCCAAATGTATTGTCTCTGATGAAATACAAATAAATGAGCTGCTGAGCTGAATAACTTTTACAAGAAAAGGGCAGCATAATATTAAGGATATTCTAAACATCTCCTTAAATTACAAACAAAGGTCATCCTCAAATATTTAAAAATTATTCTAAATTAAATAGGGCGGTGCTACCTTCTCTAATAATATTCATCAGAACACTGGAGATGCATTCAAAGACTGAAAATTTTGTTAATCCTATGTTCCATACAGCATCTGATTAGATACAGGTTCAGCAAATATAAAAGTATATTCTCTGCTATGCTACATTTAAAATTACTAAATAAAAAAGGTTTCTTTAATGTCATATAGGCATGCCAATGGTATTACATATACAGTGTACAACTTTAATCATATTTTCTGCCTTTGGTGTTCAAGTAATCATAAAATAACACACAAAAACTGGTCTGGCTAGTTACACTAAAATTATTTAAAGATTCACTTGATAGCACTTACAGTGTATCGTGTTTTAATTTTTAAACCAAGATGAAATGTTATATTTGAATAATTCAAATATATATTTCTAGCTACTATTCTTCTTTATACTTGGGTAGAAGTTATTCCTGGACTACACTATATTTTACAGGGATTGTATTTGCATACTATGCATAAAAATAATATAACAGCCTATAAGAACTGGATAATCCATCATATATATTCATTAATGATGATGGTATTTCCCATACATCAAGTCCCTTCAAATATCGATTCTAAGGCGGCAAAATATCCATTACATCCAAATAGATCTGACTTATAAGGTAAGAGATTTGTCCAAAGCTTTCAAAAGAATTAAAGTGAGTGCTCACTTTGAAATGACAATAATTCTTTCAAAACAGCTCTAAATTTCAGCTTGAGGAAAAAAAAAATCATTTCCCAAACACTTTAACGCACTGCCTTTACAGAGTAATTTTCTCCCAGGAACCTGAAGAAGTCTTCATAAACATTAATTAATTCTCACTATCCTTACGACGCCCACTTCCCGGTGCAAACTATCAGGCTAGGCCGGGTGGCGCGTCCGACGCGGTGGATGCTGTAATTACGTAACAGTTCGCCTTTGACCAGTGTCATCCGCGCAGCTCACATACACTCCAGTGGGTCCTCAGATCACAGATCAAACAGCCCCGCGGCCAACACAGTATTAAGATGTTCACTTTGGTATTCATTCTCCAAATATGTGGCCAATCTCTTGGCCTCTAAGGAATCTTAGCCCAGCGGGGTATGGGAAAGTTTTGCCGTTGAAAGTTTTAAACAGCAGGTGTTTCTTAACCTTTTAAACCAACAGAACAAAGCTAATAAATTCAAGGTGTAGGAACTAATGTCTTCCATGTAATTTATGCCAAAGCACCCTATTTAATGCAAATGGTTCATAGAACACAGTAACCTGCTGCTTCTCAAAGGATTTAGAAGACAACAAAATAAATTAGCCGAGAAATAAGAATGCCTTTGGGACCACAAGCTCAGACTTACCTTGAAAGGCTGAATAAGACACATTTTGCCACCATTAATTCAGGATATTTAAGTCTTCCCTCTTTGACCTCAGACAAATTAAAGCAGGTCTAGAACCGGTTTTCTCTCTTTAGTTCAGACTAGCTCCAGTCTCTTTTGTTAATTTTTTTTTCATCACAAAGGAAAGACACCAACAAATGAAATTTGTTTTATTTAATTTATCATCTATGTTTAGTGGATGTGTGCATATTCTACATGAATATAATCAGAGGGCCCATGTTTTGCTGTTCTGTCTTTTTCATTTAATATTGTACGATAAACACAAATCCAGATATTGGTGTGATTTTTACTGTTGTCATTTTTAAAAGCATAGAAAACTGATTTCCAATCTTTTGCTATTATAACCAGTGTTGATATTAGCTTACTGAAAAAGAAACTATGTCTTCAAATCATTTCTATGAAGTATATTCTTCCCAGTGTCAAAAGGCATGAGCAGGCTGGGAATTTAGCTCTGTGGTTCCACTGCCTGCCTCACAAGCACAAGATCCCAAGTTCAATCCCCTGTACCAAAAAAA
>NW_022900929.1:73404498-73411600 GCF_012274545.1 Fukomys damarensis
AAAAAAAAAAAAAAAAAAAAAAAAAAAAAAAACTGGTTCTAAAAAAGAAGCATGAGCAATTTTATAGTTCTCATTACAGCTTACCTGTAATGCTCCAGAAAAGAAACAAATAAAATCATTTACCAAAAAAAAAATCAACATCTGGGGCCAGGGATTTAGCTCAGTGGTTCCACTGCCTGCCTCACAAGCACAAGGACCCAAATTCCATTCCTGGTAACCGCCCCCCAAAATAATCAGCATCTGGTAGGCATAATTATATGAACTATCACGAACACCATTTTTTAGTCAGGCATCTACCTGTAATCTCAGCTTCTTGGGAGGCTAAGGCAAGAGAATCTCAAGTTCAAGTTCATACTCAGCAGCCAACTCAGCAAGACCCTGTCTCAAAACAAAAATATAATAAAGGAGTGGGGGTGTGGCTCAGTGAGAAGGCTCTGGGTTTAATCTCTAGTATTGGGAAAAAATCTTTTAAGTTGCAATATAAACTTTATGATGGTTTGCATTGTAAAGACTAGTGACATTATGCATTTTAAGTGATAATTTTGCATTTGTATTTTCTTTGGCGTAACATTGTATATTCCAAAAAGTAAAATATAATCTGTGAGATGCTTTGTCTCTCTCCTATTCCTCCCTCTTCCCTCGCACTCATTCTCTCTGTGCATTTTGCCCTCTATCTCCTGCAATCTCTCTGAATAAAATTATATTATATTCATTTTATGTGACAGGAACTTCTAGGGACAAGATGACCCAACAAAGACAATAAAGAGTTTTCACTGCGGTGAAGAGATGACTCACAAACATATGCATGCACGTACACGAAGAAGGAGAAGAAATGCCACATTGCATTCGATGAAGAAAACTACGGAACCCCATGGTCAAGTGTGCTGGACACACATCAGACAAGGGCATCATGGAGGAGGAGGCATGGGAGTTAAAAACTTCTTCACACGAAGGCCAGTTTTATGAAGTTCTTGCAAGGGATAATTTTAGGCTGATGGAATGGCAGACAGAACATTCAAGACAGGAATCAATGTGCAGGTTGGTCAAAGAACAGAAAGAGGACCCGTGTGGCTGGAATGTACTTACCAAGGGAAAAAGGGATAGCAAGCACTGTCAGAGAGCTTGGCCGACCATGTAGGCCTCACAGAGGTGAAAATCTATGGGACCAAAGCAGGTATTGAGGTTAAGTAAGTCAAGGCACCAATAGGTTGGGCCTACTTTTGAGCAGGCTGCTCTCTGTGGGCTTTCTCCAGGCCTTTGAAATGTGAATCGTAAAGTTTCAGGTGAGTAATATAGATCACAAGGTTTCCCAAGTATAGTTTATCATGGCACCCTTTTTCCATAAAGGAATTCTTGAAACTACTGTTTCTAGGAAAATGCTTTGTGGGAATACAGGTCAAAAACTTACAAGCCACGTCCAGCCTACCACACGTTTTTGTCCAGCCCATGCAATAAAAATGTTAAGTAGCCTCTAAAAGAGTTTTTCACAACACTGCAAAAGCTATGTGAAATTCAAATTTCCATGTCTATAAATAAAGTTTTATTGAAACATGGCCACGTGCATTCGTGTACTATTCTGTGTGACTCTTTTCGTGCTGTAAGCACAGGGTTAGGACTGAGTAGTTGTGACTGAGACCTGTGAAACACAAAACCTAAAATATTTACCATCTGGCCCTTTATGGAAAAAAGTTGCCAACCTCTGCATTGCAGCATTTGTCCTTTTTACATTGACTATAAATCTTCCTATGACCTTGGGCCATAGTCATAGTTTATCTATTTTGTAGTTAATATTTATGAAGTACTTGTCATATTTAATATTCTGGGTTTTGCCTTTTGTATTTTCTTTCTTACATTTTGCTATACATTTTTAAAATTTTTCTACTCATCAAATCCAGTCTCTTTACTCTTATAATGCCCTTATTGGTCAGACAGCCTGAATGCATATGCCTGCAACAGATGGGATAATAAGCAATTCAGTTTTCCTATACCTAATGATATTGTTAAGTCTTTAATGTGTTTAGACATTCCTGAAGTTTGTTATCACATACGCATCGATATTAATCACTTTTACATGATTTCCACTTAACTAACTAGAACTTCTGGGTAATTTCTGTACTCTTCTGTTGCGCCTAGTTTGTCAGATGTTGTTCTACCTATATTTTAAATCTCTCTCTCAAATACCTACTTATTCCAGTTCTCTCTCTCTCTCTCTCTCTCTCTCTCTCTCTCTCTCTGACAAGCTAATAACAAGGACTTCTTATAATTGTCATTTTATATAATCTAGGGCCACTCTAGCCTTCTCCACTCACTGATCCCCCTTGAATATCTTTAAATTTTCATAACTATTTGCAAGGAGATTTTAGTTAGAGGTGCATTAAATTAATCCAGGGAGCTTTTTCATCTCTTTAATCAAAGAATGATTTTTCCACTGATGGCCAGACTTCTGTTTGCCTGTGTATCTCAGAAAAACACATAAGCAAACAGTGCCACAGCATTGCAACACAGGGATACAATCAACTCCTTATAAATACATGCTTAATCTGTTCCTTTTCTGTTCAAAAATCCTGTTGCACAGTTATACTTGGCTCTTACATCCCACTGGAATACATTTTCACTGGAAAGCATAGAAAATAGAAGCCCCTTTCTGATTCTCCTCCACTCTAAAAACTCGGGCCATGTGTGCGTCGCCAGGTGTATGAGCTCCGTCGGGAAGGGAGGAGCACTGCAGGATAGACTACAGGCCTTTCAATCCTGCTTGCAGTCTCCTCCTCCAACATTTTCCTAACTGCCCTGTTCTTCAGGTCACTATGACCTACTTGCATAACATTAGTTATCTTTGCAAGATATGACCAGAAGTAGATTCCATGACAAAGGCTCAAAAGCTAATAAGTTTTGGGTGCAAAGTCACAGCTTATCTGCCAGCAGCAAATCTTTCATAGTTTTGCAATGGCCCCTCTTATCGATAGAACTCATTAAAGGTTTGGTTTCTTCCTTCAAATGCCTGGGACCAATCTCTCTATGTAGAAATAATAGATGTTAAAAACGCTACCAGTAGACCCTGTGCTAATTAGAACCTTTGAATGTTCAGTCCTCTAGAATTCTAAAACGTCCCCTTAATTTATGTTGTTGGGTCTCCAAAGTGGGGGCACATTTGGTTAAAATAAATTATGGGCTAGTTCTGGAGGACTGCTAAGTGACAGCCAAATAAACAATTATCCACACTTGGTGTAGCCCTTCAGAGACCATGATTTAAGTGCACAGAACAATGTGGGTAGAATGACAAGGCCAGCCAAGTGACAAACATGCCATCAAGATAAATTTGTACCATTCCCATGTAAAGTGTCCCCAATATATATAAAAAAAAAATCTCTTCCCTGATTTATCTGGCTTCCATAGTAAAATAGTACAGAGTGATGTCTATAAATAGGCAGGGAGAAGCTGGTGCATTTTGCTGTTTAATTTCCTGGAGTTTTCACCTGCAGTTCTTCACTAACTTGCAAAACCAACCCCATTAGCAAAACTCTCCTCTCTGAGCTTATCGATAAATCCTACAGATCTTCCATCCAGGAAAAGCTGGTCAACTGCAAGGCAGATAATGAGCAAAACAGCCTTTAGTTCCATGGTTTAGAAGAGGGGAAAGGTTGATCAACCCCACTTGCCACATTGCGAAGTTTTGAAACACTGGGAAAAGTGACTTTTCTGGTGAACAGTCCTCTGCTCCAGCTACATGGAATGCTTTGCTACGCAAATAACCAGTCTGATCTCAGAGGAAGTGAAGGACTCTGGATAGCAAGAGGAATTCGCATTCTGGGGGTAAATTAACTCTTTTAAGAAACCATTGAACAAATGAGTGCTCCATGCCCTAAACGTCCTCTTAGTGCCCTAAAACCTCAAAATCTCCTGAGATTAGTTTGCTTATTCAAGAGTCAGGCCTCATAAAAGGTGAGTCCCATTGGAAAAAACATCTTTTGTCTGACCTCCTTAAGATACACAAAAGAAGCATGTGAAAATCACTCAGCAACTGGACATCTGTGTCCAACCCCAACCAACTGGAATCTGAAGGTTGGAAATGTCAAGGTCAGGCTGAGCCTAGGAACCTGAATGCTTGAATAGATCTCAATTTGGTAATTACTGTATTTAGATAACTGTGCTTCCCTTTCTCACCGCTCTCCGTGCCCAAGAAAACCAGTGCAAGTGTGAGCGTGCGGTCCAGGGATGAGGGAGTGGATGAAACGGCTCCTTCGGCATGTTTCTCCCTCGCTGGATCAGAGTTGATTTTTTTTTTCCAGGGAAGGAACATGTTCCTGAAATGACCAAGTCGTGCGGATACAAGTCCTCCAATGTGCAAAACATCTGAGCCTGGGATGTCAGGATACTAAGGACAATGCCACATTCTGAGCAGTGCATAACCCCACGTAGTAGAATCTCAATAAAGCTTGGGCGTGGTGCACATGGCCTTGAAATTATTGTTAAAATGCTTAAAATTGCCTGGGGTTGGCAATTTAAATTTTATATCCAGCTACTTTCTCACAAGCAAGTAAAGGGGATCCTATTAACATACGTAGAAACCATACACATAGGATTTAAGGTATGATAAGGTTATAATACTGATCTGAAATTATGATACACAGAACACAAAGGCTATATAAAGACACACTCATATGTGGTTAAAGACTAGAAAGAAACAGGAAACCCGAAGTAACTGCTTTAGAATGATGAGTTTATATGTGAATTGGCTTCTCAGTTTTATTTTTTAATG
The DNA here is from genome assembly GCF_012274545.1 of Fukomys damarensis. Classification (NCBI taxonomy): domain Eukaryota; kingdom Metazoa; phylum Chordata; class Mammalia; order Rodentia; family Bathyergidae; genus Fukomys; species Fukomys damarensis. The sequence continues at coordinate 73,409,258 of NW_022900929.1, forward strand.
TCGTTTTACTAAAGACTATAAACAATAGAAAGACAGAGATAGCTGCATCTAAACAACTGGAATGAGAGATTGCAACTGGGCACAAAGTGCTTGGGTTTGAGGTCTCCAGAAGTCAGGTTTACACTTTGGGTTACATAGCTTTGGCTGACCAATTAGAGACTGGTAAAGGAGCACTCAAAAGATACACACTTTCCTATTTTTGAACTCTAGGTGAATTTAAGGGACATGAAAACATTTCATTACTTTACATAATAATAGAGTACTAAAGTACCCATACTTAGTGCCTCTCTCTCTCTCTCTCTCTCTCTCTCTCTGTCTCTCTCCCCTCCCACTCTGAGTGAGTTCTTCCCCAGGCCTCACCTCAGAAATAAACTGCTTTGAAAACCAAACAGTAAGGATTAAAAGATTAAACCACCTTGAGATGAACAGAGCTGTACATTTTCTTGACTGTATGCAGAGTAGAGTTAGCTACTGTTAATGACAGGAGAAATAATTATAGAGGTAAATAATAAAGTCCAATAGTTAAAACCAGTGTGCCTGTGACCCTTCACAGAATGATCTGCTGGCCAGGGTTTCAGTTTGTAAAACTTTTGAAAATCTAAAAATTGCTAAAACTATAATGAAACTATGCAAAACTATAACCTGCTTTTACGTTGGCTGCAGAGTTCGAGGACTTGGGACAGATGGATTTTGTTGGAGTTTTAAACTAGTTTTGCAAGAAATAATGTCAGAAAAAGTTAAGTGAGGCCAGTGTGATAGATCTCAGAAAATGTCGCAAAACTGACAGCTGCACTCCAGAAATTCTAGGGGCAAACACAGCTCAGTAAACTATGGTTCTGCCTTCTTTTCCTCGCAGAAGACACTGTTCAGGTAAACATTTTTTAGTCCCATAATGGAACATTTTCTGAGTTTTTTTTTTTTTTTTTTATCTGAACAGCATCCTATACGATATTCATTCAGAGTTTTTAAAGAGAATTCTGGAGACAAAGCTGATAACTGGAACTTACTGCAGTTAGCATCTTTTGCGGGGTTACTGGGGATTGAACTTGGGTCTTTGGGCTTGCAAGGCAGGCCACCAAACCTCTGAGCTAAATCCCCACCCCTAGCAGTTAGCATCTTAAGTAAAAAGACAAACAGCAATTGCAAATATGTTCCCCAGGAAAAAAATAAATACAATTTTAAAATTTTTTATTTTTGTGAAGACCGACTGTTCAAAAGCATATGCATATGCATATGCATATGTTAACATGGGCACACTCCAAATTTCTTCCTAAAACAAGGCTTGCTACCTGTGAGCATCGAAGTTCTGAACTCTTCCATTTATTCTGCCACTGGATGTCGGCTGCATAGGGAAACGTGCTCCTGACCATCCACCCACCTGAGCCACTTTTCTAACCACTCCGAATTTATTTCCTTTCCAGTTACTATTTTCCGAATTGGGGAGAGCCTGAATCACCCCTGCACTGATTCTAAATCTGGCGATCCAGCCATTACCCTAAATCCCTCTTGGGAATACTAATAACCTCCTGAATCCCAGTAATGCGAGATCACCCACGGTGCTGTGCTTTGGCTTTTTTCAGTAAGGGAATGTGCTGGGCTAGGGTTGCTTCTCGGTGGTACGGCACTTGCCTAACACGGAGGAGACCCTCGGTTTGATCCTCAGCCCTGCAAAAGGGAAGCCTGGGCCCCACGTAAGCTTCACTCCCTCTCCTTGGGCTACCCTGGCCGGGCTGCCACCCGTGGGGTCCCTGGGGCCCCAGAGGCCTGGAGGTCAGCGCGCTGCTGTCAGTCCGCCTTGGCTTGGGAGTCTCATTTCGGAAAGGCATCGGCAAATCTTCTCGCCTCTCCTATCCTCTGGGGAGCCGGACCCTCCTGGTGACAGTTCAGCCAGGCCTGGGGCTCTGCGCGTCGGCGGAGGAGGCTGAGATCGAGGCTCGGATCGGTTTTCAGGACCAGTCTGCCCTTCGGACCCGCATCCCGGGCCTCGACTCTGCGCGTCTACACCGCAACCCCACTCCGCCCTGGCTCCCTAGTTCCCGCTCTCTGCCTCGCACAAAAGTCCCCCGAAGATCTCGACACCCCTCCACCCGAGAGAGCTCCCCACCTCCCTCAACCCCCAGACTCCACGCTCCTGCCCGCCCGTTTGACCCCATTTCTCGTGCAGAGCAACCGCCCGAGGACCCGCGCACTAATCAGATCCGGCTGTGCGCGCGGCTTCACCTGGGCCCGGGCCCCGAGGGTGGATGGGCTGGACCGGTCCTCGGCAGGGCTGGGGGAGGGGACCCCTAAACTACAGACCGGTGCCTCGCGGCTAGCTGCCCGGTCCCCGCGGCGAGGAGGACA
>NW_022900929.1:73411620-73417266 GCF_012274545.1 Fukomys damarensis
GCGCGTGGGGGCCGGATCCCGATGTCCGTCCCAGGCCCGGGATTTTAGGGGTCCCCCAGCGCCGGGGCGCTCCGAGCCCTAGCTGTGCGGCGCTGCCCCGAGGCGTCGGCAGGGGTGGGGGGTACGGAATGAGACCGATCAAGACCGAAAACAAAGTCAGCAGGTCACCTGGCAGGTTCTGAGCGAATTATGCAACAACGCAAGCCGGGAACATGGAAAGGATGCGTGCCCGCCCCCTTAAACCCCTGGTCTTCAGCTCCTAGGAAGCTGGTTCCATTTTAAGGGCTGGGCAGGGAATTCACTAAGTGGCAACTCTGAGGTGGTTAAGTCTTTGATGAACTACTCAAGGGAGTTTCTCTTTCCTCATCTTTCTTCCAGTAATAGGAACATTACTCTGGGGAAAAAAATATTATAAAGGGGGAGATGGCGGGCTAGATCCGAAAGGACCACTCCATAACTTCCATAAGGTGCTGGGCCCAGCATGAGATATAAATCTAAAGTGCTAAACCCTATCCTAGGTAATCTCCACTCACCTCCAATTCCTTATCTTCCCAGGCCTCAGAACTCGGCTTTCAAACAGGATTTAAAGAGTTAATGCCGGCCATAGCTCGTTGTTTTTCATGCTAACATTTGTGGCATTAGGACTATTTTGTTAACTAGGTATATGCAATTCACAGAATTTCACGGTAAATTCCCCAGACCAAATATTTGGCTGAACAAATAAACAACATTATCCATTCCTGAAAATAAGCCAGCAGAAGGGGGGGGCTTGCTAGAAAGTGACCTGAACTGGACAGGGATCCTTGGTGCAATGCTCTGGGACCTAGAGCTCTTTTTCAGTGACACCAACACTGCAAAAAGTTGCTGGAAATCGGGCAAAACAAAATGAGGCCGCCTGAGGGGAACCCATAATGGGCTTCCCCTAAATGATTTATTCAAGCTCCATACCATTAATCAAAGGGGCAGCGACCTGGGGGGGCTGGGAGAAGGGGAAAGGTCCTTCTTTGCAGGGAGTTTTGGAGGAACGGTGGAGTCTTGCTGCCTTCGCCTGGGGCTCTGATCTCCTCTCTCCACCTGTGCTCTCCAGGGAGCTGGGGCTTTGGCAACCACCCCACTCTATTTTTATTGGTTTCCACTAAGCTGCTCCTTTTGGAGGATTGCAGGACTTCAGTAATTAAAAACAAAAATGAATCCTGCTTCACCCACCCCACCCCCAAGAGCATGTGCCAGATTGTGTACAGGAATGTACACTCGTCACACAGAAAAACACACACGCCAGGCATGTGCCTCCCATACGTGCTCAGAGGACACACTCACCTCACCAGCAACAATGCCACTGCCACTATTCCTGTCTATACCTTCAGGATGCAGAAATGCATGCTGCCCAGTTCTCGAGTGGACTGCAGAGCACACTGACTATGGCAGCCCAACTCTCAGCAGCAGGCAGAGCTCACAGAAGGGCCTGTGAGGCCCACACTCAAGGCCCATTTAGTTGCTGATGGTAAAAACAACCAAAGACTTCTCCTGTGTGCCATGTTCTTCCAGAATGACCTTTCTCTGCCCTTGACAGCGGGGTCTCCCACTCCCAAGCCTATTAGCACCATCCTTTATTGCTGTGGCCAAAAATGAAGCTCCCTCCTGGAAGGAACCCTGGCCAATCGTCAGGCCCACGTGGGTAACGCATCCTGCCCAGGTCCAGGGGGGCAACACAGAGGAAAGGCAAGCATTGAACTACAGAGTCCAGGTAACAGACGCACAGTGCCTGCTTAAAATTCTGACTTTTCAGTGTCTGACCCCACTGTCAACTCCCCCAGCACCTTAGCTCAATCTGTTGAGATTTTTAACTTGATAAAGGCTTCAGGTGGGGAATAAGGGACCAGGGAAAATGTCAAAAAGCCTTGAAGAATGCTACCACATGGCATATTAAAGTAGTCATCACCAAATTTTTGGAAGGTAAGTACACTTTTTTTAATTGCATAAAGCCTATTTCTAAATACACACACACACCTCCAAAACTCTCCTGTTTGACAAGGGAAACCACACACAAACACACATCAGTGTGTGTGCATTATTCATCACTGGCATAAGTGGAGACACCCTGGGGTATCGTAAAGGCAGAGGTGGGAATCCATTTCCTAGAGCTGAGATGGCCCCAGCACCCTGGACTGTGACACACCTTTAACAGGTGAACTAGAGATGCTCTGGAGGCCCCAAACTGACTCTTTCATGTGACCTCCTCCTTTCATCCCACTGTTTCTCCAAGGCGTGTGTCATCCAGGTAGGAGAGAATGCTGTGCCCTTGTTAACATTGACTTCCTGTCCCTACAACTGCACCACTTCCGGTTACCACCTCCAGACTACCTCCATCTTGCTCCCCTCACCCCACCACAGCAGAAAACACACTCATTTACAAGGGACAGAGCAGACTAAAGAGAAAAAGGCCATTGTTTACCTTTAAAATAATGACTCATTTTATTTTTTTAATACGTAGTTATAAATATATTTTGTCAAAATATATGATCAATATGGTCAAAACATTTGCACGTAAAGTCATAAATAAGGTCAAGGTGAATGTTTAGGTTTTCTTCCTTTTTTTTTTTTTTTTTTAAGATAAAAGTCCAGCTATAAGGATGCCGTCTGTCTGAGTGGTGTGTGGGTGAGCGGATGGGAAGGGGTTTTGTGTGTGTGTCTGTGTGTCTGTGTGTGTCTGTCCTCAAGGACTGCCCAGTCTCAGCGGCACCCACATCCCTCGACTACCATCTCCTGATAGTTTTTCAGTACCACCTTGTCATACTCATCCAGGTACAGCATGGAGATGGCACTCAGCTCGGTGGGGACACAACAGGCCTTGGGGATGCTGGAATTGACGGAGTTGACCAGGGTCTGCACAATGGCGTGGTTGGTGGAGTTGAGGTGGTCGGCCAGCGGGAAAGGGCAGTCCCCATGGCAGTAGAAGGCCTGATAGCCCGGTGGGGCCACAATCCAGTCGTTCCAGCCCACATCGCTGAAGTCCACGTAGAGGGAGTGGCGCCGGCAGTTCTTATTCTTCTTCCTGGACCGCTGCGGATGATGCTTGGGGCTGCGCTTGGCCCTCTGGCGCCGGGTTAAGGCGTGGCCCCGGCCATCATGGCCAAAAGTGACCAGGAGGGGCCGGAGCTGGGCCCAGTCTCCACTCCCTTGAGGTAACGATCGGCTAATCCTGACATGCTGGCCTTGGTGGGTCCTTGTGGGATGGAGGTGAGTCACCTCCACGGCCAGCCCGTAGTTGGGCCGCTTCTCCCGGGTCCAGCGAAGGACCGCGGGGCTCACATCGAAACTTTCCCACCGCGTCACATTGTGGTGGACCAGTCTCGTGTCCAGTAGTCTTGTGATGAGGTGCCCGGGCACCGCTTCCACGGGGGGCTTCTTCATGACCTCGAAAATGTTTATGCGATGGAAGCCCTGCTCCCAGTCAGGGCCCTGGTCCACCTGTTCCCGGAAGAGCCTGAGCTCTGCAGAGGAGATCAACTCGTTCTCTGGGATGCTGCTAAGGTTAAAGAGGAAACGAAAACCAGAGTTCGCACTGGTCCCTGGGATGCTCTCCAGGTGTTCTGGGCACAGTTGGGAAGGGAAGAAAGGAAAAGAAAATGCACATGAGTGGTGACTTCTGCTTAAGACAGTGCAAGGCTATCAGGAGCACTTTTTCACTTGAAGGAGCAGAGAAGTAGGGCAGCCAGCACACCGGCAGAACTCAGCATTTATCAAGCACCAAAGACAGAAAGTATCTTCCAGCCTCCTTCATATGTCTAATAATTTCCATGTGTCAGCTCCTTTACTCCACCACCTCCAGACTCCCCTTTTGAAACCCCCTCTTGGCTCTGTGTACACAGTTTTCTCTACAAGTGGTTGTAAAGTAAAAGAGGGGCCAACAGACCAGAGGCAGGAGGGAGCAAGCACACCGCCACACTCTCTCTCCCTCTCCCACTCTCGAGTATGTTACTAAACATTTCCCCGGCGATCCTGGAAACACAGAGCATGCCTTGTTGATCATGTTACAGAGAGGAAAATAAATTCCAACACAGTAACGATGCTGGTGGATTAATAACTCAGATTTACTTTGGAAAAGAAACATCCGCTAGGAAACATTCAGATCAGATTACAAGGCCCCTATTGAATAAACCTGACAAACACGCAGCTGTAATATTAAATCAGTAGGTGCTTTGAAAAAAAAAAAAAAAAGAACGGGCAGAAAAGGCTTTCATATGGCGAAAACACGCGGCTGGGGCCAGCTACCCTTGTCTGAGTGGCGCGGTAGCCTTCACGCGACCCCTCCCCCTCTGTCTCCAGAAAATAAGTTCAGCGGCAGCTCTGGAAATTCTTGGAGGTGAGCAGCTCTTTCCTCAGCCTCCAGGAGCGGGGCTTTGATGTAACCTGAACTGTCTTCCCAGGGCTTCCGCGGCCCTCCTGGCCCGCTGGCCCTCCCCTTCCCCTCCCGGATGGGGGCAGGGACTGACCTTCGTGGTGGAAACTCCTCACGGTGTTGGCCCGGCTGGCGGGGCGCTCGGGGTACTCCAGACCAGTGCCTTGGACCTGCTCTCCCTCCTCCTCGTCCCCGGACTGCAGCCGGTACAGATCCCGCATGTAATCCGGGATGACTGCGCTCTTGCTGGGCTGCGGGCGGCGGCGCAGCCCGAACATCTGCAAAAGCGTCGCCTCGAAGTCCCGCAGGAGCTCATGGCTCTGCCCTGAGCGGCGTCCTCCCGCGTGGCCCTGAATCTCGGCGACTTTTTTCTTCCCCGTCTCTGGTATCAAACTAGCATGGCTCGCGCCTCCTAGCAGGACTTGGCATAATAAAACGACCATCAGCATTCGGTTACCAGGAATCATGGTGTCTCTGGGGAGGGGGAGAAGGTGGACGGTTAAAGAATAAACAAACACCAATAAACAGAGAGAAATGGAGATGTCGCCGCATATGCATATAGGGCCAGTCAGGGAGGGTCAAGATAGATGTAAAACAGGTCAGAAAGATCAAGTTTGTGTTTTCTCCCTCACACACCCCCCCCACCACCACCACCAGCAGCTGCAGCCGCCAAAGACCTGAAGTAAGAATTGCCCTGTAATTACTTGGTCTAACTTGTTTACAGTCAAATAACCCCAAATCAGATAGCCTCCATCCTGTTAATCTTTTTTTGTCCCAACTGGTATCTGAGCCATGATCTCAGCGTGGCTTCTTCAAGGATAAACAGTTAACATGGAGGGGCTAGAAGGAGGTGGGGGAGGAGAATTAAGATGCCATCGCTTCTCCACTCCAGACCTCCACCCTCTGAGCTCAAGTTCCACGACTTTCCAACTATTTGGGAGCAGGAACGAGGAGGAGAGGCAGACAAGAGGCAAGGCGAAGACGGGGCAGGGTGCAGGAGCAGGGAAAGAAGCGTGGGGTCTGCCCGGGTGGCTGGACGGCTTATTTGGCTGTGGCCGAGCAGTGTGAAACGCCCAGCACAAAAAGGCATTGGACGGTGCCGCTCTCTCCGTCCCGGGGAGGGGTTGGGGCGATTCCGGAGCGAACTCGGGGTTCTGACAAGAGGCTGGGAACGCGCCACGGGGCACCGGGCGCTCCCCGAGCCAGTCGAGCCGGCAGGGAGGGGTTGGCTCTCTAGGTCCAACCCC
>NW_022900929.1:73418196-73418499 GCF_012274545.1 Fukomys damarensis
TGCCCGGCGGCCGCTGCGTCCCCCCACCCCCGCCCCAGCAAAGCAGATCCCCCAGAAACCGACCGGCGGGGCTTTCGAGGCGGAGGGACAGACGCCTCGGCTCTCGGCTCCGACAAGTTCAGAGAGAGGCGTCGCCAGAGGAAGGGCGCATCCCAGGTTTCAGGACTTACTCTGTCGCCGCGGTTTTACAACTCCCGACCTGGCGCAGCAAGGAAATCCCACCGCGCTCCCAGTAGCGAAGCAAACCGAACAGCTCTAGGCCTGCACTCGACCCGCGTCTGCGTCTCAGGCTCCCGGCTTGGC
>NW_022900929.1:73419033-73419921 GCF_012274545.1 Fukomys damarensis
CGCGACCGTCCACGCCCGCAGACGGCAGCGCCGCTGTTGGAGCGGTTTCTGCTGTCCCCGTCCCACGCTGGCATTGGGGCGAACTAGGAAGGGACTGGTGCGAGCCAGATATTTTGTTTGTTTTTCCTTTTGCCTGTACTTTGAGAAAATTGGAGCTCTTAAAAAGCTCCACAGGGAGACCTCCGGGAGTGGGGAAGCAGGCAGAGATGGGCCGGTGCCCCAGGCGAGAGCGCAGGGGAAGGCGCGCGCCCGGACCCCAAGACCATCTCGGCCCCTCGGAGCCGCCCGCCCGGAGGCGGCCGGAGCGGAGCGTTCGCCGAGCTACCGCCAAGCGGTTGGGGAAGCGGGGCTCGGGTTTCAATTTCGGGTTGACTAGGACTAATCGCGTTTTCCTCTCCAGATTTTTTAATTAAAAAGATAAAGAACTTTCATCTCCATAATTTTTTTCCGGGAGGAGGAGGGGCGGGAATACAACTCGTGGCGGTTGCTCTTTGCTTCCCTACGCGAATCTTCTTCCCACGCCGACGTTTAAGGTAGCCTCAGTTTACCAAGTATGTCCCTCTTGAGGTTTTAAAGTCTCACAAAAGCCTTCAGCTCATAAAACCACGGTACTCACAAACCATCAACCAAAGCTGTGACCAGGAGGAATGTGAGGTCGTGTGTCCAACTCTCTTCGGGAGGGGTCTGCAGGGACCCGAGATCCCAGCCCCTTCCTGAGGTTTTCCGCGTGCTGAGAACCTGAGAGACCCGAGCGTCCCCTTGAGACGCGACGCTGCAGGAGTCCTTCGCGTTGTGGCCATCGTCCCAGAAACCCCACACCGCGAGATGACCGAGGGGGGCTCTTTGAGTGCAGCCGGTCTAGGAAAGAACCTCGAGGGGCGCGCGTCC
>NW_022900929.1:73420079-73436186 GCF_012274545.1 Fukomys damarensis
CTCCTCCCCGCCTGTCCAGCCGCGACCGTCCCCTAGGCGGGAAGGGAGAAGGTGGCCCGGGTACAGGCTGAGCGGACGTGGAGGTGAACAGCACCAGCATCCCACCTCCCTCCCCAACACCGCTGCGGGGTGCGGGACAGGCCACTTTCCCCCTCGGTGGCACCCGGCACCCAGCTTCTCCCTAGAGTCGGGCCTCGGACGCCTCCAAGTGCGCCCCGCACCGGCGACAGGTTCCTCGCTCACCATGGGTCCCCGCGGTAGCGGGCTCGCCAGAAGCAGCTCCTGGGGACCTCTGAACGGCTCGGGGATCCGGGCGCTGCAGGCTCGGGACGGCTCGGACGGGATTCCTATCGGTGTCAGAGGCCAGGTACTCAGCCGGCTTCGCGGGGACCGGTCCAGAACGCACCTCGCGCCCGTGCGCGCTGCTCCCCTCCCACCTTCCTCCTCCACCCTCCCGCATCTGCTCCTTCCTTCTGTTTCCCTCCCTCGCTTTCTTTCCTTCTCCTCCTCTTCCCCGGCAGCCCCTCCCTCCTTCCCTCCTCCCCCGCCGCTCGCCTTCCTCGCAGGGGATGGGAGCCCCGCCCACATCCTCCTCCGGCCGTCCCGCCTGGCCTCGCCTCCCAGGCCGGGTCGCCGCCGCCACAGCCCGCGAATGCTGCCGGCCCGGGACGTCGCAGTCTCTGGCTCGGAAAATCAAATCGGCCGGGGCTCACCTGGGGACCACGTGCGGAGGTACTAGAAAGCATGCACCGACTAGTCGCCGTGCCTTCCAAAAATACCCATGGGAGTCTGGGCTTCCCTGAGTTTAGAGTAACTGCTGCCCAAACTGATGATTAAAACACTGAGTAATCACCATTTACCCCGAGTAATTAGAGATAATGAAACACCTCTAAAATCAGGTTATGGAGAAAGGAGCTGTTGGGTTGGTTTAAAGGGTGGCCTTCCATAAACTGTTAAAGGATTTCCAAACGTTGGGAAACAGGCTGTGAGCTGAGAGCTGTGTCCCTGAAAGAGATACTCCTTGGCGACTTTCCTTCCAAAACCTTTTTAAAGCTTTCCCTGGGGAATACCTCGGTGAGGACCCTCAAGACACATCCCCATGAAGGGACTGATTACCTCCCTGATCTTCCCCGGCTTGGCCTTTCGGAAAACCCTGGTGGCTTGCAGACAGGCGGACCATCTCTTTACTGTTAGCTCAGAAGCTCCCCGAAGCACTGCCCAGCAATTAATTTTGTTGCTGTTGATTGTTTACTTGTTCGTGAACTACCTAAGAATCCGAACCTCAGCAGTCTGAGCTTCCAAGAAGGTAGCAACCACATCTTAGTAAGCTATAAGGGGGGTGGGGAGGAAGGCGCCCTTTGGTCTGTTTTTAAAGGAAGAAGGAGACCGAGGAATTGGCCCTTTCATACCCGGCAAAAGTGCTTGTAATCATATTAGCAGGGAGGTGGAATGTGGTGGCTTCTAAACCTTCCCAAGCAGGAACTAATTTCACACGCTACTCCTCATGGAGCCAGAGGGAGCTATCAGCCCCATCTCTGTTCTACAAACAAGGAAGGAGAAGGACAGCCAGGTGGAGGGGACTTGCCCAGAGCCCTGAAGTAGATCCCAGCCTCCCTCTGGAGTCCACAGCCAAGGTTGCTGCGCAGGGTTGAGGCTCAGTACCCCCAGCTCCAGGGCCCAGGGGAGAGCGACCATTTCCTCTCCTGACTCCCCCCCCCCACACCCCCAGGAAGGTTGCTGTCTCCACAGAGCCCTGCGGTCTTCACTTAGCAGGACATCAGCCTTAGGTAGCTCATCTATAAAACGGCACTTGTATAACTTGGCTATTTAGAAAACAGGAACTGCTTCCTGTAATGTGTGGAACAGAGATTAAAAAGGGTGGGAAGTGTGTGAGAGTGGAGAAACAATGGTCGGAGTAGGCCCACAGCATCCTGCCATCTTTGCCAGGCCAGGGAGGCCTTTTGCCCATTGCTGCGTCCAGCAGCAGAAAACAGCCAATCCCTTCCATTCTGTGGCTTCCCAGTCCGCTCATTTGAGAGAGCGAAATCATCAGGCCCAATCACTTCCACACATCCTTTCAACTTGAACACCATCTGACTGCTTTACTGTACTTACAGTGAACATCTTACTTTCTGTCATTTAAAATCACTTCTGAGCCTCCCTCCCTTGAGAACCTCATTGAACAGGGCTGGGCAATGACACCAGCCCGAAAGATGACTGAAAATATACCTGCCACTTCCAACGCAGTCAAAATTACAATGAATTATTAAAAATAACAACACAAAATTAAAAGCCCATTAAATGGTTACTAATATCTCTCCTGAGGCGTTAGGTAGTATGGCCCTCTCGCACACTGGAGGCACAGGTTAAATGTTCACCGAGCCCCTAAATCAACCACTATTGTTTTAATCATTAACGCAATGTGTTCCTTAATATTTAAGCTCCAGACCACAGTGATATGCTGTCCTGAAAAACAGGCCTTTCTTTTCTTTTAGAGCCCTATGTGTTCTGCTTTAAAGCTCCCATATGTTTTGGGATGGAAGGCTATTATCTCATTTTGCTGAAGCTTAGGCCATAAAGTGGCCCCCGGCCCACCCATGAGTCTGTGAAACCTACAGTCCCAGGAGTCTCCAATTAAGCCACTCCACACACCTTGTTTAGACTCTGATATGGATCTGTAGGGGCGTGATGGGCGAACGCTAACGCAGTTCCCTTGGGACAGTGTTTTACCTACACCTTTTCTCGCTCCCTCTCCCCCCATCCCAAAGAACAGAGTGTTCCTTGATTAGAAAGCCAATCACAGCCCAGCGGTCAGAGTTGGCCAGGAAAACCAATCCAGTTCTCTCCCCTCTCTCAGGCTTCCCTGCAAATCTTCATGTCTTTATAGGAGGACGTGGCATGGTAAGGACAGACCAAGTAAAACTGACTTCAAGCAGCAGAGCACATCATGGAGGGCACTGGCTGTGAGTTTTTCCTTGGAGAGAGTGAAGGACTATCAGCAGGCCTTTGTCATGCCTTTTCTCACGGTATGTTCTAAGGATACAGACTGGGGCATAAGGGTAAGAGTGCTAACTGAATGCAGATTTCCTGGCCCAACTTGCAGGTCTGGACCCAGAAATCTGCATATTTTCCAAGTTTTCCTGACAATCGGGAGCACACGGAACCTTGAGAACTAACTACTGTCTTGAAAGTGATTTCGTCTAAAGTTTCAGGGCTAAAAAATACCACTGAAAAACAGATACCCACATGCTGTTAAATGGGTAAGGAATTTGCTTCGTGCTTTATAGACTATTAAATACAGCAATTACATCACTATGCCCAGAGCACACCACATAGGTCTATGCATGTAAAATGATTTCCACTCCTATACATGCAGTAGTAGTCCTTGCTTCTAGGTCCAATTAAGAACTATATCAGAGCCTAGTTGGCCCATGCCTATAGTGGCAGAACCCTGGAAAGCTGAGGCAGGAGGATTTCAAGGCTGAGCCCAACCTGGGCATCTAGGGACTTAGACAAACCCCGTCTCCAAAAAAAGCCTCTTTGCAAATTAGGTGTCTGTGGAAGCTATAGAGGAGTTTTTTGAAGGAATCCTCAGCAGCATGACATTGCTAATTGTTGAGAAGCAGTAAGAAAAGTGGAATTGGAGGGGATCTCTGAAACTGGCCTGGACTATTAATTTTCCTCTTATTAATAGTTACCGTATGTAATATATTTCTTCTCTAGCCCTCACCACAACGCTTAGAACATACCTGTTCTACACACGAGAGTCTATAGGTTATAGAGGTTGTATACGTTGCTCAAGCTCACAGCACTAGTAAGTGCTACACCCAAAACCCAGACCAGGTCAGTCTACCTCCTCCCTGGGTGTCTTGAATTAGGCCTGTAGGGGCCGGATCCCTGCAGCTTGGGCTGTCAGCTACACAGCTGGCCCTGGGGACTTTCCCCAGGCCCGGCACTTTGTACCCTGCTTGTGCTAGGAGTTTTAGGAGATCCAAATTCTTAGGGGACAGAATAGTATCAAGACCCAAAAGCTTGTTTCTTCTTGACTTACAGCCCATCATCACGCAAGACTTTCTGTGCCTTCCCCTGGGAAAAGGTTGTGATTTCAAGAAGGACACTGATTACCTTTGTTGGGTCAGTTTTCTCATCAGAAAATGTGACAATGGGGCAAATTCCTCACAGGTCGCTCAGGCCCTGGGATCTCCAGACAGTACATCCAAGTACTGTACTAAAACAGTCAAATTACCTAACCTCCAGTGTCTCCATTTCTTCCCTTATAACCTGAGAAGAATAATTTTTATTTCATAATGTTGTTATAAACCTTCATAGAGTTAATATAATAAAATAGCCCAAATGGGTACCATAAATATTAGCCATTACTATTATCTTTTGCAAAACTAATCAAATGAGCAAAGTTAGATGGTAAGGACACACTCTGGTATTGAGCTTAATGTAAATAGTAGGACAGCTTTCTTTTGGCAGCCCTGGGAATCGAACTGAAGGCCTTTACATTGAACTACATGCCAGCCGTTGTTCATTTGTACTTGGATACAGGGTCTTACTAAATTGCCTAGGCTGGGCTCAAATTTGTGATCCCCCTGCCTCAGCCTCTCAGAGTGCTGGCATTGCGATGTGTGCCAGCACACCTGCCAATTACAGCAAAGTTTTGAAAGGAAAGGTTTGGCCTCACATTCATTTTGTTGTCTCAGGTGTTTATTTAACAAGGGCTGTTGTTTATAAGAAGAGCGTTTGCAGAGTTGATGTTCATCATGGTTTGTCTGTGTTGATCTGACCCATTAACATACCTCTGCAAGGACAACTCCTAACTGTCAGAGCCCTGCCTACAGGAGGAGGAAATGATGGGCTTGCTGACATGCCCAGAATATTTTCCATCTTTCACACAGAGCTTTCCCATTTACTTTTTCCTGTTCTAAAGAACCAACTCTTTCTTTCTTTCTTTTTCCTATTTATCAATTAATTGATCGACTGCAGTCGTGGGGATTGAACCCAGGAACTTGCACAGGTGAGGCAAGCCCTGCACTCCAGAACTACACCCCTGGCCTCCAGAAGACATGTTAATGCAGTTGTCCAGTTGTTCCTTCTCTCAGCATTTGACGCTGTTGTCGACCCTTGACAGACCTCACTTCAAGCTCCAGAGTCCTGATCTATACTTTCTCACATGTAAAAGAAAATGCAGTTCTAGTTCAGCTCTCTATGCCTTCGATTATTGTGTTACTACTTCCTGGAACAGGGTCCTTTTTTCCCATCAAAATATAGGATTATATATTTTTTCAGTGGGCCCAGGCTCACGAGAAGATTGCTTTTACTTTAACATGTTCCATAAGGTGGGTGGCCAATCGGGCATGAATATGGAATTCTTTCTTTTCCAAAGGAAAGGTTGGCATGAGATCGACACACGATACAGGATGTTTTTAAGTTTCTTCTAACAAAGGACCCACCTCATTCTGCAGCAGGTGTGCTATTTGGAAATGCATCCATGTATGGTGTATGAAAAAGATGAAACACTTTGGGATGTCTTTTTCCCAGCTCACCCATCCTTTTCATTTTTTTCTCTCCCTGCTGTGCCTGCCAGTGTGACCTGAACAGGAAAGCAGTGTCACTGGAGGAGAAGTTTGAGAAGCAAGGCACAAACCTACACCGGTGTTTGACTACCTTGTGAATTGTTGTGTCTTCCCAAACAGAAGTCAACTGTGCCAACTAACATTCACCCCCTTGTACATGCTGAAGATGTCCTAGTCTTTTACAAGGAAAATTCTGTCTAAAGGTATATGTGATCCAAGGAAGTTTTTTATTGTTATAGATAAACTTGAATATTTTTTACCTATAGTCCAAATATTTCACAGTCCTTTTCAGAGGGGAACAATGTCTTATTCAAGATTAACTGTGCAATGTTTATAATCCCCTTGGGGATTCTGTTTACATATTAATGCTCACTTTGTAAAAAATTCATCAAGCTGAATACTTGGAGATTTTTTGCACTTTCTCTTTGCATTTGGATGCAACACTTATGTAAACTAAGATCTCAAAATGATTTATTTTTAAGTTATTTTCTTTGGTTTTCAATTGAAAACTCCACGAAGAGACAACGTTTAGACCCGAAGGGTTGTGCAGGGAAAAACTAAGAGTTGCCTGAACTTTCATCCCCTGGCAGGCACAGCACCTGAAAAGTCAACCCAAGACTTAATGAAATCCAACCAAGGCCTGGGCTCTGGGCACCAGCACAGCCCAAGGTAGAGGGATAGATGCAGGCAGGTCTCTAGTACTTTAGCCAGCCTGGAGAGGCCCACAAATCCCATGCCAGTCGAGGAGGCCTCTTGGCCTTGAACTGGGCTCCTCCCCTCTTAGACCTCTGGCTGGGAGGTTCAGACTAGTGTGTACGCATTTTTGTTAGGGGGGTATCAGGATTCCCCGATAGGTATCGCTTTTGGTAGAAATGCAGGAAGCCAGCTTTAGAGAAAGACACGGGACTCTGAAGAATAAATCTTTTGCTCCTTCTCCAACACTGAGCCCCAGCTCAATGCAGAGATCTATTTTTTATAAGTTTATGTTTGCAGCACCCAATAATTACATTCAGCACGGGCAGTCCGTGCACACAGCACATCTTAATTCTTTTTTCTATGTCCCCTTCCCTTCCTCTCCCACCCCTCCCCCCATCTCTTGGTCTCCTCGCTTGCAAAGGATACATCTCCCTACTTCCTGTTCTCTTTTATTTCAAGGCAGAGATCCAGACACCTGCGGTCAGAGTCGGGTCCGTGTCGGGGTCCTGTGTCCCCAGAGCCAGGTTCGGGATGGGAAAACTGAATTACAGGAGTCAGAATAACTGCGGAGAGGTGCAGAGGCCGAGGCGGCTAAAGAAAGGGAGGAGGGGGTGAGGGAGGGGTGGAATCCTGACTTGGGAGCTGCGCTCCGCCCCTGCGCGCACCGGCTCTTCGCAGACAGGGGTGCTCCGCGCGCCCTTGGCCTTGGGTGGTGGGACAAGAGGCTTGCCACACCCGGGGTCTCCCCATCTCTCTCCGGCCAGCTGGTGGGGACATTTTTCCAGTTCTTCACCCTCACGTGCTCCCTGCTCAGACGCACGGCTGGATTCCCCGATGTCCCCCGGACAAAGAAAAGTCCCGCGTGTCCCAGACGCCCGAGGGCCGCGGAGGAGAGAGCAGCGGCGTGGGAGAGCGCGGCTGTTCCCAGATCCACGCGGGACCCTGCGAGCCGCCCCGGGACGCTGCGTGTCCGCGCCAGGTGGCAGAGTCCTGGGCGACACTGCACAGCCCAGCCCCGCGCCGCCCCCGCGCCCGCCCGCCTTTCCTTTGCCCTCCTTAGAGTTTAGCTCGGCGGCTGCATCCTGCTACCTACCTTCAAGAGCTCGCCCCGCTCTCAGACTCGTTTTGCAGGATTTGTGCCCCAGGTGGCTAACCTGACCCACACTTGAATAAACAGCGGGCGCCTGGGCAACCCGGGTGAGCTACAGGCACAGCATTTGCACGCGAGCATGCATTACGTTCCCGAGATGCCGAACCTCCCCCTCCGTTTTCATCCACCATGATGTGAACCATCTCCAGAGACATAAATAAGAGAAATTTCAAAAATGAAAGAGATGGGCGGCCCTAAAGTGAGACTCCTCCTCTGGGACAATGTTGCCCCTGTTTCTTGGAAGCCCTGGAGATGAAAAGGCCCAAGGGTCCGGGAACCTGGATACCCTCGCAGAAGTGACGTTCGGAAGTGCCTGTTCTGCTGGATGCCCTAGCTAGCCATGGCTCCCACTTGTGACAGGCTGTCCAAGTGGCAGAGTGTGGTTCTTCCATTCGGTGAGAAAGTGTGCTTTCCTCTTCCACCTGCCAAGGCCTGGAGCACATCTGCGAGTTCACGCACCCAGAGGAAAGAGATTCGCACCCCTCGAGGACCTGCGGATGGCTCAGGTGTGAGGCTAGGAGAGGTTATTGCAGATGGGGTGGGAGGATGTTTGCAGACCAGCCTTGGGGGCCTCCACCTCCTCTTGAGCCACTAAATGACAGCAGATCATAGCAAGGAGTCTGCTTTATTTACACAAAGGGATAGCAGGATGGATATTTTGAAACTTATGCCTCAAAATTCTGATTTGCAACATCCTGAAAAATCTGAGTGTTGTTCTTTGTTCATCTCTTGCGTGTTAAGGTACTGGCGACAAGGGACAGTTATTTAGATACCTTCAATTTCTGCTAAAATTCGCATGTAGTACCACCCTTGAATATGGCTAGTTCTATGCTTAGAGCCCAAGGGCTTTGGATGATCTGGTTTTATTTCTGTAATGTTAGATAGAATGGGGAGGTGGCTGAATGTGGGACTGAGTTTTAAGGGAGAATAAACTCAAGTGTTGGCTTTCTTTGTTCTATTTAACTTAAATGCCAGTCTCTTAATTAGAGAATCTTAAACCCGCCTCTTGGCTTCATTAAGTCTCTGGATGGGCTGGTTATGGTGACCCATGCCTGTAATCCCAGCTACTTGGGTGGCAGAGGTGAGGAGATTGCAAGTTTGAGGCTGGCCTGGGCAATTTAGTGAGTCTCTGTTTCAAAAGAAAAAAAAAAAACAACAACAAGGGGCTGGGGATGTAGCTCAGTAGAGCTCCCAGGGTTCACTCCTCCAGTAACCCCCCAGTGAATCCCTGGACACATGTTACAGGGATCTGTGAAAGACTTGTAATTTCTGCATATATCCCCCCACCCCCCACACCGGGGATGGAACTCAGGACCTTGCACATGTGAGACAGGTACACACCACAGAGCTAAATCCCTGGCCCTGCATACAATTTTTGTTGTAAGTGTAAGAGTACATGGGGGCCATGAGTTTAGCACATTTTCAAAAGGATCCAGGAAAGACTAAAAGCTTCTCTAGAATACAAACCCTACACCAGCTCTCTCCTAGGAGGCTATTTCTCCAAGTTGCATACACAGTAGCTTGGACTCAGAGGAACGAGATCTTCACACCAGCACAAGGCTCTTAACTCATCAAGACACCAGAAATGTTACTCACTCTTCAGAACCCACACTTGCAGGGGAAATTACTCCTGCGGGACAGTGACCAAGAGCTTAGATCCCTGCTCTGTCCATCTCAGCTGGACCCACTATTAACCCACTAAGACTCCTGCGACTCTTAGTATGAGGACCAAATGCTAGAGTGCAGGTGAAACCAATGTACAGATCACAAAATACGTGGCTAGTGGCATTTACAAAACAAATGCTGATGGGTTTCCACAGGCTAGTTATAATTAAATGAATAACTATGTAAATAATTATAATTATATGAGTATTTGCATATTCTCTCCCACTATACACTTATTAGGAAAACCAACATAATTTGGATCTCTGACAACTATCAGGCATTTTCACATTTCATTAGCTCACTCAATCCTTGAAACAACCTGTGGCTTATATACTATAGTTATCCCTCCACTTTTTTTACCAGTTGAGGGAAAATGCATAGAAAGACTAAACTGCTTAAGACCTCCAGCTGATGCTACATTTTAGCTCCTGAGAAAGACCCTGCATTAAAGAAAGGATACTTGAAAAGAAGCAAACTTTGTCCATGTATGATAACACTGAATCCCTTGTGGGTCTGGTGCAAAAGTAAAGGAGTTTAAAATAGAAAAGCCACTCGTAGACTCTGCTAAGAAATTGTCTCTAACTCCTACATTTCCCTTTCATTTCCTCCATAGTTCAGTTTTACTAGCATCTTTTGGGGGGGGCGTGAGACAGGGTCTCACTATGTAGTTGAGACTGACCTGGAACTCACTATGTAGCCCAGGCTGGTCTCGAACTCAGCAATCCTCCTGCCTCAGCCTCCTGAGTGCTGGGATTAGAGGCATGCACCACCCACGGCCGGCGATTAGATTTTTGTTTTGTTTTGTTTTGTTTTTAATTGAAATTGAGACGAGTACTTCCTTGCTAGTGGTCTGCAACTTCTTCAGCTAATTAGGCCGACTTAGAAGGAGAAGAGCACTTCTGTCCCTCTTTTCTGCAAACCTTTCCAGAAATGTTTTGTCCTTAGGAGCCATCATCTTCAGCCACCAGCAGGCACCAAAACTGAGACCTCTCCCAATGGTCAAGTCTGTCACTCAAGATAAACAGCAGGAACATTGCTGTTTTTGCTTCACTTTGTTTGCCTGTGACACCAGATCATCGAGCTAAGGAAGGTAAGCCAGACTTGTCTTGCTGATCGCTAAGTTTCAAGTACACTAAAAGAGTTCCTACAAGCGCTGGTCCTCTTTCTTTTAAATCTTTTCTTATGCCTTTAGCACTGGCATGTGGGTTTGCTCAACAGATAGTTCTTTCTTATTTCTCTTTAGCATAAAATCCATAATAAACTATACTACACAGTGTGGAGAAGATCGAGAGGGCAAGCACACATCTGTTCTTCATCTTTAATTATGTTTTAATTATGTCTTGAGAACTAGTATACAGAAAATGAGTTGCCGGGGGGGCAATGGGAAAATGAAAAAAAAAAAGGCTCATAGTAGGTAATTTGCTTAAAAACTTAGGAAGAATGGTGTGTTTCTGTGTAAGACCTAGGTCTTTGGACTGCAATAATCAATGAGAATATCTAAGTAACATTTTAGTAGGAGCACAAGGAGAAACTGAGGAACTCATTTTTTAAAGTGCAGCATTCAGTATGATGTGGTTTTTAAGTAACAAAACAGGCTTGGATGAGATGACCTGTTTTAGGTATGGCTAAAGCCAGTTCATACTGTATTTGTTAGTCTGCTCCATGCTGCTGTAACAGCATACCACAGGCAGGGTAACTTGTAAACAACGAAAGTTCATTTGATGTATGGTTCTGTAGGCTGGGAAGTACAAAGTGGAGAGGCCTCAGCTGGTGCAGGGGTTTGTTGCTGCATCATAGCACAGAGAAAAGCATCACAGGGTGTCTTAGTCACTTTCCTGGCCCCTGGGATGAATACCTGACACCTACAATTTAAAAGAGGAGAGGTTTATTTTGACTCACATTTTCCATCTATGGTCAGCTGGCTCCAAGGAAGAAACAGCATGGTGGTAGGGTCTGGGAAGGCTGCGCACACCATGGCAGCCAGGAAGTAGGAAAAGGGAGGCGCTGGGAGGAAGCTACCAGGTCCCACCCCCAGGGAACCACCTCTTTCCACTAGTCCTGGCCTCCTAGCAGCGCGTTCAGCCACCTCCCAAGAGCTCTGCCTCCACACACATGAGAGTTTCGGGAGACATTCTAGATCGAAACCATTACAGGTGGGGGTCACCCCTTACATGCCCCACGTCCCAACACTGATGCTTTGAAATTAAGTTTCTGCCACACCGACTTGAAGAAGCACATTCAAACCTTAGCCCTGTCATATGAACTTGGACATACCACTTTTATTTCTGGGGTCTCTGTTTTTTCATGAATTGTGCAGGCTCTATGATCTTAAATCGTAGATACTGGTAAGTTGTTTCTGTAAAGGACCAGATAGTGAATATTTCAGGTTTTGCAGGCCACATACCATTTCTGCTATTATTTCTTCTTCCTCCTCCCTCTCCCCCCTCTCCCCTCTTCTCCTCTCCTTCTCCTTCTCTTTCTCCAATTGCTTACAGATGTATGAATCATCTGCACTCATTTTCTAGGGCCACGCTAACCAAGTACCACAAACTGGGTGCCTTAAATAATAGAGATGTAGGGCCTCCCAGTCTTGGGAGCCAGAGGCCTGAGAGTGAGGTGTCCCAGTGTGAGAGAACCTGCTGTGTCTCGCTGCCAGCTTCCAGTGGTTTGTGGTGCCCTCTTTGTTGTTCCGTGGCTCCAAGGAGTGAGTACAGTCCCCAGAGCTCACGTGTTGGAAACTGAAGCCACAAGGCGGCAGCAGCAGGACCTTTATGCAGTGGCTGGTCCTGAGGGTCCTGCCCTCTGGCACGGATGAAGGCCATTATCTCTGGAGTGAGGTTCTGATAAAAGGGGGTTCCCAGCCCCTTCCCCTGCTCTCTCTGCTGTTATCACCCACTCTCTCCCTTCTCCTCCCACGCAATGGTACAGCAAGAAGGAAGGCCCTCACCAGAAGCCAGAGCCTTGACAGTGGACCTTCCAGGCTCTCAGACCGTGGGAGATGAAGTGATTTCTGTTGTTTTTTTTAATTACCTGGCCTGCAGTATTCTGTTATCACAGCGCAAAATGGGCTAAGATACTGCCTAAGGAACCATCACCCTGGCCTAGCACTCGCGTTCACGTAGTGTTCCCCCTGCGTGCGTGTGGATCCAGACTCTCCCTTTTATAAGGATACAGTCGTATTATGACAGGGGCCCACCCTCTTCCAGCATGACTTCATCTGAACTAATTGCACTGTATTTCCAAATAAACTCCTACTCCGAAGTTCAGGCCGTTATGTACTTCAACAAATGATTCTCTGGGAAAGAGGCGGTGGGAGTCGCAACTCAACCCGTGAGACCGTTCTTAGCTCATACAACATACAAAAACAAGTCGTTGGCCAATCCCTTTAGTAAGGTTCTAGTCCTCTTCAGTAAAGCTCTTATTTGTGCTAAAATCCTGTAATTCCCAATGACTTTATGGGACAAATTATGTGTGTCTCTAATACTCATTCAATAAACACTTATTTTTTATTGAGCACCTGCATATATGTGCGAAGGCACTGTTTTTACTGCCAGGACACTGAGTGAAAAACATAAAAATCTTTGTCCTAGGTTTTAAAGTTGAGCAGGAGAAGCAGACCACCAACAAAGCAAATTAATAAAGAAATAAGAATGACCTATAGCAGAGAAGATGGCCTATGGTACTAAGGATAAAAATTAAATGGGAAAGACAGCTACTGGTTAAGTTTTAACAGAGTAGTCAAGAAATGTTTCTGAGATTCAATTCCAATAATGAGTAAAAACGTACCTGTCCTTCAAAGAATGAACTTTTCTTCGTTTTCTTCCTTCCTTCCTTCTTTCTTCCTTTTTTCTTCCTCTCCTTCCTTCTTTCTATATTTTGAAATCTTATAATGACAAAAACAAACACAAAACCTCATGTCTCCATTCTCTTCTTCTTTTGGAATTTACCATGCTTGCTTTCTGATCCAGGTATTCCATACCCACTCCGTCCAAGGAAGTACAAAAATGAGTCAAGGAATCAGTCGTGATTTATTAGAAATTTTTTTGAGAAGACTGCATCTCCCTTTGTTCATAGGACCAAGAATTTTGGGGTCCTGAACGTTAGAGATCCTCACACTAAACCTTAACCCACAGATGATGAAACTGAGGCCCAGAAAGATCAACCTATAATTTTCTGCCTACTTCCAGGTACAATGTGGCAGGCTGCTTTTTTTCAAAGCTGGCTGTAACAATCTCTTCTGTCCAACATGATTCTGAATGCCACTTTAACGCTTTTATAACTGAAAGAGGTTCTTCCCTTGAATCCATATATATAAGTTTTTTGTAACTATTGTAACAAATTACCAAATATTTTGTGGCTTAAAACAACACAAATCTATTATCTCACAGTTCTGGGGGCCAGAATTCCAAAATAGGACTTAGTTGGAGAAAGTCAGGGTGTTGGTGGGGCTGTGTTCCTTCTGGAAACTAGAGAGAATCTGTTTGTTTATTTTCCTCTTCCACAGGCTGTCACATTCCTTGGCTTATGGCCAGTATCTGTCTGTCTTCTGCTTCTACATTCTATCTCCTCTGCAATTCTGACCCTCTGGATCCCTGTTATAACAGCCTTTGGGGTTATAGTGTGTCCACCTGGTTAAGCCAGGATAATCTCCTTTTCTTGAGGACCTTAACTTATTCACAGTGGCCAAGTTCCACTTGCCAGGTGAGGTAACATATTCACAGGTTCAGGGATTAGTATGTGATGAGAATATTTTATTCTGCCTGACGCACAGGGTAAGCTTATGATTACAGGAGAATTAATGCTATGGGACATCTAAGGCTAGATCAGAAACGTAATTGTTTCCGATTCATTGTCTTGCATAATTTGCTTTTAGACCCCAGTTGCTCTTTTCATACTGTGAAGAGAACCAAGCTATTATAGTTAATGTCTAGATGCCCCTCCAGCCCTCACGTACTCTTAGGGGCAGCTTTGAGAGGTGACGGGATCATAGGTGTGTGATACGAAGACCACTGACAGTATTATAGCTGGGTGTGATACTGGGAAGTAAAACTTTGTTGGAGGAGGTGTGTCACTGGAGACAGACCGGGGTGGGGGTATACATCCCACCCCTTCTCTCCATCTCCTGCTGCTTCCTGTGTACCACGCCCCTCTGCTATGTCACCCCGCCTTGGAATCAGACAACTATGGACTGAAACCTCTTCAAAATGTGGCCTAAAATAAACCTCTCCCACTTTAACTTCTGGGTGTCCGGTATTTCTTCCTAGCAATGAGAAAGTAGCTAACACAGTAACGAAAGCAGAATACCTACCAGGGAGGCCCTGTATCAGTGCCCCTGTGGGCATCCAGCTGTGGCACCACCTGACATCAGCATCATCCGTCACTCACCGGGATGAAGACGCTTTCAGATGATCCTAGAAGCCAGCTGTTTGTCATCCCAGCTTTCACGTCTTCATATTTGAAGCTCTATATATCAGAAATGTAAACAAGCATCCCCGCTATGCCCAGTTCAACTCTTACTGTTGCTGTAAGTCACTCAGGTCTGGGATGATTTGTTACATAATTACAAGTAACTCGCGCAAGGAGCCATATAGCACAACCTAAGTCTTCGGTTTCTCAGTTCCACTGTTTTATCCACCTCAGTTATTGCCAGTGAATAAGAATCAGCTTTGGGAGGCCAAGGAAGAAGGAGTGCAAGTTCGAGCCCAATCTGAGCAACTTCGTGTCTTAGTGAGACCTTGTCTCAAAATAAAAAATAAAAAGGGGCTGCCAATGGAGCTCAGTGTAAAGGTCCTTGGTTCAATCTCTATTTATTTAAAATAAGTAAGTAAATAAATAAACAGAACCATTAGTTGTGCACTTACTAGGAACAATGTACTTGGAAAATTCAAAGGTCTATAAAACTTGCTCTTCACCTTCAAGAAAAACTCCCCAATCCGCGAGAAAGACATACAGAAAATGTCTATCAGGGGTGGAGTCGAGATCTGAACCCTGGCCAGGTCCAAGAAAAGGAGAGAAATCAGAGTCCGGGGAATTTTCTGAGGATTCATTGGCCAGACTTCTCCTATGAGTGGTGTGCTGAAAGGGAGGGAAGGAGGGTCTGTGGCTTCCGGCCCTTAGTAGAGATAGAAAGTATAGAAGGCAAACCGGTTTGTGGAGACTTCATGCTGTATAAATTCAGCCTGGTCATCAATGAAGTTCATCTGTGTCCTCAAAAGTATTTTCATCTTAGAGAATTATTAGTTAAGCATGACAAATCATTTAGAGAACCAACTGGGATCACCTGAACAGGTATTTATAGTATCTGTGTAAAGAGTTAGAATTCATTCCATCTATGGCCAAGAGCATGTCTGGTTTTCAGTACCATGTACTGTGGGCGTTTAGTGTCCCATAAACGTAGTTTTAAGTCTTAGAAGGCGGTGAGGAACAGGGAGTGTCCTTACCATCGCACTACAGAGAACCTCCCGGATAAGGACTGCTCCTTCCTCTCCAGCAGTTTCTCTTGCCCCAGCAAGGAAGCAATGTTATTTGCATTGTCTGGCGAATTTTAAGGCATTTTCACGTGCCCCTCAGAGAAACACCCAAACAAGGGCTTGCCCCCATTGTAACGTTTTATTGTTACAACAGTTCACTTTCAGAGCAGGCTAGAAAGATTTCTTCCATAAAATTACAAACACGAACTTCCCTTTTCCATTTTAGTCAGTGTGTATGAATCCATGGACAGTAATTCTCTCCAATATCTGACTTGCAGAAAGCACTGGATTTACTTGAGCCACCAGTGAATGATTTCTGTGTTTTATTTTGTTCCTCCTGTGGGCAGAAGCAGTGTGCTCTGACTCTACTGGAAGTTACAAAAGCTTTGACTACAAGCTGACACACGAAATGTCTCATTGGTTGAGAAGAAACTGAAGGACTTTTAACTTTGGTCAATTTATATAGCATGTGTGCGCACATGCACACACACACACACACACACACACACACACATATAATAGGCATATCAATGTCCACTCAGTT
>NW_022900929.1:73436286-73522850 GCF_012274545.1 Fukomys damarensis
CACACACACACACACACACACACACACACACATATAATAGGCATATCAATGTTCCCACTCAGTTTTGTTAAATAACATTTTCCTGACTAGAAAACAAATCAAACTTTGTTTGAATTTTAAGAAGTATATGAAAGGCTCGAATTAAAAAAAAAAAACAACAAAAGAATCGCTTGTGAACACTTCACCCAAGGATCACTGGTGTCAGTAGTTTGACAAAAATGATTTTGGCCTCTGTTCAAATGTATACTTTAAATACTTTAAATCGAATTATGCAGCACTTATGTGATTTACAGAATGGTTTTTAAAAACCATTTGTTTCGGTGGTGCCACGGAGTAAGGGTCCTACCCCTGAGTTACACCCCAGAGCCCCTCCTTTTTTTAATCCACTGAATCATGAACACTTCAATGTCCAATTTTATCTGTGGAGCCAGTGTAAGGGGTTTCTTCAGGGTGGAAATATTTATTATGTAAACATTTTATTACATACTGACTTCATCTATGTTACGTTCATCCTCTCTCTACTGAGTTGACAAATATTTATGACAGACCCACTGTAAGTCAGGCACTGTTCTGGGCAGTGGGAACATAGAAGAGAATCAAACAGGCAAAGTCGTTGCCACCTTTGAATTCACAAGAACACCAGGAAGCCACAGTTGTCCCCATTTCACAGATGAAGAAACTGGGGCACTGAAACAGAACAATTTGCAGTGGGACGCGGATATGTGGTAGCCCTGTGACTTAAACGGACACAATCTCACAGCCAGGGCCCGTCACAGGGAATCACTGCTCCGCGTGAGGAAAGTACTTGGTCTGCCGGTGCTGCTGCTTGCCTGGCAGGCGTGTGCTGCGGAGTAAGAGTCTGCCCAGCTTCACCACTTACAAGCTATGTAACTGCACAATTTGCTTCACTTTTCTGAGCCTCGGTTTTCTGATTTACCAAATGAGCACACCGTGTTCTTGCGAGGAATCGACAGCATGATGCCTACCAAGTGCAGTGTCTGGAATAGGGCTTGATAAATGCTATTAACTGTCCTGAGTGTTATTATTATTGCTCGTGTTGTGACATGGTTTTGAGGCTATTAACTGGGTACCTTTGCAAGTTGCAGGCTGAAACTGCTGCTTTTTGTTCCGATTTTCACTCTTCTCTCACTTTCCCACCCAGGAAACAGCTGCACATTTGGGCAGAGGGACATACAAAGCAGTGGTAGACAGTCACATTGCCACCACAGATGTCCCTGCCTTGGCTGAGGACAGAGGACAGAATCCACTTTTCACAGAGGACTGCAGATGTTCTCCTTCAGCTTGGGTCAGAGGGGCCACTTAGACACAGTGTGGGTACTGCTGGCTTTCCGTTTGGAATGGAATATTGCAGAATATGCACGCACTTATCCAACACGTATTGAAGACCTACTGTGTGCTGGGCTGCCTTGGGAATACAAAGATGAGTGGGATATACTCCCTGTCTCCTTGGGCCTGGAAATGCAGACAGAGACAGAACACACATAAGCAACCACAGTGCAGTGTGAAGTGTTCTGTGTGTTGCAGACAGACAAACAGTGGCGGATCTCAGAAGGAGACATTGCGTCAAAGAGGCTCGGAAGGAGACAAAGAAGATTTCCTCCACCTTGGAGGGTGTGGTGTGTTATCAGACTGTAAATAAGGGAAGGGCTTTACTAAGCCGATATAGGGCGCAGCACAGACTAAGGTGGAGGAAATGACAGAAGGGCAGACAGAGAGAGGTGAGTGATCTGCCCGACTAGATTGGGGTGTGGTGAGCCCTGCTGTTGGGCAGGGCCACCTCCATCCACAACTCTGCCCCCCGATTACCTTCCATAATCGATGCCCTTCTGGTCATCGGGTCATAAACAGAAGGTTGCTGGGCTAGGATTCGGGAAAAGTGTTTACCCACAAAAGCAACACAGGCTCAGTTAGCCTTTGCTGTCCTTTCTTTTCTCTTCCTGGGAATGTGGATGAGACTGTTGGAGGAGTAGTCTGAGGTCATGAAGCGATAAGCAGAACAAAAGCCATGAAGAGACAGGAGGATCCTGCGTCCATCACTGGGTCTCTACTCCTAGACCGGAGGCTTCTTAATTTCTTATTACGTGAGCAAATAGCTCTTTGAAGCCAGTTTATGTCGGATGTTCTGTTAACTTACAACCAAAGGCATTTCTGATCAGTCGAGGAGCAAGAGTGTCTCATGGGATAGAAAACCACAATAAAAAATGAATGGACTCTGTATTACGAAGGGCCATAAAGTTTACACACAGAATGAGTGTTCCTTATGCAGTGTGCAGGTCTGGGATGGCAGGTCAGTGGGAGCACCTGCTTAGCCTGCCTGAGGTCCTGAGTTCAATCCCCAGCACCACCAAAGCAAGATCCCTCTAAACTTCACAGGGAATGGGAAACGGACAGTTTCTGAACAATAATGATGCTGAAACTGACCTTTAGGTACATTTATCCAGCAACAAAAGAGAAAGTGCTTGGAGAAAAAAAAACTAAGAAACAATTCTAATGGTTGCTTAGGGTCTCCCTAACATGATGATCTCTCCCACTAGAGTATGTGTATAATTTGATACATACAGTTGGACGCCTTATCAATTTATGTAAAGTATACTTACAAAACATATTTGTACTACTAATTTGTAACATACAGTCTAAAAATACTCTTTTGCAACCAGACTGTGATTCCTTCCCCCCATTTAAAGCAGAACCTCCAGGCAGCAGAGAGTAGCAATAGACCACGGTGGGAGGAAGCCAGGGGAGAGACACTTACAGGAAGAAGGGACAGGTCTTGACAACTGTGTAAAAGTGGCAGGACCACGGAGCAGGACTAAGAAGTGGGGGATAACTCCAAGACTTCAGCCCTGTGTTGCTGCAAGTTTCCGGAAAGAAAATGAAAAGCAGGCAGAAGGCTAGGGGCTGAGTGCAGGGTGGTGGGAGACGAGGGCTCCCCCGGCCACTCACTTCCACAAATGGATGCTTTCCTACCGTTCATATCGGGTGGGCCTCGCCAGGAAGGCCTCCTGATACTACAGCTTAGTCCGGAGGATGTAAAGATCAGTAAGACACCTTGAGAATCTCACAGCTCTTCCATTTGTAAACATTTGTTTAATGTCTACTGCTAACCTAGCTTTGCGTCAATGAACACAATGCAGTATGGTTAAAATTTGGCCTTCCTGGCATTTGATGAAGGAGAAAGACAGATAAATGAACCATGACGAAGCGATGCCAGATGGAGGTGTGTAGGGGAAATGCTGGGACTCAAGAGAGATGTCTGGGAAGTCTTCACAGTGGAGAGGATCAGCTCAGTGCTGGGCAGATAAGAGCATCCCAGGCAGGGCCATGGCCTGTGGCAGGAGGCGCGCCCTGAGCTGGCTGCTCTCAGGCTGCGGTGACTACAAGGTGGGTGGGGGTGTAACGAAATGGATTAAGCAATTGAGTGAATGAAGCCCAAAATGCCACCTGCAATTGCCCTGCACCATTTGCTTAATCTCTCTGAGCCTCCCTCTACTTTTCTGTCAAATGGGGGCAATTTCGTGGGATTTATTTTGAGGATTCAATTGGCTAATGAATGCTTAACAAGGTGCCAAGCACAGAAAATGCACAGTAAATGTTAGCGGTTGTGATCAGGTAGACCACAAGGTGGGACCCAACTGGCATTTCAGAAAGATAGGTAAGATAGATGTGAGACCAGAAGTGGAGAGCCTGGGACAACGGTGGTGATGGCCCTGCAGGAAGCGTAGAGCATAATCTTCAGTCAACCCACATAGTTTCTTAGGAAAAAGGGGGAGGGGAAGGGGAGAGGGGTGGGGAGGGAAGGAAGAGGAGAAGAAAAGGAAGGAGAAGGAGAAGAAGTTAATTGGCCTGGCGTGGTAAACTGTAAATTCAAAGGAGGCAAAACAATGACAATAACAAACTCCTAGTAGGCTGGGAAAAAATTTTGGAGTTTATGGACTTGACTGCCTGGGTGCTGGTCTTTTCTTTAGTTCTCTGAGAGAGGTGACTGTACTCAGTGCAGTATCGCCTGCACTTTTCCACTGAATTTTACCAGACCATGGCCACTGTGCATGGTGCTGGGCACTTTGCCTACACATAACACATGTTTGCTGAGTTCACTGTGCGCGAAGTTTTGGTAAAGTGTCACGATGTTTAGCGTGAGATCCAAGTTTGTTCTAAATGGCTGTTCTTGGACTGGAAAGCCCTGGACATCATTGATGTATAATTTTTTAAAGTTTGAAAATGTAAAAGCAACTGAACTTACAAACAACTCTGAAAATGCAACCACTTTTTTAAAATACTGTAATACCCAAAACAAAACAAAACCTCAAATTTTTTTCTCATAAAATTTACACAGGTCCCAAACAATTGAACCTGGTTCTGCAGAACTGTGCTGAGTTCTCAGCTCTGTTGGCCTCGGAATGATTTCTTCTCGGGAGGGAATACTCACAAACTTGGGTTCACCAGCATTCCCCACAGGTCATTTGATCTGACTGAGGGAGGTACGCTACAGAAAACCACCAGGGACGTCGTGACTTTCTCTGCCCAGAATCTATGGTGTGCCACATGACTGATCGCTGCCCTGTACTGACACCCTGATAATGGACTGGCCTGTGCCCGCTAACAGGAGGGAGTACGACCTCAGGGGTTACAGTTGACAGGCCTAGCTGAGACTACACTTGGCTTTGCTGACTGACAGCGGAAGCTCTGTTGTGCTTCTCCAGCGAGGGAACCACATCTGGGCGCTCATGGCCTTACCTATGGTTAGGGAATGAAAACCACCAGACAGCACATGTTTCTGGAATAAAATCTAGCCAGCCTCAGGAGAGCTGGTTCACTGGTGCCTTCTTGAACAACCCCCTGGCTGGCGAGACTCTTCAGACAGATGTATTGTTCAATTGCCTTCTAGGTATTTTTTTCTTAATATTTTCCCTTCTGAATTATAAAAATATAACAAACACTCGTCACAGAAGTTTGGAGGAAAAAGGCATTTTACCTACAATTTTGATAATCATTTCTAGGTTAGGTCACCAAGTTTCAACTTCATGGTCCGCATTTCAAAAACAACAAATTCTCTTATGAGCTGCATTTCAAGGGAAGGCAACAGCGCAATCTTTGTCTTGGCGAACTGTAGGCACAGAGAATGAATAAACAAGCTCGGTGGCTAGGGGAAATTGCCTGTTTTGTTTTTTGTTTTCGAAATGACGGTGAGAGGTAGAAGGTGGTACATTTGAGTAGACTCCTCTACATGGTAAGAAGGATGTTCTTCTACAGATATGGGGGTGCAGTCACACATTTTAGGGACTCCTGCAAGCTACATGCAGATTACAGTAAGTAGATCCCCATCCATTCCCACAGCTTTCTAGCAGTGTTGCAGCAGGTGTGCATACTGGGTATAAGTCAGTGATACAACAGCTACAATGTTACTGTAATGTAAAGGAGGAAACAGAAAGACAGGTAGAGTGAAGGGAGTGCAGGAGGTACACCTGACGGTGTGCCCGGTGCCCCTGTCCTTCACGTGATGACCCTATACATCCATGCTAATATTTAGTTCTTTTTTTTTTTCGTACTGGGGATCAAACTCTGACCTTGCTTTTGCAAGGCAGGAGGCAGCACCAGTGAGCTAAACCCACGGCCCAATGCTATTTAGTTCTCACGCCAACCACCAGCACTTGAGATGGTTCCTTTGCATCCAGGCTCTCACAATATTTACTTTCTCTCTAAGGTTTGGAGGAAACTCTGCCCTGCTTTCCCATGCTTCATTAAGAGCTGCAACTTACTGGCTCCCAGGCAACATACTTTCTCTGGCTTGAGCAGCGCTACTAAAATGCTGCGTGAACCACTTTAAACTGGGAAATTTCGTGGAAAAATATTAATATCTCACTTCTCTTGTCAGATCCAAATATCTGGTCATCCTGGGGTAGAACTCGTAAATGACACTTGCCGGCGTAAATGACATTTACCCCTTGAGGCATGGCGGCCACTTTTCCTGGGAGCCCTCCTGCGGCAGGATGCGGGGCCACAGGGCCGTCCCTGGTTTCACTGTATCAGCGCTGTTGTGCTTCTCACGCTAGGGAACTACGTCTGGGTGCTCATAGCCTTTCCTATGGTTAGGGACTGAAAACAACCAGACAGCATATGTTTCTGGAATAAAATCCAGCCAGCTGCAGGCAAGAGATGTCTCCTGGCTCCTTGTACCCAAGCGGGCCTGCTGCTCTGACAGTCCGCACCCTAGCATTCTCGGTCGCTTCACGGGTTCAAGCTGCAAGGACTGGTCCTGGGTTCTAATCCCCACTCTACCCCAAACTGCTAGTGTGACCTGCTCCAGGTCTCCCCCTGCGGATTTCCCTGCCCTCACCTGTGAAGTGAGGCTGCAGCCCTGACAGTATATGACCTCAGACTGCTACAGAGCTTTCTCTGGGCCCCTAACAGCCTCCTCCCTCCCTCCCTCCCTGGGCGGGTGATGGGGCGACTGATGGGAGATGAAGAAGGAGAAAGAACCCCTGGGGTGGGAAGGGAGAGGAGGAGAAAAGCAAAGAGGGAAGCTCAAGATGCACGGGAAGGGCGAAGAGAAAGAAGCTCTGAAAGCGCCTGTTCCAAACACTCGGGAACGAGATACACAGAAACAGAACTGCTTTATATGTCAAACAAAATTATGTGACATTTAAAGAACAATACATATTCAGCACAAAAAACCCCATAAAACCCTGAAAACTACAGAAGTAAAGAAATAAGTCAACTCCATTTGTGCCACTGAAGGTCAAGGGCTGCTTAGCTTTAGGAATATGATCTTCCTAATCTTTTTCTTTTTTTAAACACTGTTTTTTCTAGTTGAGATTACATATAAACGTCACTTGTTCTGAAAACAAAGAAGTCGCAGAGTAAAATATTCAAGTTATGCTGATACATTTTTTGTTCACTTTTCTAACAGATTTTTAGGCAGGCAAACTACAAGAAGGTACAAAACAGAACAAAAATGTTGACCAAAATATTTCTTTACCGCAATATTTCTTTTTTCATTGCCTTTTCACCTTCCTGGCATAGGTCAAGGGTTTTTACTAAAGGTTTAAAATAAGACCAATTTGCAAAGTTTTAATGAAGGAATAGGTCCACATTCTGTCTTCTGGGACTAAAGAGCATTTTCGCACATTCATTTTTCTTTTCTTTCTTTCTTTAAATTTTGAGAAAAGACTTTTCTTCGGGAGGCGCTGAGGTGGCAAGTCAGGGGTTCCTTACATCTATGATTCCATTTGTCAGGAGCTGTGTACTGTTGGCGAGAAAGCACTCCTCACACTGAGGATTCTGCTAGTGTTCTCCACGCAGTTACCGTTCAGTTTTAAACAACCTCTTTCTGGATGCAGAAAGGTAAGGAGATGTGATGAAAAATGTTTGCAAAAGCGAAAGGATAACCTCCTCTCTCGCAGGAGCTGAGAAAACATACCTGTGACTTTTGGTGCCACAAAGTGTACTCGGGAATGAGCACAGCAGGCACAGGAAAGGGGAGAGGCCGCAGCTGCCTGGGCAGGCTCTTGTTCCTGGCTCAGCTCACCTGATCTGCCAGGGCGTCTTATCCGAATTGAACTACTTGGCTTATTTTCTGCTTTGTTGATATCCAAGCTGGCTTTCCTTTTTTTTTTTTTTTTTTTTTAACTGAGAATGCTGAAGCCTGGGGCATACTTCTGGGTGTTCTTAAGACTTAAATGCCCTTGCTCAAAGAGTTAAAGATCTCTGAGAGTGCAGCAAAAGAAAGATAAAGTAAGTCACTCACCTACTGGAGATGCTCCCCTTGTCAGCTACCAAAACAAGGTCTCAGAAATATGGAATGCATTCAACAGTTTAGGGAAACTCTACCATGTAAAGCCAAGGATTAGTATTGGATTTTTTGAGCAAGAGAAAGTTCTCATTGTAATAATTTATCTTTGAGAACAAGGGTTTATTTTTCATTTATCAAGAGCTTAACATTTCCCTCTTAGGAGAAAAAAATGCATTGAGGGATACATTACACTCAGGAAAACACTAACGGTATATTTTTGTTTATAGTTTCAAATTTAAGACTTCTCTTCAAGATTAAAAAAAAAAAATACTTCCAGTGCTAGGGGCATCACTTTGGAATCGTTCCCAGAGGTGAAGTGTTGGGCCTTGTTTACAGCTCTGGGAACTGTTTTAGCCTTCAGGGAGAAGAAAGTTGCCCCAAAAGGAGTTTCTAAATGAAAGTGAAAAGACCCCAAAGTATCCACTCTGCTGCTTCAGTGGTCATCACAGTCCTGGAGCCAAAGGAAGCTTAGTGTTTGCAAATTGTCAGCATCTAGCCCTGGAGACAAGGCAATTCCACTGATCTACTGAGAGCAACTTTAAATTTTTGTATCAATTACACTTATTAGAAAAAGAAAAGAGAAAAGGAAGAAGGAAGGAATACCCTTTCCAATAATGTGGTTAGAATGAAAGACGGGCTTAAAACACTCACATCTAAGGAATACAACTGTAGCTCTTACAGTCCTAAATTCCACTGTGTGACTAAAGTCTCAAAGGATAAGCAGGTTCACCCAAGGTCGGGACAAGGGTTCTGTGGTTGAACTGTACTCAGAATTCTCATTCAGCATTAGGCACGCTGAATCCTTTTGAGTTTCATGGTGCTTGCTCAAATTGTAAACAAAAAACTTCTTGCTGAAATGCTGGTGGGAGGAAAAAGCCCCTGCAAAAACATTTGAAAATGAAACACTCCCAGTGCATAATCCCTTCCCCTGCTACACAAGGATTTCAAGTAAGTGAAAAAGAGAAAAATGCATATGAGATTTTCTTTCTCCCTATAAGCAGAGCGTCTGTGCATTTGAATCTCTCCCCTGTGATGTGCTGATGTCGGACGTGTTCTCTCCCACCTTCTTCCTGGTGGCCTCTCGCTCATCTCTGACTTTCCAGCACTTCCTCACTGTAGAGGCTCCAAGCAGGGCAGAGGCTAAGTTGGCATCTTGGTCCAGGTTCCACCGGTGTTGGACAGTAGCTCTCAGGGAATTCCGAAGAGGCCGCTTGGCTGAGCTCGTAAAGTTCACTGTTGTGATACCACCAGCTTCTGGCCTTTCTAAATAGCCACAATTCACTAAACTCCAGCCCCAGTCCTCTGGGAGAGCTCCTTAACTGAGGAACACCCTTAGAAAGGTTGTTGGGGCTTCTGTGTTGTGGTAGCCATGGAAGCATTAGGGTGTGGTGACAGATTAGGCAGCGGGCAGAACCATTATATGCTGCCAGATAGAATTATCCTTTGATGTACACTGGGGTTAAATTGTTTTCTTCCTTTTGATATATTTAAAATTAAGATTCCGTGTTAATCCCTAATTAATTCCAAGATCAAACTTCTATTTTGGCTCCCTGAGTGAGTGACGCTGGAATGCTTTTAGGGAAGTGAAGCCATAATAAGATATTTTCTTGTTACCTTGTGGCATGGTTATCAGGCGTGACTGTATTAAGTATGAGCATCAGAATGGCATGAGCTGAAATCAGAAATCATTTAAAGTTTGAAACGGGGAACTCATGTCAATAGCTGTACATGAAAGAAAAAGAAGGCTAGAAACTGCTAGCAAAAATGAAAGTCCACCTTAGTGCAAAAGTACTCAAAAAGTTGGATGTAATAGTAAAACACTACTTGTAAAACTGAAAAGAGTTAAATACTAAATGTAAAAGCTCAGCGTGAAACAGATGAATTGTCTACTAGCTGGAAAAGGTGAAGGTGAGAGAAAAGCAGAAAAAGGAAGAAACTTGTGGCGGATCAGAGCCTTTTCCAAACTGTAATTTGCAAAGAAAGTCACCTTTCCCTTATGTAGGGTATGGTAGGAGCCTAGATGGGGTCAGGGACAGCTGACTGGGGCTGGGTCCAGACAAAACTGGGAGGCCAGCTGGGGCTTAATGAGTCACCCTCTTAGACATCCCCAGCACTCTCACCTCAAGTGTTTCCATGTGGGCCGCAGGAGAATTATTTTTTTTATACTAGGAAAATCAAAGAGCATAGTAGTGGCCACACAATGATGCCAAGATTTGGCAACCGTGCATCACAGATCTGCAGGCCAATCACAATGCAAAACACTTAGACCCTTTATCTCCACGCACGCGCAGTACTCACTGGACTATGAGTCTGGGATGTTGTTTTTCATTTATTTATTTTGCAGTACCGGGGATCCATCTCAGAACCTTGCACTTGCCAGGCAGGTAATGGTGCCACTGAGCTAAATCCCCGGCTCCAGGTTGTTGTTTAGAGGAGAAAAGTTGTCATCATCCCGATGGCGACCAACTTTTGGATCCAGCTCTCTGCTCTGCCTCAAGGAATGGGGAAACTTCGTGTTTTGATCATGGTTTTCTGTTAGCTCTCCTGGTCCTTGAAGTGGGTGACGCGGGTGATTTTGTCCCTCTCCCTCCCATCGCTAATTAGGGCCCTGCATCCCCGGAAGGGCGCTGTGCCCCCCCCCCGCATCCCTTCAGAGGAGGCCTGCACCTGGTCTACTGGTTGCTAAGCATTTTCACACCATCTGCTACCAAGACTTCATTTTATGAGGCTCCTGGTCAGCTATGTAAGACAGCTACAGTTCAGAGGGGCACATATTAGGTCTGGCATTATCAGGAGATTTGGGTTCATGTGCCGCTTGTCCAAGATTAATCTGGAATTCCCAAAAGCAAACATGCACCAATATCCAAAACATTCTGTCTGTCCTTTCGATAGTGCTGGGGATTGGACCCAGGGCCTCCCCTACACTGGACAAGTGATCTTCCACTGAGCTGCATTCCTAGCCCTCCATAACTTCTGGGGTATCCACACGATGCTCTAAGTAGAAAATACCACATCTAACCTCATGTGATGGGCAACAGTCAAAACACAGGGCACTAAAAATATTGTGCATACTGCGTGTAGAAAGTGTCCATAGAGTATGCTTGCATTTTGCCTTTAGACTTCAGTCTCACCCCCAAGATATCTGCTTATCTAAATGGGAATACCCCAAATATGAAAAACAATCCGAAACACTTCTTGTCCCAAGCATTTTGGATAATGAATACTTGACCTGCATTATATATTCACACCTTCAGCAAGGGGATGAGCTGCCTGGTCTGCTCATCTCAGGCACAAATGTGGGTGAGGACCTGTTGGTAAATACAGTTCTTCCTGTCACACATATGTGGAAAACATGCAGGGCCCTCCTACATAAACACAACCTCACCACAGGTGGGCTGTATGTTGGAGTTATTAAAGCCACTGAGGTCTTACTGGTTCAATGTCTTAGTTATTTCTCGTTGCTGAGACACCCACAAGTTAAGGGAGGAAAGCTTTATTTAGCTCGCAGTTTGTAGGGGTTTCAGTCCATAATCAGCCGGCTCCATGGCAGGGTGACATGGCAGACAAGCATCACAGCAGAGAAATAGCTCAAGGTGGGCAGAAGGTACCAAAGCAAGCAGAGGGACAAGACAAATCTCTTGGTGTCTCTTCTACTGTATCTAGACTACAAACATTAGGGCAGTGTCAAACCAATCAGTGGACTGATTTAATAATCACCCACCCTTCATCCTAGCATTGTTCCATGAATCAATCACACACTCTAGACCCAGGCACCTCTGAAAAAGCCCACCTATGACTGCATGAGGCTTTGGGATATCTAGACACAACCAGAATAACCTACTAGGCCTCAAAAATTAGCCAGAAGTCTTCAGGTCCAAAGTGTTTTGGGCTCCTTTTATTGATCTGGCTGCCAAAGGAAGAGTCTTACACTGCCCCAGACCTGCTTAGTTAGAATCTCTAAAAGAATCTCAAGGCCAGAAATTCCATTTTAAGCATTCTTCGGGAGATTGTGACTAATATAAAGATGAAAACCACGAGTTCAGGGGCAAATCCAGAAAAGTACCTAGTGTTGATGGTGCCATAGGCCAGAGAGAAACCACATTTGTTACTGCTCAGAGGTCTGTCGATGTGATTTTGGAAATGATTACTAAAG
Organism: Fukomys damarensis; assembly: GCF_012274545.1. Taxonomy (NCBI): domain Eukaryota; kingdom Metazoa; phylum Chordata; class Mammalia; order Rodentia; family Bathyergidae; genus Fukomys; species Fukomys damarensis. Next base: position 73,448,250 of record NW_022900929.1, read on the forward strand.
AGTGTGTGCGTGTTATACATGTGTATGTGTGTTGCACATGTGTGTGTAACTATTTGAGAGTGTCTGAAAGCGTTTCAGTGTGAGGCGGTACATCCCTGAGAATGTGTGTTTGGGAATAGTGTTTCTGAGTATATGTTTCAGAGAGAGACCATGTACTTGTGTTTGTGTGTGTGTGTGTGTGTGTGTGTGTGTGTTGGGGGAGTGTGCACATGTATGTACATGTGTGTTTGCACTGCAGAACAAACAGCTCTTGGATTTATGGTGACACCACTGGTTGCCTCTGAGTCCATGATTTTGCTTGGGTTTCCACAGAACAGAGCTGGAGGCACCCTTGTCCAATTTGACCCCAGTGAATGCAGTGAACGGGGAACTCACAGTGCAGCCAGCTGAAGAATCATCTTTAGCCTACGTCAATCCTCACCAGAGCAGCTGCACAAACTGCCTCTTTATAAAAGGTTTCTTAAGAGATCTCTGAGCTTGACCCAAACTAAAACTGGGGGCCAGGACTCTTGTGAGTCAGAAGGCTGGCTAGTTCCTATTTTGTAGAGGGTAATTTGCATCCCGATAGACTAAATATACTTTTGTCACATTTCAAACACAACTGGACAGTGTTGAGTGCCTTTTATTCAACTATATGTGAGACTGTCCTGTTTCTGCATGACAAATACCAACCCTCAGTTTTCCCTTGTTCTCTCAGTCTTTCTTCTCTTGGGTGGGCCCAGTCTTTCCCTCTCAATTCAGTTTGGTTCAATTTAACATTCATTCAGCACAAGTGAAGAACTTCCGAAGTCCCAGGGGCTGGCCTAAGTGTCACTGTGTATTTGCAGGCCAGAGTGGAGTAGGAGAAGGTCAAGGAAGCAAGGGAAAGAAGACCCTACCTATTCCCGCCCTCAACAAGTTTCTAAACAAATAACTACACTTAACATGTAATGAATGTAATTTACCAAAAGTTTTAGAAACAGAAAGATTTTTCTCTTGGAAGTCTGGGAGAGTGCACTTCATCATAGTTTTGAAAAAGGCTGAACGGTTTCGTACCACATTTTCTTGAGCCTTGACATTTTTGTTATATGTTTTTCACATTATGATGATGCTTATAACTAAAAATACACTGAACACTCGTTCTCATACATACGTATGCATTCCCCACAACAAACCTGTGTAATAATAGACAATTGAATCATCCCAATTGTTCAGAAAAGAAAATTAAGTAAAAGAGAAATTAAGTAGCACATCCAAATTCATGCTGTAGTATACATAAATTTTATATTTTACACCACCAACCACCAGATGTTTCCTTTTACTTTTTTTTTTTTTTTTGCTTACACAAAAATTTTCCTGCCTAGGTTAGCTGCATTTTAAATTTTCCTTCAATGTTTCTATTGCTTGGTGAGAAGGCTGACTACAGATTTTAGATTTTCATTTTGCCCTTAATCTGTATACATTTGGGGTAATCGCAGAAGGCCCAACTTGATGTATCTTTTGCATATGGAAAGAGGACCAAGAGATGGAGGGAGGAAGGAGAGAGGGGAGGGGAGCGGGAAGCAAAAAGAATTACAATCTGTTGTGTGTGTGTAACAACTCCCCACGATGAGTGTAATTATTGTGCCCTGCAAACATGTACTAATAAACTAAAAAAACTTAAAATATGAAGACAGGGAGAAAAAAGAATACAGGCCGAAAGTGAGTTTCTCCATGCTGCTTGTTTATTAGCAAGAGATCAACAGGGCGGTCCACTGGGCTGGCGCGGCTGGGGACTGTCAGCCTGGACCGACGCCAGTGAGGCGGCATCGCCAGCTCTTCCTGCCCTCCGTGGGCCCTCTGACCCACGGAGATTTCTGGGCAGGGGAAAGTACAAGCTTTTCAGCCTGAGCCCTTCAGACTGTTGTGCTTTCAAACACTCAGGAATGCCAACGTAACAGCCACACGCTGAGTCCCCACGGAGAGCAGCAGCGTGGCACGGGTATCGAGAGTCTTAGGAGACAGACAAAATACGTGCCAGACCCTGGCTTTGCCACTTACTAGTCGTGTGCCTGACTCGTCTCTTCGTGCCTCAGTTCATACCTCTGTGGAATGGGGTGAGACTCTTCCTGAGGGGTCTGTGTGGGTAAGGACTGAATAAAGTGACATTTGTAAAATGCTCAGTGTAGTGTCTCCCTCCTAGTAAGTGAGCCGTACTTAGAATTTGACTGTAACAGGGGAAAGCACAGCACAGCGCCCTTTAATGGAAGAACAGGATCAAAAGAAAGCTCTGAATTGAGGGTTCTGCCAAAGAGAACTTCTGAAGTGAGTGTGCTGGGCCATGCCCTTGGCCTTTGTTTCCCCACCTGCCTCAGGAAGGGTGCTCATCAAAGCACAGCATGGAGAGGAGCTGTGTGGGGAGCCGGGAGCGGGGAGGTGTCACAGGTCCGAAATGTCCTCCTCTGTGCGCTGCTCCCTAGCCCAGTGCCCCAGACACACCCACAGCTCCAACTGTTTCAACCTCACCCCACACCTCCCGAGGGTAGCCTTGTGAGGGGGGCCTGAAGGCCTGGCTCTCTTTCCGCTTCTCTAGGAGGCCAGGCCAACTTTCCCGTACCACACCCCAGCCTGGCTTCACACCTATGAGCTCTGAACTTCCCTGGCGTCTTTCTCGTGGACGGGGGGTGGGGGACTTAGGGGTGTGCTGTTTCAGTCCCACACATTCGGGGACTTCCCACGTCCTTCTATTACATGTGGGCATTTCACTCCAGTATGGCCTGAGGACACGGTTTATGTGCTTTCTCTTCTTCTGATTTTGGAAAGATTTGCTTTCGTGTTACTGAACACTCAGTGGGTCCTGGAGAAGAATATGTACCAGGCTGCCGCTAGATGGGGTGGTCTATGAATGTCACCTAGTTGGACAAGGCTGTTTAGATCGTCAATACCCCATCTGAGTTCTGCCTCTCTGCTGTAACAGTTCCTGAGGAGGTGTGTTGAAGCCTTCTATTATAAATTGTCTATTCTTTATTTGCAAGTGTCAATTTTTACTTCATGTGTTTTAAAGCTTTATTGTTAGGTGCATACCCACTGAGGATCAGTACTTTTCTCACTATATCCAGTCTTTTTTTTAAAATTGAGTTTATCCAGTCTTTATTGCTGAGAACCTTTGCTTTTCTGAGGTCTACTTTGTTTAAATTTGTCACAGCACCTCCAGATTTCACTAAGTTGGTGTTTTAATGTTATATCTTTCTCCTTCTTTTAATTTTTAATCGGTCTTTACTTTTAAAGTGGGTTTCTTCCTACAGAAAATAGGAACAGAGAGGGTCTTTACCTTAATCTGATAAAAGCCACCTATGACAAACCCAAAGCCAACATCATACTAAATGGTCAAAAATTGAAAGCTTTCACACTAAAATCAGGAACAAGACAAGGATGCCCACTATTACACTCCTATTCAATATAATTCTGGAAACATTAGCCAGAGCAATTAGAGAAGAAAAAGAAATAAAAGGAATAAAGATAGGAAAGTAAGAAGAGAAAATATCATTATTTGCAGATAACATTATACTCTACATAGAAGACCCCCCAAATCTACACCAAAACATTTCCAGATTTAATAATCAAATTCAGTAGCATAGCTGGATACAAAAACAACACTAAAAAATTCAGAGCATTCCCATATACAGATAACAAACTCACTGAGAAAGAAATTAGAGAAATAACATTTCACAATAGCACTGAAAAAAATAAAATACTTAGAAATTGATCTAACAAGGGAAATAAAGGACCTATCCATAGAAAATTACAGTACTCTAAAAAAGGAGATTGAAGAGGATGTCAGAAGATGGAAAAATATCCCCTGCTCTCAAGTAGGATGAACTAACATAGTAAAAATGGCCATATTCCCAAAATTGTTACACAGATTTAATTCAATCCCAATCAAATTACCATTAGCATACCTCACAGAACTAAAGAAAACATTCCTAAAATTCATTTGGAACCAGAAGAAACCTAGAATAGCAAAAACAACTCTGTGCAACAAAGGCAGGGCAGGAGGTGTCCCAATGCCTGATGTGAAATTATACAACAGAGAAAACACCATTTTACTGGCAAAAAGAAAAGGAAATGACCTGAAGATCCAACAGCAGACTAGAAGAGGCAGAAACAACACCCAACACACTCAGCCACCTCACCTCATCTTTGACAAAGGGGCCAAACACTTCCACTGGAGGAAGGGTAGCCTCTTTTTTTTTTTTTTTTTTTTTTTTTTTGTACCAGGGATCGAACTCAGGTCCTTGTGCTTGTGAGGCAGGTGGCAACACCACTGAGCTAAATCCCCAGCCCAAGGATAGCCTCTTTAATAAACTGTGCTGGAAAAACTAGCTTTCTACATGTTATCGATTAAAACTAGACCCATTTCTCTCACCAGGCACTAAACTAAACTCAAAATGGATCAACAATCCAAGTATTAAAACAGAAATACTAAATCTGCTGGAAGAGAGAATAGGTAAAGCTGTTCAGGACAGAGGGTCCACAATGACTTCATGAACAAAACCCAAACTGCATGGGAAATACTGCAAAGAATCAACAGCTGGGATCTCATCTTACTAAACAGTTTTTGCAGAAGAAATCACCAACAGAGTGAAAAGACAACCCACAGAGTGGGCAAAAATTTTTAGCTGGTAGTCCCTTGATAAATAAACAATATCTAGAACATACAAAGAATTGAAAAATATCTGACCTCCCAAATTGGAAGACCCAATTAAAAAAAGGGCATCTGAAATGAATAGACACTTCTCAGATGAAGAAATAGAAATGGCAAACAAATATACGAAAAAATATTCAACATCACTGGTCATCTGAGAGATGCAAATTAAAACAACACTGAGATTCCACCTCACTCTAGAAAGAATGGCTGTTGTCAGAAAATCAACCAACAACAAATGCTGGTGAGGCTGGGGGAGAAGGAATCCTTCTCCACTGTTGGTAGGAGTGCAGACTGGTGCAACCATTGTGGAAATCGGTGTGGAGATTCCTCAAAACATTAGGATTAGAGGTCCTATTTGACCCAGTTATACCCCTGCTGGGTATCATCCCAAGAGATTTAAAAACATCATACCACAGTAATATATGCACACCTGTGTTTATAGCGGCACAGTTTGAAATAGCTAAAACTTGGAAACAACCCAAATGCCCATCAACCGATGAATGGTTAAAAAAGATGTGTTTTTCTTTGTACAATACAGTACTACTCAGCCATAAAGAAAGATAAACTTGAGACATTTATAGCTAAATGGATGCAACTTGAGACTATATTCATAAGTGAAATAAATCAGACACACGTGTAGATACCGCATTGTCTCTCTGGTGTGAGAAACTGAAAGGACAAATGTATAATCGATAATATGAAACAGGAAGAAACAATTCAAAAGGAAAGGGAAACTGTGAAGGGGGAGGGGAGAAAAGAAGAGGAAAGGGAAAATAATTGAGGAAAAGAAGGAAAAACAGAAACAAAACTTTTGTAAATAAGGGGGTAGGAGAGGTTGAAGGGATGGGAGAAAAGGAGGAATCAAGCTCTAGCATGTACAGGTACAAACTCTCTTTGATGAATGCGACTGCTATGTATACTTAAATTATACTAATAAAGTTAATTAAAAAATAAAGCGGGCTTATTGTAAAGAGCATGTATCTGGATTTTAGTATTTCACCCAGTCTAGCAATTTCTCGCCCCCTCCCCCAGCTCCTTCTTTTCTTTTTTGCATTGCTGCGATCGAACCCAGGGATTTGTGGAATTGCACTCACTAGGAAAGTAGCAATCACTGGGCTGTATCTTTGACCTTGAGCTTTGTCTTTTAACTGAGATTTTTTTTTACATCATTCTTAGATTTTGTTGTTGTTGTTTTTTTGATTTTTTGTTTTTTGAGACAGGGTCTCACTATGTAGTTGAGACTGACCTGGAACTCACTGTGTAGCCCAGGCTGGTCTCGAACTCACAGTGATCCTCCTGCCTCAGCCTCCCGAGTGCTGGGATTACAGGCGTGCACCACCATGCCCAGCTACATTCTTAGATTATTATCATTTGATAAAATTTTACCATCTTGTCAGGTCTCTGTCTTTTAACTGAGATTTTTTTTTAGATCATTCTTATTTAGATTATTCTCATTTGATAAAATTTTACCATCTTGTCAGCTATTTTCTATTTATTGCTCTTGGTTTCTATTTCTCCCTTTTTCTGCCTTCCTAGATGTAATTGGGTATTTTTATTACCCCACTTTATCACTTATATTACCTATATGACTACATTAAAAAAACATTTTAAGTGGCTGACTTAGAGTTCTTAAGTACTTCTCAGTGAAAAAATTTGGTTAATTGTATTTCCTAAGGATAGACTGAGAGAACTGTGGTTTTTGTTTTCTACTGAAAAAGGACTTGGCTATAGTTTGATTCAAATAGCTTAAATTCAAATTAAATGCTGAGCCTGGCGTGATGGTACAGGCCTGTAATCCCAGCCAACACTGGAGAGGCTGAGGCAGGCGGATCCTCATGAGTTCTAGGCCAGTCTGAACTACACAGTGAATTCAAGGCCAGCATGAACTATATAGCAACACTGAGGCTCAAAAAAAGAAAAAGAAAAAGTAAACCTGAATATACAAATATGTAAATAAAGTGTTTGAAAAGCCAAATTGGATGCTGAAGTATGACATGACATTTCCATTTAAATAGGAATTTCACTTGCAATCAATGAACTTACATACTTTTAAACAACACAGAATATTAACTCTGAGTGAACCAACATACAGTTCTATATTTTTATGAAAGAAAAAGTGCAAAAAAGGAAACTGTGACGATGTCTTACATTGTTTGACTTAATTCTCCTGAAAAAGAAATTATAGAATCTTGCTCTCTTGGAAACTTCTAGAGAATTTTTCTCTCCCAGAAAAGTTGTGCTGTGTCTTGTTTGAGAGCACAACCTCTTGAAAATTTATGAATAATGCCCTAGGGAAGTCTACATGCTCTCCACACCAAATTTTGCTTATAACTTGAAGAATTTGCAGACTTCCTCGGGAGTGTTGAGCTTGTCGGATTCAGAACATCGGCCCTAGAGCGATAGTTACACTACCAACCAGCATTTCAACGTCCCAGGGACGTCGGTAGGCAGATCAACGGCGGCGGCCATTTCAGGTCTGCCCTGAGCTTCTGGCGGGGCACAATGGAAACTCTTGTCCTTCGCTTGCTGTTCAGCTGCCCCAAGTCCAGGTTGCTCCAGGCCCAGGTCTGAGTTTTGCCCCCTGCTCAGTCTCGGTGCCGCAGTGAGGCAATGTTGTAACCTCTTCCAGCTGGCTGTCTACACGGCCTGAATGTGTTATCCGCCTTCTTCCTATAAGGCAAAGAACACCACAAACAACTCCTTAAGCGGTGACTCCACACACCAGGACCAGGCAGCTCATGAGTGCACCTGTCACACCAATGTGAACACTGTCTTCAGGACAGGAAGGCATTGTTAGGCTACTCGTAATTTTGAAAGAACAGTCTCCCATTTACACTTTAGGAAGTCAGTCACAAGAATTTAACAGCAGGGAGCTCAAAGGAACCATCATGTACTCCTCCCTCATCCTTCTGCCAGGCTCCAAAATCTCCCTCCAGCTATAAAATATCCCAGGGTCAATCAAAAGAGTGTTCTTTGACCCCATGCAGTAAAATGTACATAAGCAAATAACACCTTTGACTTTATTCACTCCTCCACTAATGAACTTCCCATTGTTTTGCATCCCACCTTTTCTTTTCAACATCCCTCCTTTTGTTTTGTTGTTTTTATGGTTCCAGAGATTGAACCCCAGGCCTTCGCATTGAGCTACATCTCTAGGCTTTTTTATTTTTTAATTTTCAGACAAGGTCTTGCTAAGCTGCTCCATTACCCAGGCTGGGCTCGAGTTTCCCATCCTCCTGGCTTAGACTCCCAGGTGCTGGGATTACAGGTATGCGCCACCATCCCTGGCTCGTGATCTTTCCCTTTAATAAATCAGTTGATCGCCCATCTTTGAGTTAGTGATTTCATTTTCCGAAGTGCAAATCCTTAAACAGCAGGAATCAGTTCTGCTCCACCAAGCTCTGATTTGAAGTAAGAACAAACTTGCCCTTGAAAACTTGTGCTCCTGACTTCCGGCATGTGAGCTGACGTGAAGGGCTCCCATCAGCCCCTCCAACTGATGAGCTACGGCTGACAGACCTGCCTGGGATGAGACCTGGTCCCACGTGAGCATCATGAATCCTGCTTGCCCCTGGATCATAGTTTCAATTTTTATAAATATGTTGACAACCACATAATGAAAATAATGTCGTGTTTACAGGAACCACACTGACTGGGGCCCTGCAGCAGCAGCACTGGGTTGGGCCAATGTGTGGCCTAGAAGCTCACATTAGCAGCTGAGAGCTGCTTGGGTTTAGAGGGATTACCGCCGGGTGCATCTTGGGACCAGTCATAGGACTTCTTGTGCTGCACCACTTTCCTTGGCAAATTGGAAGTTTATTATTTTTAAAGCTTCCACACCCTTGAACAAAATGAACATATAAATACTAGAGTTTATCTTGTTTATAAGTGCATGGGAAATAAGTGATATTTCTTATGAAAACTTTAAAAACAAACCTCTTTTCCAAATTTACTAAAGAAAAATAGTTGAAGAAAATTTCATTCCTTAGAATTGATTGCAAGAGCCTCAAAGGGAAACAAAGGCATCCACTTTTGGACATTTGTGTCTTTTCAGCACTTTCTGAAATAATTGGAACGCCAGGTCTTTGGCATTTCTAATGGAACATTCTCAGGTACTCCAACCTGATAGCTTTGATTCCTCTTTATTCTTTGTAATAGTTTATACTCTATAAAAGATAAGCTTCTCTCCCACTATCAACTCTTCTTTCCTCTTGATAAACAATGATGCTATTTAATGCATTCCCAAGAAACTAAAATTAACTTAGATCCATTTCAAGGACTTCCTTATTTATGCACCAAACTCACGAACAATATCCTTGAAAATACCATCCAACAGAGCTCAGGTGTTCGCCTCTGTCTCCTCCTCCACCCTGACCATCCTTGCTATGAACAATCGCCCCTTTTCAATTGTTTGGCGACACTAGGAGGACTGAGGTATCTTTTGGTGATAAGATAAAGTGAAAATACATTTGTGGTTTGATTCTGCTTTTCTGAAAAAGAAATCAGAACTAGAAGGTGGACATTTGAAACTTGATACATTGTGATTCTTAGTTCTCTCCTTATATATGCTTTTGTTCTCAGCCTAAAATGAAATACCGCATGAAATTTCTGACATTCCGAGTTTTCCGAGCTTCTACACTGCACCACCTTAGAGAGCAAGGGGTTGACCTTGGGGTACAGTGCATCACCCGGGAAGGGTCAGTCACAACGATTTAACCCATGATGTTATGCAGCATTGACAACTACAGTGCTATAGACCAGGTCTGGGACGTCCCCCAGAAGCACAGGTATTGAAGATTTGGTCCCCGTAACACTACTGGGAAGTGGTGAGAACTTTAAAAGGTAAGGCCTACAGGAGGTTTTTGCCCATGGGAGTGTGACATGCTCTCCAAGGTGACTGTGGACCTTAGACTTTTCCACTTTTTTTTTTTTTTTTTTTGTACCAGGGATTGAACTTGGGACCTTGCACTTGCAAGGCAGGCATCAGTACCACTGAGCTAAATCCTTGGCCGTAGTCTTTTCTACTCTTGTATTCTTTTGCAACCTGGCCAGAAAGTGACCAGTTAGTGTCATCACATGCTGATACCATAATTTGCTGCCTCATTATAAGCCCAAGACCAATAGAACCAATCTACCATAGATGGAAGTTTCTGAAACTGTGAACCAAAGGAAACTTTTCCTTTTTAAGTTGATTCTCTCATGTATTTTGTAACAGTAACAGAAAGCCAACAAACACAATAACAACATAGTATTTGGCACTCTGAGAGTTCTATGTCATTAGTGGCCAAAGTGCCCACTTCAGAGTGACTTGCAGCAAGTTCAAAGAAGTGAGTCATTTCAAGAAAAATATCCTTTCTAACCGAGTGAAGAACAGGTATCAGAAAGAGAAAATTTAGTCATCTTCCACCCTCTTAATAATTGGGTTTGATGGGAGAGTTCTTTAGCAACTTTAAGACATGTTCAAATTCCTCATGCATTAAGAAATAGATGCATCTTAGCTGAAATAGCTCATTTGGGAGAGTGTTAGACTGAAGAAATAGATGTACCTTGAGACCATAAATTAAGTGACATAAATCAGCTACACCAGCTTAAATACTCCATGGTCTCTCTTACATGAGAAATCCAAATTACAAATAAAGAGCAAAATTAAAGACAGACAATAGGAAGAAGGGAGATAGATCTTTTTCTCAAGTGGGAAGGGGACCAAGAGATGGAGAGAAGGGAGAAGAGAGGAAGGGAAAGGGGAAGAAAAAAGGAATGAGTTGTGTTACACACATGTACCAATTCTACACAGGGAGTGCAAACATTACCCACTGCAAACATCTATTCATCTATTAATCTATTAGGAAAACACACCAGACACACATTATTTAGATATTTACTTGCGTTTTTTACGACAAGGTCTCACACGGTAGCCCACCTGGCCTCGAATCCCGAATGCTCCTCCCGATTGCCGGGTTCACAGGTATCTGCCACAGGCCTTGTACCTTACATGTACACCTGAGACAGAGTTTTAGGGCCAGGAGTAAGCGGAAGAGCTGTGGGTGCTCAGAGATGGGCACTCTGGAGAAGGGTGCCAGCCCGAGACACCTCCTGCCTCCTGCTCTCTGCCCTTGCATCGTCCGGGTGCTCCTGGCCCACCCCATGGAGCACCTCTGGGGGCTCGTGCACCCGATTCTGCTCAGTTCCACCAAGTATCCACGGTGTGTCCTTCATGTACCTCCTTCGATGCAGAACTAGACTCTGCCTCTCTCTCTGCCTTCAGCAGCCCCATCCTCAAGTGGGCGGAGGCAGTGAGGTCTTCCGCTGTCCCTCCACAGCTCTGGTGCCGTGCCTGGGAGCAAAAGCAGCTCAAACTCTGCACCAGAGAGCGGGGTGAGCGCTCATCCATCAGTATTAGTTGGAAGTTGGTGCTGTTTACATAGCCCTCGATCTAACCATTTAGCTTCCTGGAATTTTCTATTTATTCCACTAAAAATACATGTCTTATTTGCTATGAGGGCAGATAAAACACTGCTTTATGTATTTTTTTAAAGACCTCATTTAATCTTCACAACCATCCCAGGAGTGAGGTGCTGCTATCCTCACTGTACAAGTGAGGAAACTGGGGGCACACAGAGGTGAGTAACTTGCCTGTGGTCACCAGCTAGGATGAGGCAGAACCAGATTTTAAAACCATTGTGCTCCAGGGTTCTCGGCACTAACCGTCATCCTCTGCTCAAGCAGTCACCACAGATACACAAATGAGTCCATGACAGACCGGACACTCAGGGAAGATGTCATCCGGTTACCTGTCACAGGCCATGCTGGCCAAACTGAGGGCAAAAGCGAACTCATGGGTCGTAAAATAAATTTAATGGATTGTGACCAGAATTCTTTTAAATGTGATATGAAAAATAATAGATAAGAAATTACCAGAGAGCGAGGTTTGTTCTGTTTTTCCAGTAGTAGGGATTGAACTCAGGACCTTGCACTTGCCAGGCAGGCGAGATGCCACTGAGCTAAATCCCTGGCCCTAGAGGGTTTAGGGTGTTTTTTTTGTTTTGTTTTGTTTTGTTTTTACTTACATCTTTTCCCACTTACATGAGGCATGATCAAAACATATGGTGAATATTTGCACTTGATCTTAGCCAAAGGCCGAGAAGCAATTATGGCGAATGTTTAAATGCTTAAAATGTTTAAAAAAATGTGTTACAGTAGAAGATGCATTGCCATTAATCCCCCTCAAAATCCTCTCCTTCACTTCAAACACACTTATCCTATTGTTCTTGCCATTTTCTAAAGCAGCTCTGGAGTCCTCTTTCTTGAGTGTGTTTAGTTGCATTGTTGTGGCTGGCTTGATGTCCTACATCAACTCAAAACATTTACCTTACTTGGTCTTTTTGACATTGAGGAAAAGCCAGAAGTCACAAGGTACCAGATCGGAGAAATAAGGTGGGTGAGGACACACTGACGTTTTTACAAGCCCGTCTTTCCACTGGATGGAAACTTCAGAAAGTTGCAGGAGCAATGGGAAAAGTATATTTAAAGCAGGGAGGATGATGCCGATGGCATTTTAATGGTAATGAGTCTTTTGCTGTAACAAAATTTTAAAAACATTCATCATATGTTTTGATCACTCATGGTATGTGAGTCACATGCATAGGTCACACACTCAGGTGCATGATGGACTGCAGATCCTTCTGTACTCTTCCTGTGAGTTGTAGTCAGAACAGAAAGATTTAAAAGTCATGAGCCTGGCAAGGCAAATGCTAAATTAACAATTACACTTGTATTGAGTAGCTTTAAAGAAATAATTGCCCAATTTGGCATTGTAGCACTCTGGAATGTTAAAGCAGGAGACCACATGTTCAAGCCCACCCTGGGAAACTTAGTGACTTAACAGGATCCTGTCTTAAAATGAAATAAAGTAAAATGGGATGAGTTGTAGCCTGGTGCGGAGGCCTTGGGTTTAATTCTCAGTATCAAAGAAATCTTTTTTTCCCCCAAGATTATCTAAAAGTAGGAGATTATTAAATTATAGTATAGCAGTACAATGAAATTCTATCCAGAAACTAAAATTATATTGTAATTAGCATTTAGTGACATAGAAATATGTCTAAGAAATATAGATAAGGTGGAAGGTCAGATTATAAAACAATATGTATAATATAGCATTTTTTTGTTAAAAAAATATGTATATGCTATATATTTGCATAGAAAAAGGACTAAAAAGGCCAGCCATTAAGGCCAGAGATTTAGCTCAGTGGTGCCACCGCCTGCCTTACAAGTGCATGGTCCCAAGTTCGATCCCTGGTACAAAAAAAGCCATTACAATGTTCCTAGCTGTGTAAAATACATCAGCCAAAGAACCAATCAACAGAGAGATGACTGAAGAAAATATGGTAGATATATGTGATGGAATATTATGCTGCTATACAGAAGAATGAAATACTGGCATTTTCAACAAAATAAATCGAACTGGGAGACATCATGAATGTAAAATAAGGCAGATACAGAAATGCAAGTGCTATATGTTTTGTCTTGCATGTAGAGGGCAAAAAGCTCAAATTGAAAGTAGAATAGTGATGGCTACATAGTATTGGGAAAGGTGGGAAGAGAGAGTAGAAAAACTGTTTGGATTGAATCAGTTCACTCTACATCTATGTCTGGAAATATACTGAATCCCATTAATTTTACAATTAATAAATATTAATAAATATTAATAAAGTTATTTTTATTAAAAAAAATTAAGCCAGGGTCTTGCTAAGTAGTTCAGGCTGACTTCAAACTCTTAGCTATCTTTCTTCCTCAGCCTTCTGAATGCTGGGATTATAGGCATGTGCCGCCGTACCCAGAGATAAAAGTTATTTTCAAATACAGAATTTAAAATACATGCTCCCACCTATGGGAAGTATAGCAAAATATTTTCTTATTTTTTCTCTGCATTTTCTACAAGTAATATAACTATTTTATAAGATAAATTTTATATAAAATAAGATATAGCCTTTTATATGTGACTATATAAGTATCAAGCATATAAATAATTACTGCAAATAACAGTAAAATAATATTAGTCATTAACAATTGCAATATTTAAATAATTATATACATATAATAAAAGTATAAAATACATTAAAATGATAAAATACCAATTAAATACATTAAATTTAGTATTAACTTAAAACAATTAAACAATATTGAAAAGGACAAAATATCCAATAAAAACAGGCATAGGGTGGAAACAGACCAAGAAACAGTCACCTCTCATGCCAAATATAGACAGTATGTGATGTTCAACCCCATTCAGATGAAGGTTGAAATGAGATAAATATTTTTCTTACTAGTTTTGCAAACTATTAACCCTGCTCTCTGAAAAACCACTTTAAAAAAATCTACCATGTGATAATCTGGAGCTTCAGAATGGAAATAAATACGTGCTCGCCTTCCAAAACAATAGGTTCCCTCTAAGTCTCAAGCGTCAAGCAGGCCCTGGGCCCTTAGTATGTGGTTTTATTTCTGCCTCAGCTACCCCGGAAGGAGCTTGAAATGCTGTCATTGACCAACAGCCCTACAGCAACACAACATGGATCATCAAATGAGGCACAAAGGAGTCCTCAAAAAGTACGAAAACTCTCAGGCAGGAAAATGGTACTTGCACAACAAATTCATTTACCGACAGTTTCTCAGAGCTCATTCCACCCACAAAGATGCACCTGCACATACTGTGTTAACTTCTCAGCATCATTTTCTCATTCAAACCCCACAGGAGCAGGATGAGCTGTAGTCAGCCCCATGTTACTGTAAAATAATCAAGGCTTCAGGAAGCTGTCCACAGGTAGGTGAGTGGGGAGACAGCACATGAGCCCCATCTCAAAACCTCTGCCACTGATAATCTAATTGCAGCCTCTGGGCAAGTTCCACACACAGGGAACCTTGACAGTTAGTTGTGTATGATGCTAATGCATAAAACAAGGTTATCATAATATACTTGGTCCATGGGCTTTTTACTATGGTAACCGTGACATAATAGTGTGTGTTCTTAATGAAAACTGCAGTCGGATTTACCATGGCACTGCACGAAGGGAAATGATAAATAACCAAATATAAAGGTTGTCAGTTGTGAATGGAAGATGAACTTTGAATTTTTTCCTTTGTAATTCTGCAAGATAGGACGTATTCCTGCAGGATCTGGTAAGTAGAAAAAAATGCATCACTTGGAATGTGACACCAGCCCTAGCTGTCCTTCCTCGGTGGTTTCTGATAGAGATGGCGCAGAGCAGTTGAGTTCTTTCACTATACCATTTCAGCAGGAGTTTCAGAGGGCAGCAGTGGTGGTGACAGATGATTGTGTTTGGGTTTACAGTTGGCCAATGTCTTTCACAGACATTCATCTCTCTGATACTATCTTGTTTCTCCTGTTTTATTTTCCTTCTGCCCCCAATTTCTTTACTACTCTACCTTATGAACTACCTTAAATGATTTAGAAAATAGAATCAAGATAAACGCATGTACAAAGAGGCAGACTTTGTCTCCTAAGTCCATGTGAATCATTTTCACTGTAGACACAGGGTTCCGGGTTAAATCTTAGCTAATGGCTTCTAAGTGGCTTCAGAGTGGGAGATGAGGATTAAGGTCTCAGGTGATGATATGAGCAAACTAGGTCACATCTTCCTA
The DNA here is from genome assembly GCF_012274545.1 of Fukomys damarensis. NCBI lineage: Eukaryota > Metazoa > Chordata > Mammalia > Rodentia > Bathyergidae > Fukomys > Fukomys damarensis. The sequence continues at coordinate 73,463,572 of NW_022900929.1, forward strand.
TTGGCAGGGAATTGAGCCTAATTTGCTTTATTTCTGCCTTCATCCTCTCCCTGGTATAAAGTTGCCGTCATTTTCTGTCAAGTCCAGCAGACTGTGGTCACTGGGGAGAAAGTGCAGGGGTGGCAGAGAGGAGCAGAGGGCAGAGTGTACTTACTTTGAGCTCTACAGAGACAAGGATTTTTAACACACAGTCTCATTTGTCTCATATTTTAATGTGGGCTTCTGAAATAATAATTGCTTCATTTACTGGCCAGGTTATCACACAGAATACATTTATTTCTAGACTTTAAACACACAGGCACCTCACACATAGAATCATAGCGAATATGCCATTACATCAAGATTTATTTAAAGGTGCTCTGGATAATTAATTCACAACAGGTGATTAAGCAGCTGTTAAATATACTTTAAGTGAATCTACAAGGACAAATGAAATATTCTAACTAACCATAATATCATAGCAGCTAAGTATGTAAATAAAACAAAAATGAAATAAAGTAAATCACTAAGATGATATCTCTCCCCACATCCTCATCCAGCCCATTACTCACTGGCTGCCACACAGATGAGACTGAACCACGGTTTATGGCAATTGTTGCTGTCCCTGGGTCTGGGGCAGTGGGTGGTAATGTGAAACATGACCCAGCTAGTCCGAAACGTGGTTCTGATTCACCAGCCTCACTGCTGTGCCCGGAGAGGAGCCATGGCTGCCCGTGCGGGGCGGAAGGCTCAGAAGAGACAAGAGGTTCCCTGCGGCTGGAGCCTCTCAGCCTTCCTCGATCCCTTAGAGCTGAGGCTCAAATTCAGTTGTGAGCGAATAGAAAGAGAAAAGGCAGGAGGTTAAACCAAACTGTTAACTGTGTCTCTTCAAAACTGACATTTAATACAGGGTGTAAATCACTAGGGGGGCCTGTTATTCCTTCAGGAATGCAATTACATAGGGTCAAATAAAACATGAAAGAAACCAACAAGTTTTAAAATGTAGCATGTTCTCAAAAGTAGGCAAGAAGGAATGTGAAGCGGTCCAAAAATGCTAACACTCCCTGCCCTCCTAGGAGAGGATTAGAAGAGCCTGTGGCTCTGTGATGATGATGTAGTTAAGGGCAGGATGGCAGCGAGCACCCAAACTGGCTGTTGCCCATGGACTCCAGGCCAGTGGAGGCCCCTACACATTCATTCCAAGAAGATGCAGGCTCACCTACCCACCTTTTCCATCACATCCGCTCACCAGCCCTGCCCTCCGCTTAGCACTTCTCACAAGTGATTGGACGGCTGGGATTTACAATTTTATGTCCCTCTCACGCATACAAAACTCTACCCAGGAGAATCCTTACTTTGCAACTGTGACAGTAAACAAAAGTTAATGTTGGATTTCTTCTAAAGGCTTCCCAACATGCACGACCACCTCTCAGTTGTGAGGTGCTGATTTGTTCCACAGAGTGCGGTGCAGGGTGGACTTAACATTTGTACTTTGAGAAGGTTTGTTAATAGTTCGGTGTGTTCTGAACAACTTGATGCTCTGCAAGTTTGGGTTGGGTCTTTTTCAGTTTAGCGTCCTTATTAACAAGGTTGATGGATTGGTCCTACTCGGCTTGGGGCTTTCTGAAAGTCCTGAATTCAAGGAGGTCCCTTGGTCCTCAGCATGCAGGGGTAGTTCGCTCCTCTACTACACCAAAAGATGATTTCATGCATACAGCACAATTCTTTCTTTGCTGCTGTGCTGCCAGCTCTGTGCACACTGAATGTGTGGGTGCAAAGGTATACATCTAGACAGGTACTGGTATGTAGGTGCACAGAATCTGAATTACACTGAGAACCTACTTGAAATCAGTTGTTTCTGGGATGGGGTTGAGCTATGCTGCTTTGAACTCTTGGGTTCAAGTGATCCTTCCTCTTCAGCCTCCTGAGTAACTGGGACTGGAGGTGCATGCCACCATGCCCTCAGTCATTTCTTTGAGTCTTGCTTTTACACAGTTTAGTCATGTTCTTATTGTTGAGACAAAAACGCCTGACGCCCACAACTTAGAGGAACAGAAGCTGATTTGGGCTCATGGTTTTTAGTCCATAGTTGGCCAGCACCAAGGCAAAAACAGTGTGGTAGAAGAGGCTTGTGGAGGACAGCTGCTCACTGCATGGCTACCAGGAAGCAGAGGGAACACAGGGAGCTGGGGAGGAGATACACCCACCTCTTCTGACCAGACCCCACTGCCTAAAAACCCATCAGCTATAGCACCCCCGATCCAAGCATCTTCCAAATCCCCACCTCTCAGTTTTGGGGGCCCATTCTTGATCTACAGCATAGAAGTGCATACTGCAGATGGCAACAGCAGAGTAGGGGCTGAGCGTAGATTGTGTGAGGTGAGAGATGGCTCGGAGGAGCCCTAGGAGTCCAACTAAACTGATTAGATAGAATTCCAACATCACAGATAGGCATCTAGGTGCAGATTCCTGTGTAATCACTAATTTCTATTAGCTAGATCTCACTTCTCCAAGAAGAATACAGTTTCAAACGAGTAGTGATTGAACTTGATTTTTTTTTTCCTGTTCTGCTTACACAATGAACCAAAACACAAAGCCAACTTCTCAGAGGACAATTCCTATCTCCTTCGGTTTAGTGGACTGAATCTTGGGATCCCTGTCCCATGCTTCCCTCCCTACACCCTGATCCAGACAGTGGTGGCCTGTGGCTGGTCCCCGTGAGTCCTTCCTCCAGGCACAAGTGCAGAGGTTGGGCCAGGCAACCTGCTCACCGAAGGGCTGGCACTATTGCATATTTCTGTGAGGTGTGCAATTTCCTAACTTCCTTCCCACATCAGCAATTTTCCATGTTCCCCATGTGCTCCCAGACCTTCCCAGTAACCCGCTGGCAACTCCATGGACTGTATGGCTACTCCCAGCCCATGAGAAAACCATTTTGACTGCACTCTGAATTATGAAAGTCTTGGGGGTTTGGATTAGATTCTGGGAGCAGCACAAGCATGAACAGTCTGAAGGTTCAAGGAAAACTAAGTTCACCTTACACTTTTCTCTAAGTCCTTTGGTTCTTCCCTTGCCTCTTCTGACAGTGAAGGTGGACATATGTCCACCCCAGGAGGACTCATACTCTCTACTTGTTTCTGCCTCCTTACTCTGTGTAAAGGATCCCAGGCTGACACCAGAAATAGCCCAAAGTAAAGGAAAAAGTGATAACTACAAAAGATTTTGCTCCTGACTTATCATATATGCTTCTAAACTTAGTGGTCCCCCTTTTCTTCAAATTTGTCTTCAAATTCCTCCCGAGTCTTCAAATTTGTCTGTCCTGATCAGACATCTCTTAAGTATTGGTCTCTGAATTTTGTCAGAGAAATTGATGGGAGATAGGTAGGAAAAATAAGGTCTCAAAGACTACAGGGAGAGACACAGAAGGGTGAAAAGGTGGCTCCCCACAAGGTTCAAATGAGCACAAGGTATGTGCTGGGAAAAAGAACCTAGCCTTGGGAGGCAAGGAGACCTGGCTTGGAATTCCAGCCCAGGAACTTGCTAGCTATGTGATCTTGGCCAGGATACTTCATTTCTAACTTTCAGTTCCCTACCTGTACCGCAGGGATATGCAAACCACGCAGCACATATTGTAAGTCATTCAAGTTTACCATGGTGACAGATTAAACGGGAAAAAAGTGGGCCCCTGCCATTGCCCATCATGCCGAGGGCCACAGTGCCTTGGTGCTTTGACGGCTGGGTCTCTTCCTGACACACATCTCTAGGAACTGTGTGCTCTGAATCTCAGCCGTCCACCCACACTCCCTCACTGGCTGCAGGCAAATCACTTATCTGACTCGAATGCTTCATCTGTAAAGGGGAGGATAATAATATTTACCTTTCTCAGAGGAATGCTGGGAGAATTAATGAAGGCTTGCAAAGCACCCTGAGATCTACAGATGAAAGGCTGTGTGGAATTGCAAAGCATTATTATAAATATTAGTGTTATTTTGACACATTTGCATGTGTGCCTGTATGAGCAAATTTGCACCTGACATACTGAAAGAAAGTATGTAACATTCAAGTTTGATCCTTTGAGAATCCCTGGCAGCCCAGGGTCCTTTATTTCTGTGCAACTTGTATGTAATACAACAGTCCTGGAAATGAGAATTTGCCTGGAAAGGAGGCACTGGTATGAGACCAACCACAGCCTATGGTTAAGCCCTTCCCAGAAGATTCTTTGCCCAGTGCTGTGATGCTTCTTCCACCTGCCTTTAGGGGGTTAAGATCTGACCATGTGATTGCTCCCTAAGAAGCAGTGAAGTATAATTCTTTTCCGGATTTCTCTTAAGCTTCAAAGAGCGAAGTCTCAAGCTAAGTGTATCCACAGGCAAAACACAGTTATAAAAATCAGACTGCAAAGAAATCCCTTCTGTGAGGTTCCAACTGATCTCCCAGCCACATCCTCTCCTCCACCGCGGTGCTAAGCTCTGGCTCTTGCTGCTCACCTCCTTTTCCCAATAAGGTTGGCTCCTCCCACACGCCCCTGCTCCAGACCAGGCAGTGGGTGGTAATATTACTGCACCCTTACTCGTGGTAATACCTTGTCATGCAACTCCCAGGAGAACCATTCCATGGCCTGTGCTTCTAGGAATGAAAGGGAGCAAATGAGTTATAGGAGGAAGAAAAAAATCCTTCATCCCTTGAACTGGATCCTCAGCTGCCGTTCCTGCCAGTGCAAAGATGAGCTTTTCTCTCTGGTTCCAGAACCAGAAGACGTATACGTGGTATCCACTGTAAACCTTCACACCCTGGTAAGAAACATCAAGGCGTATTCCAGACTCAAATTCCCATCCCTGCCACAGCATCATAAATGCCTGCTGACACCAAAGAAGTTGTAGTCCCCACAAAGCACATTCTTGAACACTGGCTCCCAAAGAGGGACGTGAGTATGAGCTTTCACCTCATCATCCTCTGTTTCTGAGCTGGATGGGACATTGGTGGGGCAAGCAGGTGAGTGCTTTTGAAATGTGGGGCAAAGGCTAAACTCTGGCCTTCCTGTTCCTAATTGGCTGGATCCATGACCTGCTGTTCTCAACAACTTATGGCTAAGATACTGTCTCCAGAAGGCCATGTGTAGAATGGAAATATGCTACCAGAAAGTCAGTGTTTCAATCTGCCAGTGGGGTGCTAAAGCAACTTCAGCAGCTGGTGAAAGTGAGCTGTGTGCATTTTTTCCAAACCCAGTGGCCACATCACATTAATGGCTTGAAACAACCAAACCCTGCACAGCAGAAAGATAGCTGTTAACGTTACTGTACCAGGAATTAACACCCACTTTTATCCATTACCATCTGATCACAGCAAGTGCATGCTACAGAGAAGGGAGAGGCCCAGGCTGGTTTGAGTATGCAGAATAAATAGGAAGGCTGGGAGGCACAAGGACTTGATTGCCAAGGGAGGAGCCGAGAGGAAAGGAGGTGTGATCAGGAGGCGCTGGGAGCAGGCAGAGGGCACTGGATGTTTCAAGGAGGAATGAACAGAATGCCTACCTCAAGATTCAAGAATGCCAAGGGTTGATGTGCCTTTCAGGTTTTATCAACAACTAGAGGAAACAGCAAACTTTACATTCCCCAAGATGTTAGCAAAAAGAAATATAAATGTTAGGCCCCTTGCTGCCCTAACAAATTGTATGTATACTCTCTCTGAGCCTCAGTTTCCTTCCTTATGAAAGGGAGACCGCCACTTATTTATTTAGTGGCATATCTGAAAGGACAGCTGAGATGTCTGGAAAGCACTTACTCCTGCACACTTCTAACATGGGTGGATATGGATGGACACATCTCCCTTCTTATTCTATTGCTCAATAATTCTATTCTGATTAATCAAACTGGATTTGAAACCCTCAACTGCCCTGGCTTCGGAAATCCTGGCTTCTCTTGGTTTTCTTTCTAACCCTCTTATCCCTGTTTTCTGGGTCTTTCTCTGCCAATCCTTCTCAGAACTTCAGTGGGGTCTCTTTCTCTCACATTCTGAGCACACCTCATTAGGCGATCTCACCAGTGCTATGGGTTTAAATATTACCTTTATCATGCCGATGACTCTTAGAGTCCTAGAATTATCCTGTCTGGACTGGTGGTTCTTCGAGTGGGAACCCCAGGCCAGTGGAATCAGTGTCACCTGGGAACTTGTACGAACCGCAGATCCCCAGGTGCCACCCCGACCTTCTCAACCACAAGCCATGGAGATGGGGCTGAGCCATGTGGGTGAGCTTTCCAGGTGACCTGACTGCGTATTTGCTATGGTTTGGGTACGTGGGTCCCAATGGATGGGAAACTTGGATTCCAGCAAGGTGATGTTGGGAGGTGGGGGAACCTTTAAGAGAAGAGGCCTAGCAAAATACAAGTAGGTCGTTGGAAGCATCACCCTCAGAAGAGATTGATGGGGTTTTTACAAGGCTCCAGCTAGTTCTTATGAGAAGAGTTATTAGAAAAGGAGTAAGCCTGACCCCTACATTGCTCTGGCTTCCCACCTTGCCATGTGACTGACCTTTCCTTCTCCAACATACTCCTGCCATGAGGTAATGCAACCAAAGGGGACTTCACCAGAGCCCAACAGTCATAGCCACAACTCATTCATAGCTTTACTTGTATATCTTACGGGAAAAAAACACAAATTTAATGCTCCCAGTCTTCTTTAAATCTCTTCTTCCTCTCAACTTCCTTAGCCTATATCTAATATATTAGGAAATATTTTAACTAATCAATACATGATAAATAATTATATATTTTTATTTGAACATCTAGGCTACAATTACAAAAATATGAAGAGAAGAGGTGTCATATCTTATTCTTTATTTCACTCTCTGAACTAGACAAAGTAAAAGTTAGTTTTTGTTCAGTTTTACTTTGTTTTTGTGAAACCATTGTTATAGTTAAGGTCATCAGAATGGAGCCCCATGACTGATTACTGGTGGCTTTGTAAGATGAAGGAAAGAGACCGGAGATACACACTTACATTCCCTTTGTCATATGATGCCCCATGCCACCTCAGAACTCTGCAAGCAAGAGATCTAGATCTAAGCCTTCAGTCTTGAATCTCCAGAACTCTCAGCCAAAGAATAGTTCTTTTCTTTCTTTCTTTCTTTCTTTTCTCTTTTTCTGTACTGAGGATTGAACTCAGGGCCTTGGGCTTGTGAGACAGGTGCAGCACCACTGAGTTAAATCCCTGGCCCTAATAAACCTCTTTCCTTATAAAGTTACACAGCTTCTGTTATTTCATTATAGTAATGAAGAGCAAACCAGTGCAATTATTACAGCAAAATTATGGGGTAGCAAGTATTACACCCATTTGCATTAGCCAAGGAGCTCCAGAAATAAAGCCAATAGCAAAATCAAGCTGATACTTTAACTTAATTTTTCCACTTTAGGGTGCTGCAAAAGCAAAAGCGTTCAGCAGATATCATACTTCAGCATTGAATTTTGATGTTTTCCTGAGCTAGTGACATACAGTACAACACTCTCTCCTGCTACTGGGCAGCAACAGTGAGCCTCAGCTCCTAGAAGCCCTGCAATCGGGAGGAGAAAGAACCAACACTCTGTAGTGTGCCGCAGTATTAAGTGAGGATGCTTCCTGTATTCAGTGCATTTTTAACTTTTGATATTTTTAGCTTACAGTGGATTTATCTGATCATAATGCCATCATAAGTCAGGGAGATTTATTTACCTATGTACAAATACACACACACACACACACACACACACACACAGATACATAAACACGCACACCATTTATTCCAAGCAATTGATTCACAAGGTTATGGATGCTGACAGGTCTCAGGATTTGCAAAATGGGTCCGCAAGATAGAGACTCGGGAGAGCCAAATGTATAGTTCAAAGTCTGAAATCCGGTGGGCTAGAGACTGAGGAAAAGCCAATGTTTCGGGTCAAGTCAAAGGCTGAAAAAGATGATGCTCCACATCAAAGGTTATCAGGCTGGAAGAAGTCCCCCTGGAACCTCTTGGGGAAGTTCAGCCTTTTGTTCTAGTCAGGCTTTCAACCGATCAAATGGACCCACACTCAGTGGGAAAGAGAACCGCCTTACACACTTTATCAAATATTAATGGCATCCCCCACACACACACACTCACAGAAACACTCAAAACAATATCAGGCCGAAGATCTGGGCACTCCATGGCCTAGTCAATTAAATATCACACCTCGCTATTGATAAGATCAAGAACGATTAAGAAACTTGCCCTATAATGAAACCAGGCTTCAAATTTATGCTTAACTCATCCCAAAATTTCATAGTATGGGTTCTGCGACTGAGTCAGTATATTTTTTACTGGGATATGTTATTAAAAAAATGCACTATACTCCATGTCTCCTATTCAGGAGTGAATGTTTCGATTAAGGCTAACTTGTGTGGTTAGTGACACAGTAGCTTCTGCTCCAAGACCAAAAGACAAACAACAATGAAAACAAAGAAGACAATATGAAGTTTCTCAATGTGGGCCCCTATTTTCAGACGGAGGAGCAATGATTTTTTTTCTTTTCATTTTGTTTCACTTTGTTGCCGACAGAAGTTAAAGATCTCAAGTGATTCACCTATCTATATCTGGCATGGAAAAGGTGCACAAAAATTAAGTAAATAAGCAAGTAAATAAAATAGGTTGTTAATTTGGACATATCCACTGAGGACTGTCTACTGTGTCATTTCTAAACTCCGAGTATGTTTTCCCATGATGGCAACTTGATGGTGTAGGGAAGACAGAGGGTCGGACTCATTAGGATTTGAGATCCATCCCCTGAAAAATCCAGAAGGAAACTTTTTGGGAAAAGGACTCCTTAGAGCCTGCTTTTAATTGTGTCTTCCCCTTTTTAGCTCTTCAGGGAGTAGAGGAGATCTAAAGGAGAACCCCCAAATGTCATAAAACAAAGACTGAAAGGAGGATGTGGCAAGCTTGCCTTGTATCTCCCCGAGTTGTGAGACACCGAAAAGGCAAGCAGTGGACTCATGTGGCCAGGAAAACAGAGAAACGATTCAGTATCCTTAAAATGGTAGGTCAGTGCTGTGACAGTCCCCAAACTGTGTGCAACTCACAGGAGAATGCTGACCTAAGATATAAAGAAATTATGTTTATAAGCTGTTGCCAATTCTCAGAAGAAGTTGAAAGAGACCACTGGATGCAGAAGCCAATGAGGCTTCGTAGTAGCTGGTTAAAAAAGGGACAATGACTATGTCAGGGAGGTGAACTTGAAGAGACCAGACCCTTCAAGGACCTCTCTGCACAATGCACAAAGCTTACAGAGTCTGGAGAAGGCTATCAGCAATGACAGGAGCGGTCAAATAAGCCCTTGCCTTGGTCCCTGTCCTTCTTCCAGCTCAGGGACTAGACAGCAACCTGGGCAAGGAGGAGAAATGCTAGGCAAGTAAGAAGAGAAGGACAACAGTCCCTCTTCTACCCAGAAGGCCCAGGCTGAAGCAAGGCTCAATCGGAAGAGGAGAGATGATTTCACCTGGCTCAAGTCCAGCACTTGATTATTATGTAGAACTGGGTGATTGATTACTGATATGGGGCCGTGATTATGACCTAAGTGACTGTAGGGTTTTTTTTCTTTTCCTGAATGATCAATGGATGAATGATCAGTGAAGTAATGGGACATATCCAGAGTTTCGTCCAGAGTGTGGGGCCAGCTCTGATGAATGAATGCTAACATTCCATGTGTCCTGTTTGATGAACACACTGTTTACAGAATGAAAGAATGACAAATACATGAATGAATAATCCATACTATTTACAGAAAGGAATAATGACAAACATAGCAATGAATATACCAGCCCTCGAATAAAAATATCTAAGACAGGGATATAATTTGAAATGTTGCCTCTAGCCTGTTGCATCTGCTAGAGATAAACAGGAGAAAATCCAAGAAAAGTATGGATTTTATTTTTTTAATTATTTAGCTGGTAGTTGTTACAGTTGAAAAACTTTTGAACTAAAGGAGTGAGGTAATTATAAAAACTACCTTCTTTTCCAATATTCAATCCAATTCCTCTCCCAAACATGGCCCAGAATTAATAGTTTGATTACATCTTTCTAGTCCTCTCTCCACACACTGACATACATATATGAACATGTAGCCACATATACTTTGGGGTTTGTTTGCATTTTAAGAGTTCTCAATATACAGCTGGGTGTGGTGGTGGTGCACGCCTGTAATCCCAGCACTCAGGAGGCTGAGGCAGGAGGATTGCTGTGAGTTCGAGACCAGCCTGGGCAACATATAGTGAGTTCCAGGTCAGTCTCAACTACATAGTGAGACCCTGCCTCAAACCCCACCAAAAAAGAGTTCTTAATACATATATTATTCAATAATTTTTTGACTGAATATGTACTTTGCTTTTTATTGAGGACATATTATTCCCACAATAGTCTAGAATTTATCCAAAGGAAATCTATATTGTACTTATTTTTTTTACCAATGCGACGCGGTGGGATTTTTTGAATAGCTGTGTTTACATGTGCAAATATTTCTTCAATGTAGTTTCTTAAACGTGAAAACACTGGGTCAAAGATCTATTTTAAATTTAGAAAGATACTGCCAGAAAGACATTACCACTTTACATTCCTATCAAGAGTATCTGAGGGTGCCCACTTCCCTGCATACTTGCTAAAATTTTTTTTAATATCATGAGTAAAAAAATGACATTTCGATTGTTTCATTCCCTTTCCCACTATTAGGAGCCAGGCTGGCCATCTTTTTGTGTCTGTGGACGCTTTTCTGCTGTTAATGGTCCATTTCTATTCCTTCTCCATTTTTTTCCATAGGATTATTTACGCCTTTCATAATCGTGGGTAGGCTGTTTTTATATTGTGGTCACTCACTGTGAGACACGTGCATGATAAATATTTTTCCCAGTCTATCATTTGTGTTTTATTTTTAACTTTTCCAATATTGTTCTCAATGGTGGAGAAATTTCATTTTTATTCTGTGTTGCTTAGAAAGACCTTAACCTGTGAAGTATTTCTCCATCTTTTCCTTCCAATACTTCGTAATTTGTTTTTCAAATTGAAGTTTTTAACTATTTGGAGTGACTTGTGGTGTAAGGTAGATATGTATATTTATTTTTCCAAAATCATAGTTCACACTTTCCTATCTAGTTAGAAATGCCATTTTATTTTATTTATTTTCCTCATTGAATTTATTGGTACATTTTAGGTATACAGTACAGTTACATTCATCAATGGGATCTTGTACCTTTACATGACAGGTCTTGGTTCTCATTTTTTCCCCTCATCCCTGCCCTCCCTTCACCCCCTCCTTCCTTCCCTATTTATAAATACTTTATTTCCATTTTTTCATTTTCTCATTTTTTTCTTTTCCCTTATTACCTTTCCCCTACCTGTCCCACTTCCTCTATACCTTTAGCCCTTTTCTTCCTATTTCACATTGTCAATTATATCATTAGGATCTCATGTACCATTATAGTTTTTCACACCAGAGAAACTATTTGGTATTTATACATGTGTGTCTTATATATTTCACTTAGGAGTATATCCTCAATATGTATCCATTTTCCTATAAATGACTCTAATTTCTCATTCTTTATGGCTGAGTAGTATTCCATTTTATAGAAAGACCTCATCTTTGACAAAGGAGCCAACCATCCTCACCGGCGGCAAGATAGCCTCTTTAATAAACTATGCTGGAAAAACTGGATTTCAACCTGCCAAAGAATAAAACTAGACCTTTATCTTTCACCATGCACTAAACTAAAACCCAAGTGGATTAAAGATCTAAATATTAAAAGAGAGTCACTAAATTTGCTGGAAGATAAGTTAGGCAGAACTCTGGAAGACATTGGCAGAGGAAAAGACTTTATGAATAAATCCTCAGTAGCATGGGAACTAGCAGAAAGAATCAACAACTGGGATCTCATCTTATTAAAAAGCTTCTGCACTGCAAAAGAAACCATCAACAGAACTAAGAGACGATCTACAATGTGGGAAAAAAATTTTACCAGCTGCTCCTCAGACAAAGGACTATTATCTGGAATATATAAAGAACTCAAGGGATGGGGATTTAGCTCAGTGGTTTCACCACCTTCCTTGCAAGCACAAGGACCCAAGTTTGATCCCCAGTACCAAAAAAAAAAAAAAACTCAAAACAATCAGCCCCCCCAAAATATAAAGACCCAATTCAAAAATGGGCATCTGAAATGAACAGACATTTCTCAAACATGTAAAAACAGCAAGTAAATATATGAAAAAACGTTCCATGTCACTGGTCATTTGAGAGATGCACATGAAAACAACACTGAGATTCCACCTTACCCCACAAAGAATGGCTGCTGTCAAGAAATCACTCAATAACAAATGTTGGCGGGGTTATGGGTAGAAAGGAACCCTTATCCATTGTTGGTGGGAGTGCAGACTGGTGCAACCACTATGGAAATCAACATGGAGATACCTCAAAGAACCAGGATTAGAGGTTCTATTTGACCCAGCCATCCCACTGCTGGGTATTTTTCCAAAAGAATTAAAAGAATCATATTACAGTGATATATGTGAGTCCATGTTTACAGAGGCACTATTTGTAATAGCTAAAACTTGGAAACAGCCAATTTGCCCATCAGTTGGAGACTGGATAAAGAAGATGTAGTTTTTCTATAAAATGGAATACTACTCAGTCATTAAGAATGAGAAATTAGAGTCACTCATAGGAAAAAGAAATGCCATTTTAATTATAAAACAAATTGAAATTAATGTATTAATCCAGAGAGTTCCCAGGCTGCTCAGCTGATCTCTTTGGATAGGTAACAGCAACTTAATGACTATGGTCTTACACAATAATTTGATATTGGGTAAGTCAAGTTGCATTTCATTTTTTTATCCATTTTTTAAAATGTGATGTGTTTGAGAATAATATTTCCAAATTTCATAGAAGTGTGAATTGGGAATGGTGTGATGGCTTAGGATGTTACACTGTCCCTTCCAGAAGGCTTCCCAAAGGTTGCTCTCATCACTCATTGAAATCTTTTTGTGTTCTTAAGTAGAGTTCTCAAGTATTCTTTGGACAGGTTTTACACATTTCTTCATGCATTTATTCTTGATGTTTTATAGTTTTGTTGCCTTTGGCACATTCTTTTTCACTGCTGCTACAGAGATTTCTGCTAATATCTCTTATCCAGACATTTTGTTAAGCATTCCTGTCGTGGATTCTTTCTGCTCCTCTGGGCCGACTCTCATTTGTGTGACTCTGATATGGCCTTAGAGACAAAGATGTGAGAGATATTCAGATGTCCTTTAAATATCTACAAGATTTTGTGTGCCACTGGAAGGAAAGGAAATGTAAAGGACACAGAATTCCACTGGGCAGTTAAGAGTTTAGTTGAACAAAGTTATCAGCAACCTCAGTGGAAGATTAGACTTCAATCAGATGGAAGAATTGGGTAACTTGTAACTTGAATCCAGGAGAAGTGAACTCCATTCAAAGGGCTCATACTTGGAGTCCCCATTGTCATAACAACTATGAAAGGAGTTCATGGTGTCTGTTGGTGACATGGGAGAAAAAGGCTGGCTATACAGGCCCCAGGTTCAGATTCCTTAACCTCTGCTCACGGGAGACGATAAATGCAGCTTGCCGGCAGGATAACACCGTCTCCTCCCCCAGCACTGTGTCTCTAATCTCATGAAAGTTTAGCATTAATATATTCCAAAGAAAATAAAACCCAAATTATTATTTTACTTTCGTGTTACGTTAGGGGAGTGTTACATTAGGATAGTTCGGATAAATGTGGTCTAAAATTGAACTTGAAATTTGAACTTGAAATTGATGTATTAGGTTATCGGACAGACTAGCTTTGAGACTTCAGTTTCAAATGTGTATAAATAATTGACTTTAGAATAAGGGCTTTATCCTGAAATGTACATGAGAATGTGAGCAAACATAGTAATAGTAGTAAATAATGAGTTGTGTAATATTTACAGTTTGGTTTATTGAATTTATAAGAGTTGTATAAATAAAAGTTTTGCTTATTACGATAGGCATTTTTAAAGCTTTGGAGAAAATTAAATTTCTAAATACATTATAATTCTCTAGGAGAATATGAGTTGTAAATAAGACTAGTTTCCAAAGAGTTTATTCTATAAAACTTAAGCTACTCCAATATTAACTTTTTAAAAACTAAAGCAATCAGTCTTATTTCACTTTACATATAAAAGGAAAAACTAGACCTGGAAATTGAATTTAAAGACTTAGAAATAAATTTAAAATGTTGTTATCTTGATAAATGGAATATTCACTTTAAAATACATTAATTCATTTTCCTAAGCACAAATTTGCCAGTGGCCATCACTAAACTCACACTGATATTTCCTTTGCTTTTCGAGGGAGATAATCATTTCCTCTAAGTAACATTTGTTTTCTACTTCTTGTTTACACATTGTCCAAAACCTTGGTGGTGATCACAGCTATCCATTTTTTTCCTGGTTGGTATGCTAATAGTTTGCCGTTAGGTAGGAGGCTTGCTGTTAGTTGTTGGATGCAAGTTTAACCTCATCAAAGATATTTGCTTCTATTCCTAGAGTTAAGGATTTTAAAATTATAAATGCATATTAAATTTTATCAATCAGTTTTCCATTTTCTGCTGAGAAAACCAAAATCTTTTTTACTGTACTCTGTTAATATAGAGAATTACATTAATACATTTCCTACACTGAAACTTTCTTTCACTTCTATTATAAATACTAGTTGGTCACTATATATTAACACATTGCTGGATTTTATTTGGTTAAAAAATTAAGGATATCTACATTTATATTTATAAAATAAACAAGTTTACAATTTCATGATATATCATCATTTTTTCATTTTTCACTTTTAATCAACTTTTTTCTTTAGTGGAGGTTGCGCCACAGCAAAATTGAGCGGAGGGTACATGTGGTTCCTATCTCCACACAAACACACACGTCCCTCTCACTGCCATACACAGACATTTGTTACACTCAGTAAACCTGCACTGATAAATCAATGTCACCCAAAGTCCATAGCTTGCATTAGGGTTCACTCTTGGTGCCATACCTTCTATGGGGTTTGACAAATGTTCCATGATGGGTAGACCACTGAAGTATCACATAACGTCATAAAAATCCTGCATGCTGTGACTATTTATTCCTTCTTTCCTCTTAATCCTCAGTAATCACTAATCTTGCTACTGTCTTCATACTTTTGCCTTTTCCAGAATGTCATATTGTTGAAACCATATGATACTTAGCCCTTTGATATTAGCTTCTTTCATTTAGTTTACATTTTTTCCTTATCTATTTGTGGCTATCTTGATAACTGTGTTAGTCATCTTTCTATCACTGTGACAAAATACCTGAGATAAACAACTGATAAAGAAGAAAAATGTATTTGGGTTCACAGTTTCAGAGGTTTCAGTCCATGGTCAACTGGCTCTGTTATTTTTGACATTTAGTGAGGTAGAACATCAAGGTGGGGAAAACTATTCATTTCATGGCATCCAGGACTGGGGAGGGGGAAGAGAAAGACAACAGAGAGAGAGCCCCAATACTTCCTTCAAAGGCATTCCCTCAGTCATCCAACAGGTCTCAAATCCTCAAAGTGCCACCACTGCCCAAGAGTGTCACGGGCCTTCAGCACAGGGCCTCTGGAGTACATTTAACATCAAAATAGTAAAAATAGCTTACTTCTTCAGTATTAAATAATATTCCTTTGTTCATATGTACCACAATTTATTTATCCATTCACCTGCTGAAGGACATTTGTGGTTGCTTTCAAGTTTCGGCAATTATGAATAAAATTGTTATAAATGTGTGAGCAGGTTTTTGTCTAGAAATAAGTTTTCAACTCACTTGAGTAAATATCAAACTGCCTTCCAAAGCGCCTGCATTGTTTAGCATTCCCAACAACAGTAAATGAGAGTTCCAATAGCTCCACATCCTAATCAGCATTGGGTACTGTGGATGTTTTGGATTTTGACCATTCTAATGGGTGTGTAACGGTATTTTGTTGCTTTAATTGGCAATCCCCTCAAGACATGCACAATGAACATCTTCTCCTGTGCTTCCTGTACTTATTGTCTGTGTATCTTCTTTAGTGAGGTTGGCGGTTTGGATCTGGGATGTTCCCTAAGAGCCTCATGTGTTCAGAGGTGAGACCCTTGGAAGGTGCCTGGATCATGGGAGAGCGGTTCTCATCAGTGCCCACTGACGAATCTGTACCTAATATTGCTGTGTGGAGGTTGGGCCTACTCACAGGAGGCAGTTCACTAAGGACACATTATTCCCTTCGCAGCTCGTCCCTTCTCTGCCTGCTTCCTGGCCACCATGAGGTGAGCAGCTTCCCTCCACCCAGACCCTTCCTCTCTGTCCTCCTTTAAATTGTGTGTGTGGAGCATTTTGTCCTAGTGACAAGGAAAGCGACTAAAATAGGAGGCATCTCAGTTCTTTTGCTTACTTTTAAATCAGGCAACTTGTATTATTTTTGAGTTTAAAGAGTTCTTTGTATATTTTGGATAATAGTACATCACACAGATGTGTCTTATGCAAATATAGTCTCCCAATCCATGGTTTCTTTTATTATTTTATTTTTTATTTTCTTTAATTGATTTTAATTAGTTCTATTTTATTAATTATTCTTTCATGGATCATGCATTTGGGGCTGTATCTAAAAAGTCAATGCCATGTTCAAGATATTCTCCTGTGCCATATTTTAGATGTTTTATAGTTTTGCATTTGACGTATTTATATATGATTCATTTTGAGTTGATTCTTGTGAAAGATCTAAGATATGATCCAAGATTCCTTTTTTCCCCCTGCATGAGGATGTTCAAGTGCTCCAGCACTATATATGAAAAGACTGTCTCTGTTCCCTTGTATCACCTTCATTTCTTTGTCCAAGATCACCTGATTATATTCGTGTGTGTCTATTTATGGGCAATCTAGTCTATGCCATTTACCCGTGTGTGCACTATCACACTTATACCATAGCATATCTAGTCTAGGAAGTCTGAAATTCAGGGAATTCTTTCAACCCTTCTAATACGTGTAACTCAATAGTATAAATTTCCCTCTAATTTCTGCTTTCACTGTAGTTCACACATTTTCTTTTTTAATTTGTGAGGTTTTCCTTTGTGATCCATGTGTTATTTAGAAGTACATTGTTTAATCATCAATATTTTAGAATTTTCCAGCTATCTTCCTTTTATTGATTTCTATTTTATTTCTTTAGTCTGAAAGCAGATATTGTATGATTTCTACTCTTAAATTTGTCAAAGTGTGTCCGAGAATATTTTCTATCTTGGAGAATATTCTCTCTAAGCTTGACAAGAATGTGCACTGACCGTTGTTGGATGAAATAGTCCTAGAAGTCTATCGTATGGGACAATTTTGTTTAGTTCAATTGCATCCTTACTGATTTTCTGCTTGATGAGTCTGTCTTTTTCTGATAGAGTAGCAATGAAGCTTCCAAATATCATAGTAGATTCATGTATTTCTCTTTGCAGTTCCATCAACTTGTACTTCGAGTATGTGATATTCTGTTGTCAGGCAAATACACATTAAATATTGCTATATTTTCTGGAAATACTGACCCCTTTATTTTTACATAATTCCTATCTATATCTCTGATAATTTTCCTCTCTCTGAGATTAGCTCTGTCTGAAATTATAGCTTCTGTCACTTGCTTTTGTTAGTGTAACCGTGATATATTTACTTCATGCATTGTTTTAATCTACATGTGCCTTTACACATAAAGAGTTTCCTATAAACAAGACATGGTTAGGTCTTATTTTTTGACCCATTCTTAGCTGTCTTTTATTAGGTGTATGTTGACCATTGATATTTAAAGTGATTATTTATATAGATTAATATCTACCATATTTACTGTTTTCAATTTATTGCCTATCTTTTCATTTTACCTTTGTCCTCATATTTTTTTGTATCTTTGATTTTTTTTTATTGTACCCAGGGCCTTACACATGCAAAGCATGTACTCTACCACTGAGCTACATCCCCACCCTGCCTTTGGGTTTTAATTGAGTTTTTGTTTCCATTTTTCTCCTCCTTGTTAAAATTTTAACCACACTTCTTTTTAACACTTTTAGAGTTTGTGATATACATTCACAACTAAACAAAGTCTACTTTGAAGTAACCCTATGCCACTTCACAGGTTATGTGAACACCTTTTAATAACACATTTTGCTTAACCTTCCTCCTATTTTTTGTAATATTGCTATTATTTATTTCACTTCTGTATAATTATAAATAAATGTATTACTTATACATTTAGATGTTGTATTAGTCAGCTCTCCTATCACTGAGACACAACACTGAACACCTACAATTTAAAGGACCAGAAGTTTAATTTGCTCATGGTTTCAGGCCCTAGTAGGCTGGTTCCAAAACAGAGAGATCATGGCAGAAAGGTACAGCAGAGTAAAGTCACTCAGTTCATGGAAGCCAGGAAGAAGAGCAGAGGAAGAGTGTTAGAGTGGAACAGGTGAGGGACCAGACAGAGATACCAAGGCTGCAACTCCATGACATGCCCAGACACACCTAGAAGTGTGATCCACCAATCTTATAATTGAATATACTATTATTACTTTAAATAACTACCAGTATCTGATAAATCAAGGATATGAAAGTTTTAGTTTTAATCTTCTCTTACTTCTTGTTTGACAGTCTTCCTTCCTTCATGTAGATCTATGTTGTTGACCTATACTATTTCTTTTTCCCGTGAAGAATGGTCTTTAACATTTCTTCCAAGTCAGGTAATGAAACTAATTGAATATACTATTATTACTTTAAATAACTACCAGTATCTGATAAATCAAGGATATGAAAGTTTTAGTTTTAATCTTCTCTTACTTCTTGTTTGACAGTCTTCCTTCCTTCATGTAGATCTATGTTGTTGACCTATACTATTTCTTTTTCCCGTGAAGAATGGTCTTTAACATTTCTTCCAAGTCAGGTAATGAAACCAATTTTTCCATTTTTGTCTTGAAAGGGTTTTGTTTCTCCTTTATTTTTGAAAGATAATTTCAAAGATTACAGAATGCTAAGTTAGTGGTTCCTTTTTCTCTTTTAAAACATTTTACACTACTCTCCTCTGCTTGCACATTATCTGAAGAAAAGTTGGATGAAATCTTTTTATCTTTGTTCTTCTATAGGTAAGGAGTTTAGTACTTCTGGCATCTTTCAATACTTTTTCTTTGATTTCATGAAGCTTGGATATGAGTTGCCTACGTGTACTTTTGGGTTTGCATTTAACCTGTATGATCTCTGAGCTTTCTGGATCTGACTTTGGTGCCTGACATTAAGTTGAGGAATCTTTTGTCGTTATTACTTTGACTATTTTTTCTCTTTCTTCTCCTCTAGTAATCACATAACACATAGTTAGCAAGTTTTGTAGTTGTGCTACAGTTCTTAGATATTTCATTGTCTCCATTACCTCTCCATTTTGGAATTATATGCTCAAGCTCACAGATTTGTTACTAATGAGCCTATCAAAGGCATTCTTCATTTCTGTTACAGTATTTTCATCTCTGGTATTTATTTTCTTTTTGGTGGGGGTGGCTTGTGCTTGTGCTGAGCTAAATCCCCAGCTGGTATTTCTTTTTAATCTTAGAATTCCCATACTCCTGATTACATTATCCTTCTGGTTTTGTTTATTGTCAACTTTTTCCATCATAGCCCTTAGCATAGCAAGAATAGTTTTTTTTAAATTCCTTGTCTGATAATTCCAACTTTTGTACTACTTTGATTCTATACCTGCTCAGTCTCTTCAAACTATTTGTTTGTTTGTTTGTTTTGCCTGTTAGTGTGCCTTGTAACTCTTTTTCCTGAAGGTAGAGCTACTGCTTTGGGCAGAAGGAACTATGGTAGATTGAGTAGTGTAGTGACCATGTATGAGGAAAGCATTCTATAGTCTTACAATTACTTCTCAGTCTTTTGGGAGTTTGAATGTGAATGTTATTAGAGCTTTGCAGCTTTGTTTGTCTCCATGTAGGTGATGCAGGATGGCTGGAATGGACTGGAGTTGAGTATTTCCCTTCCCTCACATGGAAGACTGAGTTGAGTATTTCTATTCCCCTAGGTTAGGCTCTGAAAAAAGTCCCAGAAGACTGGGCTCTGGTAAATAGCTTCTCCTGAGGGGAGAACTTGCTAAGGCATATTTCAAAATAGTTTCTTGTCCTTATCTTCTCATGAAAGGATGAGGGTATTTTTCTCCACTATAGCACTGTAGTGCTATGTAAGTAAAACAAAAGTATGGCAATATCCTTATGATTGGGTCTTCCTGGAATTTTTAATTTTCAGAATTGTTCACACACAGCCTCCAGCAATTACTTCCAGGTTATGTTTTCCTACCCTGGCACTGATTCTCAGGGATGTTTCTGCTCATGGGTATCTACTGCAATAAATTGTTTCTCTGGGTTCATCCGTCAGTCTCTCCACTTGGGGTGCAGTGGTTTGTTCTGTGACTTCACTTTTATAATAGATCTAAGAAAGTTGTTGATTTTGATTTTTTTTCAGCTTTTTATTTGTTCTTAGAACAGAATGATGCCTTCTAAGCTCCTAATAGGTTGGACCAGAAACTGAAAGTCCCGTCTGAATCTGACAGCAAGGTTTTGCCAGATGCATAGTATCTTTTTATTTACTTAATATAAACTACAAGGTGGTGGAGACAAGGGTAGGGGTTTCTTCTTGCAATCCCAGCAAATCCTGAGGCAAGATGATCCCAAGTTCAAGGCCAGCCTGGGCAATTTAGTGAGAATCTGCCTCGAAGTAAAAAATAAAAAGGGCCGGGGATGAGGCTTACTGGCACAGCACTTGCTTAGCATGTGTGAAAAAAAGGATTCAATCTTCAGTACTTCAAACACTTGTGAGCTGGGTGCTGAGTGGTAGAATATAAGCTTAGAATGTACAATGACTTGTGTTCGATCCATAGCATGGAAAGAAAAAGGTGATGGAATCTATATGTTAAGACTACCTAGACCTGATGCCTTTTTTTCCACAGTGACAGATCTTTTACTACATTTTAAATTTTATTCCTTTTATTAGCTTATTTCAGATTCTCTTCCTCTGTTAGTTAACTTTGTTAATTTATACTTCTCTGGAAGATCACCCATTTTATCAAAATTATCAAGTCAGTATTCATCTGTATATAGAATTCTCAAACTTTTTTCTTTCTGTCATTCTGTTGACATTCTCATACCAAATATTTACGTAGTGTTTTCTCTCTCTCTCCCTTTCTATGGAGTTACAGTAGAAGCAAAAGTTTTGTCTAGTTCATGAATTGTTTCGATTTACAATTTTTAGTTTCATTGTGAAAGTCTTTTGTGGTTGTTGTAGCTTAAAAGTATTTCCATTTTCATTTTTACTAGGTCTTTCTTAGATTTCATTTACTTATTTGTGTATTTAGTTATCTTTTCGAGATTTATGAGCTGAACACTTAGGAAAACAATTTCATATGTTTATTCCAATGAGGGTAATTCCTGCTCCACCAGCACGAGGAGTCTAACCATTCTGCTGCCAGGTGGCTGGCTGGTGATACTGAGTTATGGTGACTGAGGGGGTTCCGCATGGACCTCTGCTATTGGCAAAGTGGGTGCCTAATAATGGAAGGAACCGTATCCCATATATACCTTCCACCCATCCTTACCACCATACTTTCAAGAGTTCACTGATTAATCAATGGAGTGGCCAAACAGTGGCTGCTCATGTTTTGGCAATTGGTCACCAAGTCCATCCTAAGCTATCTGACTGAGAAAGTCCTCAGCCCTAAATCAGTGCCCTTAGTGAGCATTCATGAAACACAGATATGGTCACATTCTGGACCCAAGGTAGGCCAGTGAGAGTGATTCAACAGATGTGGATGATGAGAAATACATTGTTCACAGAGACTGTAAAAATATTAATAAAACCAACTATAAATTAAGTCTTTTTATTTGCACCAGGTACTGACAATTCTGAACAAGGTCAGGGATAACATGTTCTTCAAAAAGTATTTCATTGGTATAAAATCTGAAAAGTTGCTTGTGCCCACATTCTTTCCAGGAAATGTGAACAAAAAGATGTACTGCTCAAATTCTGCCTACAGGGAGGATTTCTCTACATCCTTGTCCTCATCATCACACACAATCTCCATATTCCACGAAATCATCCATTAATCAAGTTTGATGTTTTGTTTCCCTAATCAACTAGTCATAACAAAGTCCTCTCACCCATAAGGCTGTATAAATGGGCTGAAGGAAATGAGGCTATATATTGACAGTACAAACGATGAGAATCTGAGCCACTTGCTCACATAGTTCACTTGTACCTTTAAAGCTTGGGTCAGCACAGCCTGATGTGACCTACTTACCCTCAGTAAGAAGTGCTCATGGCCTTATGACTCGATGTGTAAGATAATACCTAGCACATGATAGGCTGGCGGCCTTGTAGCAAACCAGGCAGAGTCCAATCTAAGGTAGCAGTTAATTAAAATTCTACTTAATTTTATAAGAATCGACATATGTTCTCCAAAATATCATTTTTCCCCAAAAATGTCATTTTTACCAAGTGAAATTGTCGTTTTACCCTGTTTACCCATGGGTAAGAAGATTCATCACTTCTGCAAAGTTTGTGATATATCAGTAATCTCTGTAATACCTCTTAGAATGCTTTTGATTCACTGTTAACCTGTCTTTTTAATACTTCTACCAGCTGTAGTGATGGACTCTCTTTAATTTTTGACAGATGTGATTTTTCCTTCATTGTCTTATATATTTTTATCAATTTAATTAATCTTTCCAAAGGGCCAGCTTTTTAAAATATTTTTCCAGCTTTTGACAATCACTTTTCTTCATTATGTGTCTTTTCTATATAATTTCCATTTATTTTTATCATTGTACTTTTTAATTTGTTTCAATTTCTTTTTCTTTCATCTTAAAGTGAAGGTATAGATCACTAATTTTAAAACTTTCTTGTTTTGTATAAACATTTGGAAGCATAAATTACCATCTGTACACTATAGCTATTTCCTACAAAGCTGAAATATCTTCATTATGATTTAGCTCAAAATAATTTCTAGTATCCATTGCAATGCCTCCTTCTCTAGGTTACTTAAAAGTGTGTTGTTTAATTTCCAAGTATGTCAGGATTTTCTAGACAGCCTTTGGCTGTTGGTTACTAATTTACTGTTTTTTTTCAAAGAATATTCTCAATAATTTCAAGCCTCTGAAATGTATGAGACCTACTTTAATGGCTCAGTACGTGAACTCCCTTGGTGAATGGTCCATATGCATTTAAAAAGCATATGTAATCTGCTGTTGTTGGATGACGTATTCTACAAAAAACAAAGGAATCAAGTTGGTTGGTAATATTGAAGTCTTCTGTATCCTTACTGATACTGTGTCTGCTTGTTTTATCAATTATTGACCCAGGGCTGCTGAAATCTCTGACTATAACCGTCATATTTCCATTTTCCCCTTTAATTCTGTCAAATTGTGCTTTATGTATTTTGAAACTTTACTTTTAGAGATATACACAAGTAGTATTGCTATGATCTTTATGAAATGGTACTAATTATATTAAACACTATTCACCTTAAAGTTTCCTTGTCCAATAATATTTTAGCCTTATTACCATTATGTAAATTGTATTCATCTAAAACCTTTCAATTTAAGTATTTTTGCAGTTTGAATAACATAACTAGGAGTTTATATTTGTTTTTTGTTTGTTTTCCCTTGATCTTGGATTTGTAGTTTGGTATTTATTATCAATTGATGAAATTCTTGGTCATTATTTCTTCAGATACTTCTGACCCATCCTCTCTCTCCCCTCTCCCCTCTCTACTTCTGAAATTCCAGTTACACATTACATTTTACTGGACACCCCTGTAATTAGGTTTCAGTATCCTGCCCACTATACAGTACAGGCCTGAGGGAGAAAAAACACACTAAGAGACAAAACTAAGAGAAAGAAAGCAGGGTGTCAGAACAACCAATGTTGGTGCAAATGACAAAGACGCTGGCCAATCTTAGGCACTGATTTTTATTTATAATCAATTGGGATAAGGAAAGCAATGTGAAAATTGATGAATCCATAAGAGGAAGCCCAATCATGCAGTTTCTATGGTAACTAATCTAAGATTCATAACAAGACAAAGCAGTCTAGAGTTAGGAACAAAATAGACAAAATATATGGTTGTAATTAGAACACTGTCCTTCTAGTTAGGAGATTTCAGTTGTGGAAACGGAATTTGGGTGTGATTTACTCTGACCTTGGCCTATAGACTTTGGCTGAATTCACTTCTATAAACAAGCCAGTTGTGGGGTTAACTCTTTATAGCCTACTTTGGGCATAACCAATATTGTGGTCCCCTCTATCACATATATAATGTCCTACAGATCTGGGGTGCTCTGTTTTGCTTACCTCCCCCATCACACTCATTCCTCCCATTTAGTTAAGTAATTTCTATTGATTTTCTTTAAGTTTTCTCATCCTTTTTATGATTCTGTTGGTTCTCAGTGTCTGCTCCTTCCTCGAATTTTGGCCTTCCCTTGGACAATGCCTCAAAGAGGGTCTGTTTCTTGCAAGTTGCTTATAACTTCATACTTGTTAGTCTAGCAGAAAGGGGATTAGGCATCCTCAGCTATCATAATTAAATCTCAGTCTCAGACAAAGCCCATATTCCAGGGTCTCAGAGGTGGGTCTTCCTCAGTACTTTGCAACACAACTTGCATTTCTGCCTTTCCCACAGAGGAAAGGTGTTGCATTTTTTCCCTGCAATGAGTTTTCAACAAATACTGTAAATATGTGCTGTTCTTTCTGCCATAGAGCAAGGCTTCTGTTTCATAAAAGGAATACAGAAAGGGCCTAGTGGTTATTAGTAGCCCTCTCCTACTGTTCTCCTTCCTTCCTCTACTTCACAAGGTGACTCTACCCAGTGTTTTCTGTGAGCACCCAGTGGGCTTGTGAGGAATAAGCCTGCAAGACTGTGTGGGCCTCCTAACGTTCTCATTCCCCCAGGGACTTCACCTTCTCAGACATGCTCTGTCAGCCACTTGTACTCTTTCCACTGATTTTCTAGTTTCCCTAACTGGACTTACTGATATCTGGTGGCATCTAGCCCTGTAAACCAAAACTCATTTCACAGCTATCACATCTCTCCTTGAATATTAGTCCAAGTAGACTTTCTGTACTTTAATGTGTTCAAGAAATGTAGTGAACTTACTGTTTGTCTGGCTTTTTACAATAATAAATTTGGATGTGATATTCTATTTTTCTGTTCCTTGTATCTTCTATCCTTTCTGCATCACTATGTGAAAAGTCAAGCAATCTATCTTTGTTTAAAGTGTGTATATTTTTAACAGCGATGCTGAGTTTTGTTTTTAATCTAGTCTCATCACTTCTTCTAATCAAGCTTTTAGTGCATTTATATTTAATGTGTTCATTGCTATGTCAGGGTTTAACTCAGCAGCTTGATCGCCATTATTGGTTGTTTGTCATAGTGTCATCATCCATACTTTCTTTTGTATTCATTATTTTGTAATAGTCTCACTTACATACCTCTATAATTTGCTGGGTTCTCCTTAGATTTTTTTCTTTTCCTTTTTTTGATTTTCGACTTTCAGCAATTTGACTATGATATGTATAGGTGTCCTTTTCTTTTTATTTCTCACCTTGTGTCTGTTAATCCTAAAACAGTCAGTAATTATTTTTAAATTTTATTTTTATTAGTATATGTTTGAAATACATAATGAATACATTTATTGTGGGGAGTTGGTACATATACACATTGCATCATACTTCTTTAAAGAATTCTGTTTAATTTTCTCTCTCCTATATTTCTAAAACCCTAATGACCTACATATTAGACATGTTGATATAGCCTACATTTTATGAATGTATTCATTGACTCCAATCAATCTTATATTATTCTTCTTTGCATCATCTAGCAGCTGTTGAATTGATTTCTTGTGGTCCCTTGCTATTTTTAAGAAATCTTTCTTTTCATGATTTCAAACCACAAACCTGTCTTCTAAATCTGATATTTTGTCCTCTCATTGGTTCATTCTGCTATGTACACTTTCAATAGAATTTTTAACTCCTGGACATCTGTTTAAATCTGTGTGATGGGTTTTATTTCTTTCCTATGTTGTGCATTCGTAATTTATTAATATTTTTATTTTTCAGTCATTTTTCAATTACTTCAGTTTCTACACACAGTGTACAACCCAGTGTATTAGTTCATCCTATATTCCTTCTGTGTTATCTTACATAGCATTCATCTTATCCAAGGAATTGTTTGGGTATTTTGTTCTTTAAAGTTTTGAAAAAAGTAGAGGAATTTTACAAGTAATATTCAAGTGATACACCCACCAGCTATAGTATGTACTTAATATTTTACTATACATACTTTTTCACATATATTTTCATTTATTTTTTCCTATCTATACACCAGCACTTTCAATTTCTGTTTTTGTAAGGCTGAGATTGAACCCAGAGTGTCATATATGATAGGCAAGGGCTCTACCACCAAACTACATTCCTTCGTATTTTCTATTTTAATTTTTTTACGTTTTGAGACAGGATCTCATTAAGTTACCCAGGCTGGCCTCAAACTTGCAATCCTGCCTCAGCCTCCTGAGAACCTGGAGTGACAGGCACATTCCACTGCTCAGGCTCCTTTTTTTTTTTTTTTTTTTAACACATTTTATAGTTGCACATGTCAGATTGCTTTCTCCACTGTATGTATTGGATTCAAATCATGTAGTAGAGTTCAGTATTTTTCTGGACCCTCCCTCTTTGGCTCACCTTTTATCATCCTGTCAGATGCCATTCATTCCTTTCCCTAATCTGCTTAAATGCCTCTTCTGTGTTCTAGGCATACCCTGTGCATATCTTATATTTACTGCATTCCACTAAAATGAATAGCATAAAATGAAAGCTTATTCTTTGTACATGAGGACCTGGTACAAAGTAGATGCTCCAGAAAAAGCTGATGAATAAATCAATGGATGAAGAGCTGCCAAGCCCACACAGAGTATAGTGATACATGAATTATAGAGGTCAAAGGAAAGAGTGAAATCATGGTGCTGGCAGCAGCAACATATAACCTTTTTATATTTCAAAGTGAGAAATCCTTGTTCTGAAACAACTACAAGTTGAGAGAGCACACAGAAGATGTGGGAAATTGTGCAGCCAATAAATGAGGGATGCAGTCTACGGGACAGACAGCAAATGTTTGAGGTAAAAGAAAACAAGGGACCAGAATCTTAACTAGACCATCTCTTGATATCCAAACTTGATTAGCTTATTAACTATAAACTACTGAGGCTTAAGAAGGCCCATGTGCATTGTGCATACTGTATAACTGATATATGCACAAGGAAAAGTTTTGGTAAGCCTATGCATAAATTCTTTGTTGTTTCTAAATCAATGCTTGCTTTTTTTAACCAATGGCTGGGATCAAGCATCTCATAATATATAGTCATTAACAAGATGCCCTTGAAGATGCTAGTGTTAATTCAGTCTATCAGGCCCCAGCCACACAGGGCAATCATGTCCAGATGGGTCCCTTCCTGATTTAGTGAGTTAGGGTGGTCATTCTCACAAACATTAGCTAAACAACCTCTTATTGGGGAACTCCATCTGGCCTTATTGCAGAATAGAACTCCTGAACCAGAATTTTGCATTTTATGATTAACTCTTTCTCTAGGAAAACTGCTATCCAGTTGAAATTCACAACAAAACAACACATTTCCACAGGTTTTTTTTAAAAAAAAAATGGATATGGAATCCTTTTCTGTGCATGTTCAGCAATTTATTAGCAGATCCCTATATTCATAGTTGTTTAGGGTGTGAGTCCAACATTTTTCTATTAGAACAAATGCTATACCAAACACACTTCTATACCCATTATTGCAATCTTGTGCTATTTATCACTGAAAATAAATTGGAATGCAATTTTTGTAGCAGTCATGTCTAGGAAATCTATAAATAGAGTGAGCATGGCAATGAATTGACACTTCAAAGAAAAAGCTTGTATGGTTTTACAAGCTAAGTTCTTAAGTGAGTTTTCTTAAGAACAAGAAAAATTAGATTAACTTTAAAAAACAAACAAACAAAAAACCCTGTATGTCTATATTTGAAGCATCCATCAGAATTTCTAGGGCAATTCTCTTGAACTATGTGTTGGGGACTCCTTGCTCCATGAATGAAGATACAATCTCAAGCACAAGGTTGGGAAACAAATAACTTGGGACATATAAGGCTTACAATGGACCGTGATTCTGGCTTTCTTTCTCATCTGGAAGAATGGAAAGTATCGAATTAAGCAGAGGCCATCTGTTTCCTCTAATTGACTCTCCAGGGATTGAGATGCTGTGATGGTTTAGATCTGGCTTGAATGCATTCCCCAAAGGTTCATGAGCTGAAAGCTTGGTGGGACCCGATGCGAAATGGTCTGGAATTGAGGTACTGTCCTGGAAAGGGATTAATGTAGTCCTTGAGGGACCCAATTGATTTCTACAGAGTGGGTTGTTACACAGTGATCAAGCCCGCTTCTTGAATCTCTTTGTCTCCCTATCTTGTCACAATCTCTTCTCTCAGTGGTGGAATCTGTCATGTTGTGAGGTACCTGGAAGGTCTCATCAGAGCCAAGCAAAAAACAGCACCATACTCATAGACCTGCAGGACTATGGGCCAAATAAATCTCTTCTTTATAAAGTTCCTAGGCTCAGGTATCTTGTTACAGCTACAGGATACAAGAAACAAACTAAGAAAGACAGTTTCTGTGTTTGGTAATTGTTATCCTTCTATTGAAAATTTACCTTCCCCTTTCCAGGTGGAATGGGGGAAGGTCTTCTTTCCATGTTTGTCTCAAGGGCTTGTAACCCAGAGCAACTGCCACATCCTGCAGTTAACTTTCCAGCAAGTTTGTTATGTGTTTGATGTGTTTACTAACATGAAATACAGAGCTAGAACACTGCAGGTGTCAATATGGGAGACTATTAGAATAAATTATTAATTACACATATACAACATTTTAGAGTTAAAAGCATATTAATCAAAAAATTTTATGTTGATGTGTTTAATGTTCTTTAAATATTAGATTGTAAAAGAATAAATAGAAAAAATATTTTGTAATTACTGTTGCTTTTTGAATGTGGTTGGGAAGGGAAGTAAAAGATAAGAAAATATATTTTAGTTAGTTTTATTAAGTACTCAACTAGTTTCATTGTATTTAGTTATTTTAATTAATATTAACATATAAAATTATACTTTGGGCCGGGGATTTAGCTCAGCAGTTCAGTGGCCTGCCTTGAAAGTGCAAGGACCCGAGTTCAATAGCCAGTACAAAAAAAAAAAAAAAACAAAAAAAAAAAAAAAAAAAAAAAAAAAAAGATTTAAAATTATACTTTGATATGCTTTGTTTTTTCTTTCTTCCTTTTTTTTTTAAACAATACTAGGGATTGAACCCAGGTGTGCTCCATCACTATGCCACACTCCAGCCTTTTTTATGATTCTATTTTGAGGTGGGCCACCTAAGTTATCCAGACTGGCCTCAAACTTGGGATCCTCCTGCCTCTGCCTCCTGGTTCCCTGGGGCAATGAATTACAATATAATAAAATAATTCTGAACCATGTAAAAAAGCTCAATTAGAAAGAGCATGAAAACTGCTTAGCAATGTCTGCAATGGACACTGGGGTAAAACACAGAGATATATAAATAATACAATTGCTATCCTGGCTTAGGACTACATTGTGACTCAATTCCTAAGTACTACAGTTGCACAAACCACTGAATCTTTAGACTTTCATGGGGAGAGTCCCTTCTTTCAATAAATTCTATTTATCCATGCTTGTATAACTCCCCAGAGTCTTAGCGATAGGGATCCCCTCCGTGACTGAAAATTTACAGTTCCAACTGAGGTCATGTTGGCATTTGGGGCATGGAAAATGATCCCAGCTAGCCGAGGTTCTTAAGTAGGAATGTACATGAGAGTCATCTAGGCAGTTATTTTTAGATGTGTATGTCTTCCTCTGGACCCAAACTTTCTGATTTCATAGATCTTAGAAAAGACCTAGAAATGTAAAATTTGAGTTATGATTATTATATATGAATGTTGTATATGCTTGCAGTAAAAAACTAATAAAACAGGATAGAGAACATGAAAAATAAAAAGTCTCTTTTCAAGGAAGGAATTGGATGGTTGACACAGGGGAAGTTTTCCTTTTTCTTATTTAAATTTCTATATTGTTTAGAAACTTTTTTTTTTTTGGTACTGGGGATTGAACTCGGGTCTTTGCACTTGCAAGGCAGGCAGCAGCTCCACTGAGCTAAATCCCCGGCGCTGTTTGGAAACTTTTTTACAATGAACTTATATTGTTTTTGTATTGTACAATGATAAATCTAAACACGTATTTCAGTCTGTAACTACAATATCCATCCCAACCAAACTGTCTTCACTAAAACCGTTTTGACTACAGATAACAAATAGCATAAAAGACTTGTTTTTTGAAGAAGATATAAAAAGTCCAAACACGCCAATTATGTTCAGTGAAATTGAAAATGTGATTAAAATATTATCAACAAAGAAAATCCCAGGTCTTGATGGCTTCACTGCTGAATTCTACAAGATATTTAGAGAAGAACTATTGCCACTACTCTTTAAACTCTTCAATGAAATTGAAAGGGAAGCAATACTTCCAAATTCATTCCTACAAGCAAGTATTACTATGATTCTAAAACCAGGGAAAGACCCAACCAAACAAGAGAACTATAGGCCAATCTCACTAATGAACATACATGCAAAAATCCTCAATAAGATCCTGGCAAACAGAATACAGAAGATCATAAAGATCATACACCCTGACCAAGTCGTATTTATTCCAGGGATGCAAGGATGGTTCAACATATGTAAATCAATAAATGTAATATACTATATTTGACAAAATTCAACACCCATTCATGATAATAACCCTACAGAAAATTGTAATAGATGTCTTTATCTCAACCTGATAAAGGCTATCTATGAAAAATCAACCGCAAATATCATTCTAAGTGGTCAAAAACCAAAAACCTTCACACTAAAATCAGGAATAAGACAAGGATGACCACTATCACCACTCCTATTTAATATATTTCTAGAAATATTAGCCACAACAATTAAAAGAAATAAAAGGAATAAAGATAGGAAAGGAAGAAGTTAACATGTCACTATTTGCTGATGATATGATACTCTACACAGAAGACCCAAAAAAACTCTGCCAAAAGACTTCTAGACTTAATTGACAGATTCAGTAGAGTAGCTGGATACAAAGTCAACACTCAAACATCAATAGCCTTCTTGTACACAAACAGACTCACGGAGAGAGAAATGAGGGAAGCAATTCCTTTCACAATAACGTCCAGAAAAATGATATATCTAGGAGTCAATCTAACAAAGAAGATGAAAGATCTCTACACTGAAAACTACAGCACTCTGAAAAAAGAGATAAAAGAGGATATAAAAAACGGAAAACATCTCTTGCTCCTGGGTAGGAAGAATCAACACAGTGAAAATGGCCATACTACCAAAGCTGCTATACAATCCCAATTGAAATCCCAACAGCATATTTCACAGAACTTGAGGAAAACAATGCAAAAACTCATTTGAAACCAGAAGAGACAGAATAGCAAAATCCATTTTAGGCAACAGAGACATAGCAGGGGGTATTACAATCTCCATCTTGAAACTATACTACAAAGCCACTGTAATAAAAACAGCATGGTACTGGCAAAGAAACAGACCCAAGGATAAATGGAATAGATTAGAAGATGCAGAAACAACACCAGACATACTCAGCTACCTCATCCTTGACAAACGAGACAACCATCCTCACTGGAGGGAAGATAGCCTCTTTAATAAATGGTGTTGGAAAAATGGCCTTCAACTTGCCAAAGATTAAATCTAGATCCCCATCTTTCATCATGCACTAAACTAAAATCCAAGTAGATTAAAGATCTAAATATCAAAACAAAAACACCAAACTTACTGGAAAGTAAATTAGGTAGAACTCTCAAAGACACTGGCATAGAAGACTTTATGAACAAATCCTCAGCAACATGAGAACTTGCACAAAGAATCAACAACTGGGACTTCATTGTATTAAAAAATTTTTAGCAGTGCAAGAGAAATAACCAACAGAGCTAAGAGACAATGTGCAATGTGGAAAAACTTTTTACCAGCTACTCCTCAGACAAGGACTACTATTTAGAATATATAAAGAACTCAAAAAAATCAGACCACCCCCAAATACAAGGACCTGATTCAAAAATGGGCATCTGAAATGAACAGACATTTCTCAAAGAAGTAAAAGCATCAAATAAATATATGAAAAAATGTTCAACATCACTGGTCATTCGAGAGATGCAGATGAAAACAACACTGAGATTCTACCTCACCCCACAAAGAATGGCTGCTATCATCAAATCAACCAATAACAAATGTTGGCGGGGCTGTGGAGAGATAGGAACCCTTCTCCATTGTTGGTGGGAGTGCAGACTGGTGCAACCACTGTGGAAATCAACATGGAGATACCTCAAAGAACTAGGGTTAGAGGTTCCATTTGACCCAGCTATCCCTCTGCTGGGGATCTTTCCAAAAGAATTAAAAGAATCATACCACAGTGATATATGTGCACCCATGTTTATAGTGGCACAGTTTGTAATAGCTAAAACTTGGAAACAACCCAAATGCCCATCAAATGGAGACTGGATAAAGAAGATGTGGTTTTTCTATAAAATGGAGTACTACTCACCCATAAAGAATGAAAAAGTACAGACATTTATAGCTAAATGGATGTACACTGAGGCTATACTCTTAAGTGAAATAAATAGGACACACTTGAGTAAATACCAAATAGCTTCTCTGGTGCGAAAAACTATAAGTATAAATAAGGTTCAAATAGTATAATTGAGAGTTTGAAATAGGAATAAAATGGTTAAAGGGTAAGTGGGAAGGAGAGGGGAAAGGAAATAAGGGAAAAAAATGTGAAAAAATGGAAATAAAGTCTTTGTAAATAGGAAAAGGTGAAGGGGGTGAAGGGAGGACAGAGGAATGGGGAAAAAACAAGAACCAAGACATATCATGTAAAGGTACAAGATCCCAATGATATACTGTATTGTTTGCTTTAAATGTACCAAAAACTTAATGGAAAAAAAAGACTTCTTTCTGAGCCAATATGCTTTTCATAATTTTCCAAGGCAAACTTGCAGACAGTTTATATATTCTTTCAAAAGCTTTCTATGCATATAAATATATTTATACAAAAAATGAGGTGCAAACCCATATGAATATGTATAACTCTCTTTAATCATACATGTTCTGCAGTTTGTCATATTTACTGAATTATCATGGTCTCTATCCAACAAGTGCATTGGATCTATTCTCTTGGAGGCTTCAGACTATGTTAAGTCTTTTCCTACTTACCAAATACCTCTTGCATCGTAACAGGCTGTACCTAGGATAACCTAAGATTTTGGGGTCATATCCATTTGAAACTGTGTGCATCCCACTGTCGGTACTGAGAGCTGGGGGTGTGGCTCTGAGGTTCTCTGGCCACAGGGGCCACATAGAGACACAATTCAGAGACTACGGGATGGATTTCTCTCTCTGGACTTCTGTATGGCCTGAGAGGCACAGTATCATTTTGACCACTTAGTGATGACATAGGCAAGGCTGAGCACATTCAGAGGCATGCAGTGTTTAAAACTCTCTAGAAAAAAAAAGATTTTCTTAAGAATAGAGCTGTGTCACACACACACACACACACACACACACGCACTATCTAGATCACTTTCTGATGACACAATACTGTACATTCTTAAATTTCATGGAGATTTAGTGGTGGACAAAAGAAAGTGGAAGCATTCTCAAGTTTGTGGTAGGGGGTCCAAGTTACACTTACGGTACTGGATATGGAACTCCTACTCCATAAGAGGGAAAGAGAGGGTGTGATAAATAAAACCCCCAGATTACCTAACATGTGTATAAAAATCAATAATCACAATGTCCACCCCTGTGTCTGTTTTGGTTGCCAGTAACAAAAATTAAATCCAACTTAAAACAGTTTACCAAACAAACTAAGCAAGCTATAGGTAAGTTATTATAAGGGTATGGAGTTCCTCACAAACACCTGAGGGAAGAAATTTCAAAAACGATTTGAACCCAAAATGAAAAGCCCTAAGTTTTCCAGGCAGTGATAACTGCCTTTTTTGCCTCCTTGCTTCTGCTTAGCTTTTTCCAACATCTCGAGACCTACCTGCAGGTCAGCGTGTCATGACTCTCCAACCTTTGTGGATGCTTCACTGATCTTGAATTTCTGTCACCTTGGTCACTTTGACATGCTAGGTCTATCGAACTATTTCTGGACCCAAATGTCAAATTCTTGAAAAAAGAATACAACTATGGTTCCACCTTGGGTTCACGTCCACTCTTAGGCCTTTCTACATGGGCCAGAGAAAAGTGGGTTCATATAACAACTCAAGAGTAGCAAAAATTTCTTGGGTGCTCATCATACTTTTAAGCGTTATCATTACAGAGACTTTGGGACTGACTTCCCCTTAATAAGGATTCTAAAAACAGTTAGAAAGAGGTTGAAGTGAGTAACAGATGTTAGAAGAGCATGAGATAATTATATGCAGAGAGATACGTGCATATAAAAAGCTGATTTAAGATTTATAGCGATTCAATAATGCACAATGGGAATCAGTTCAGGATTTGAATTCTACAATACCAAACCTGAGCAAGTTTACTAGTTGTACTAGTTTACTAGGTGTTTACTAGTTGGGATATTAATAAGTTCATTCACCTCTCTGCCCAATTTCCTTCGCTGCTGTGAAATTCTGATAACATATACCAGATGACAAAGTGTCCACGGAATGATGAAGTACTGCGTTCTTAAACACTTAAATATTAACAAGTATTTATGAGTGTTTCCTTCACAGCAGGGAAATGTCCAAGAGGATCCTCACACCAGGAGAGAAGGAAAACGTAGAAGCAAGGGGTCCACTTGTTGTAGTGAGTATCACCATTATATAATGCCGTAATATTCTAACAAGAGCTAATGTTTATCAATTATACTGTGATAGGAAATTTTCTCTGCTTATATATTTGAATATTTTGCCTAAGTTCTAATACTGTCCCATTTGGAGATGCAGAGAGTTTCAGTAACTTGCAGTCACGTGGCCAGTAAGCCGGGCACCCTCGCACAAGGCTTAAGCACGGCTCTGTTCTCTTTCAGGGCAACTATACATTAGCATATCCCATGACAGGTCTTTGTAAAGCAGAGAGGTGTCTGAGGATAGACCACCACAGAGAGAAGAGAGTAGCTTCGAGACTTCAAACTTGCTAGAATTTGCCCTTGTTTATTCCACATGCCCCCTTTAACGAGGTTACCTCATCAGAATTAATGGATTGTTATTCTTCTTGATCAGTGTGTAAACCATAAACTCTGAGATAGTTTGCCTACCACACTTAGTTTAAGATTTGGAAGGTTTACTTGTAAAAGCTCTTAGAAGCACCCACGAATAAACAAGAGGGAAAAGTTAAACCAAGGACAGACATTTCTGTTTGCACTTTTTTCAAATCTATCCAAACAACAGGATTCAAAAGCTTTTCCTGACACCACAGGCAAAGGCTCCTTTCCCAGGCATAGGACAGCCTGCTGGAGACAGTGCTATCATATTGCTGTGGTAATTGGTGAAATTTATAAGCAATGCAATAATTTCACATTTTTGCCAGGTTTTACTTTAGAAGAGCTCTGAAAGCAAAGCATTGATTGGTGAAGATGATAACTTGCGAAGAGCTATGGCCACCATCTTGTACCCACAACAGGAGGTGCAACGGAGTTGAAGAAACAGAGTGTGGTATTCTGAACTCTTAACAACTACAAACAGCTGTCTACCTCTGGAATATTTGTTATGTAAGAGCTTAGGTCATTTTTAGTCAGATTTTTCTCTTTATGTCAAAAGCATTGCTACTGATAAAATATGATGGCAGATATTTTAGCCCAGATGTTTACTGCCTTTTAATCCCATATCTAATCCCACAAAAGTTTGGTTAAAGAAGTGCTAGTCAAATCACTGAAATTAACTGAAGCGCACAGTATACTCAGAAAAGTCTTTATCATGTTCCTATAATCACAATAACTGTTTTAATGTAACTTTAGAATCACATTCTTAATAATATAAGAAAGAATTAGAAAGTCCATTATTAACCGAATTCAATGTTTGTCCAATTAATAGATGGAATTCAAAAGGAAGGACAAAACCATCTTCTACATTGTAGCTTTCAACTTTGAGTCCATCCTTGAGAGAAATGGTTGAGGTCATTTGTTCTATCCCATACTTCTCAGCTCTTAAAAAGGCACACATTCTTCCAAAAAAGTCCCAAAGGTCATCCATGTGGCCAAACCTTTGATAGGTACCAGAAACTCAAATTCCTCCTCTTTGGTACTCCTCCTCCTCCCATCCCCATACTTGAAGGTGGGCAGAAGGATTAATGGGAGCAAATGACTTCCATTAAGCATACCATTGAGTGTATAGTGAGCACTCAATATATTTTATTGACTGAATAACTTAAACCTCTTACATTGTTGGTGGGAATATAAACTCATACAACTACTATGGAAATTCCCCCCAAAATTAAAAAGATAAATTCCATTGACACAGCTATTCCCTTTCTAAGTATATTCCCCAAAGAGTGAAAGACACCATCTTACATCATATTACAGTGATACATGTACACTCATATGTATAGCAGCATAATTCATAATAGCTAAATCTTAGAAGTGGCCTATATGTTCATCAACAGATGAACACATAAAGAAAATGTAAGCTGGGGATTTAGCTCAGTGGTTCTGCCACCTGCCTCTCAAGCACAAGGTCCCAGGTTCAATCCCCAGTACCCACCCAAATGTAATATGTATATACAAGGAGTACTACTCTTCCATAAAGAAAGATAAACTTGAGTCATTTTGTAGGAAAATGGATGTCACTTGAGACCATAATGTTAAGTTAAAAAAATTAGACACACAAGCTTAGTTTCTCTTATATGAGAAGCCCAAAGTATAAATAAAAAAATAATAGGAAGTAGGGAGATACATCTTTTTCTCAAATGGGAAGGGGATGAAGAGATGGAGGGAGAAGGTGAGGAGGGAGACAGGATGCAAAAAGGAATGAAGATGTGTTATGTACTACCTACCATGTACCAACATCATACAAGAGACATAAACATGCACTGCAAATGGGTACTAATAAAATTTTTTTAAAAAAACTATGATTCTCATTTTATCCCCTATTTCTCATTCTTTATGGCTG
Source organism: Fukomys damarensis (assembly GCF_012274545.1). Lineage (NCBI taxonomy): Eukaryota > Metazoa > Chordata > Mammalia > Rodentia > Bathyergidae > Fukomys > Fukomys damarensis. Next base: position 73,500,912 of record NW_022900929.1, read on the forward strand.
AGGGGTATTCTATTTTATAAAAAACCACATCTTCTTTATCCAGTTTCCAACTGATGGGCAAATGAGAAAGAACCAAGACCTGTCATGTAAAGGTACAAGATCCCAGTAATGAATGTAACTGTACTGTATACCTAGAATGTACCAATAAACTCAATTAAAAAAAAAAACTATGAGATTAAAAGAAAAAAAGAGCACCTTCCACAATTCAGAGGCTTTCAGAAGGGCTCTTTGGAGCTTTTTTTTTCTTTCTTTCTTTCCTTTCCTTTTTTTTTTCTTTTCCTTTACATTCTTTTTTGTTTGTTTGTTTGTTTTTTGAGAACATGGTCAAAACAGTCTTAACCATTATGATTTAGCTAAGTAGAGAACAAATAGGAAGAGTAAGCTAGAAACAACTCAGCAGCATGAAACAGGTTGTCTTAAGTGAAGATGAGAAAACAAACACTTTTGTACTGCAGTAACATAATGGATAAAGTGGAGAAGCTGACAGAAAATCAAAACAGCACAGCTATTGGCATGGGGAAATGTTGACAAGCTGCAAGGAAGAAAGTGGCATTGCTTAATTCTAGAAAAATCAGGAGACCACTCCAGGGGGACTCAAGATAAGAGATCAATCCAAGGGAGAGAGGCTGTTGAAGAGTTCCTGTAGAAACAAGAGGCTATGAGGTTTTGAGTAATGTAAATTAATTCATCCCCAAATGTAAAGTACAGATTTCGACATTTCAGAGTACTCTACTGTGTTGACTTCAATCAACTGAGTACCAAGTTGGCAGTGTAAGGAAAGGATCACCTAAAAAATACCCATCCTGTCACAGAAAGGGAAGCAACAGTGGAGACAGAGAGGGTCCCAACTGCCGAAAGGGGCAGACCAAGCCACCTCTGGTACCCTGAAGGAGGATACCCAGCACTTGCCCAGCTGTTCATCCTGTCAATGACTCTGAAGCCCCCAGCTAAGTGCCTGTACCAAGGTCACATAGTGACCAGCCAGGAATAGTCTCAGCGGCTCCTAGATCCAATTCCATGTCCTAAATACTAGATGACAAAACCTGCTGCATGGAAATAGTTCCACTGAAATTGAAAACAGAATTGCCACTTGCTCTCAAAAAGCATGGCACTTCAGGAAATTGTCAGGCACTGAATAAAAGTGTAATTTGGGAAGCTGTAAAAATTGTGCAGGCTGCCAAACATCACATGACCATAGGCCTAGGGCTCCTCCCTGCCTGCTGAGCCCCCCTGGTCTGTGCAAAGCTGTGTGTGGGTGAAACTAGAGAAAGGGGGGGTCAGCTACCCAGGATGGCCCATTTAACAGCTGATCTGCTGGGACCTATGCCTAAGAAGTTAATTTCTAGCTTTGAGATGGTTTCTGGTAATTGTAGGTAATTTAAAATATAATTGCAATTTAGTTGAAAAAAAAAAAACTCTTCGCAGTGTTTATGCTCATCATTCTAATTTAAGGTCTGGAACATTGGGTGAACTGCACTTCAATACACGCCCATTTTGCATCTTCCTGATTTTACCACCAGTGATTATAAAAACAGCCTCAGCAAACCTCAGTCTGCATTGCAAGACAGATACTGTAACGCTCTGATATAACATTTCACATTGCCGGAAGGTTAACTGTTGAGCATATTAATGATTATCAAATGGCTGAAGATAATCAACAAAGCTTCAAAATGCAAAAGCCTCTCAAAAATACCTAGCTTGCTCATGTTTATAATAAGGCCACAGCTACCATTGAGCTCAGTCCTTTCTCCAACAGCTTTTAATATGTTTCTGTTCTTGTGCTGAATTTCTGGAAACTTGATTATTATATGCCTTGGTACAGATTTATTTTGGTCATGTCTGATTGGAGTTCTGTATGCCTCAATTATCTGTCAAATTCTTTTTCCATGCTTGGGAAGTTTTCTGCCATTACTTCAGTGAACATATTTTTTATGTCTTTTGTGCTGACTCCTGGTTTTGATTGACTCTGATCAATCTTGTGTTGTTCTTCTTTTCAGCACATTGCAGTTGTTGGATTATTTTTCATGGTCCTTTTCTATTTTTAAGAGATCTTTCTTTTTTTATTGCTAATCACAATCCTGTCTTCTAGGTCTGATATTCTGTCTTCACTTTCATTCATCTGGCTTTGCAAACTTTCAATAGAATTTTTAATTTTCTGGATATCTGTTTGAATCTTTCATGTATCCCATTTCTTTCTTATGTCAGGTATTCATGGTTTCCATCATTTTCCTACACTGCTCCATGTTTTTTGTCTATGTCTACTCTAGATTTGCTGATCAAGTCTTTCATTATAATCATCTTCTCTTTTTTTACCTGAGAGATTATTTCTTCCTTTCTTTGTAGGTTCATTCAACTGTTTTGGCCTTTTGTTTGTTTGTTTGTTTGTCTGTTTTTGTTTTGCTTCCGTTGATATAATTTCAGAAAATTCCAGTGGGGGTTTCTGATTTCCTCTAGCTCATTGTCCCTTGGATTTATCCTGGGTGGGCTGGAGGTCTGAGGTTACATTTCTCCATCTTATCATTTTCTATTTTTTAATTATAATTTGTTTTCTGCATTGATGCTTGTAAGTTTCTTAAGTTAGGTTGCTTGATCACTAGAATCAAGGCTTCTCTAGGAAATATCTATTCCTTAGAGATGTCCTGTATGTTTAGCTGGCTGTTGGTCTTTGTGTCTGCCTCAAGATCCCATCTTGTTGGGCATGGTTGGTGCACGCCTGTAATCCCAGCACTCGGGAGGCTGAGGTAGGATTGCTGTGAGTTTGAGACCAGCCTGGACTACATAGTGAGTTCTAGGTCAGTCTCAACTACATAGTGAGAATCTGTCTCAAAAAACAAAACAAAACAAAAATCCCATCTTCCCAATGTATTAGGCATAAGAAGTTGCTATCTAGTGGCTCAACTTCTAGTCCTTTGGTACTGGACTATGGTGATGATTATAAGCCCAGACAACTACAGTGTTGTCTTAAAAGTGTGAATAACTGATTACAACAAGTATGGAATCCTGGCTAAAGTAGTACAATTAGTAATGACAATTTCATCAAGCACAGCCTAGAAACTGACAAATTGTGATAACAGTTAATTTGGTACCTTTAACCACAGAAGCAAGATCTATAGTTATATAACAACATCCAACATAAACCAGGAACTTGTACGCAGTGAGTTTCCTCTTGGTTGAGTGATTTTTACCCTGGGGCAGGGGAGGTATTTAGATAGATAAGGGACAAAACAGAGCAGTGAGAGAGAGAAATACTGGGCTGGGGATTTCACTCAGTGGTTCTATCGCGTGCCTTGCAAGTACAAGGCAAGAAGAAGAAGCGGGGTGGGGAAGGGGAGAAGGAGGAGGAGGAGAAATATAGTAGAAGCAAGGCTGAAGGGTGGAGAATGACCTCCCAAGCTTTGGGAAACTTGAAGAGAAAAGAATGAAGGAGACAGTAAAAGAATATCAAAGCAAACTAGAAAGACCAGTGACAGTGTTCATGCACATGAAAATATAAAAAAAAATAAGAAAGACAACTGAGGAAAAAAGAAACAGGATGGAGGAAAAAACCTAAACACCCCCCCCAAAAAAAACAACAGAAAACAAAAACAAAATAAACTAATAAACAAAGAGAGAAAGAAAAAAAAATTCCTCTTCTGCCCACAGTTCTGTGGTAGTGTCCAAGTCAGTCAGAGCACAAATCTGTGCTGGGTAACCCTGCCAAGTCTGCAGTAAGATTAGTGCTGGGTTCCCGGGCTGATTTGGGCCTCCAAATGTGGGGGCTGGGGTCAGCCTTTAGCCAGCAGCTTTCTGGATGGCCTGTCCACATCTCCTTGCTCTGTCTCTGTCGGTCTCAGACAGAGACAGCCCAGGGCTGCTCCCAGTCCTATGTACAGGTGGCCCCTCCTGGACCTTGCACAGCCTCCACATGGCTGGTTGCTCTTACACACTGCCCTCATTGTCCTGCAGCCATGGCTCAAGGCTGTTTGCACTGTAGGTCACAGTCACATCCATGGTCTGAGTCCTTCTCTTTTGCCTAGGGCAGGAGAGTTGTTCCATTGCTATCCTCAACATCGCTGCTGCTGGTCCCTAACCTTGTCATTAGAGGTTCCAGGTAGTTACTATGGTGCAAGGCAGGAACAAAACAAAACAAAAACTGGGGCCATTGGAGAAGGAGCAGCTTCCATGCCACTCACCTCTGTGTGTGCTGGTGAAGCTTTTGCCGGGCTGCACTGTCCTCTGTTTGCTGGAAAGCAAGAGATTAAGGGCCTTGTGTTCCAGATCTATCTTGTGTGGATTGAGTTCGCCATACATTTGCAGTCTCTCTGCTCTGTTTTTTGGGAACTTTCTGGAAATGGCAGTTCCTGCACAGGCAGTAGACATGAGCAACTCTGTGGACTGGAAAATTGTTTTATAAAGTCCTATGCCTATGTTTGGTTTGAGGTACAAATCTCTTATTTCAGATTGATTTTGGCATCAGGATGTATGTCTCTCCCTCTCTTCTAATGACTGCTGTTTTTAATTGATTTTCTTTGGGTAACTCCAACGTGGCTCCTCCTCTATTCAGCCATGTTGAATCCTAACCCTAAGTTCATTCTAAAGTCACCAAACTCATTCAAGGAAAGGATCACACATGACAAAGTGGTTGGCTCATAATGACTTGGTAATAAAAATGAATGAATGAACAAATAAGGTTAATCTGATTAATGCTTTAACGTAGACTACTAGTATGATTTATGATGAAACAAGCAAAACATGTTGTTTCTACTTTAGTTCTTGCTAAGCTGTACTTAGATAATCTCCCTATATCTGGTTCCAAATGTAAGCACCTTCAATTTTAAGCCAGTTCTTGCTAAGCTGTACTTAGATAATCTCCCTATATCTGCTTCCAAATGTAAACACCTTCAATTTTAAGCCAGTATTATGTATGAGAATGCAAAACATAATTTTTAAAAAGACCAAAAAAAATCCTGTAAGGGACCCATGACAACCCAATGTTTTCATCAGCTGAACTTCTCATTAGATAGAAGAAAATGGGAAATTAAACTTACAACATTCAAAAATCTGTAAGAATTACACATATAAATGGAACTGTGAGGGAACCATGTAGGAGAAGACCTCTGGGCAAAAATTGATAATGATTAGGAAAAGAAAACAAAGGCTTGGGAAAAGTAGAATCTCAAATTCAGTTTGGCAGAGAAAAAAGGAAAGTGATTCAAAACTTGGGCCCACGATTATCCTCCTACCTAGGCTTCAGGAGGAAGCCAATGTGTAGACAAGCAGCTGGTGGTACCAAGTGAATGTCCACAGCGTGATCCTGCTTAACTCTAGGGTGGTGTCTATGTGTGCTTGTTGGGGGAAGGTAGCCTTCTCTAGCCCACTTATTTGAGCCATTTGGAGAAAAGGAGAAAAAGTTCAAGGACAGAAGTCAATGTTTCCCACCAAAAAAAAAAAAGTACAAATAAAAGAGCAAGCATATAGATGACTGTGCATCAAAGGAAACCACTTGACAAGCCACAGTGTCCATTCCTATTCTTCTAAGAGCACTTTTATTTTACGCTGGAGAAAATAAGTCTTTTTCTAGAGAAGGCATTGTGCTGGGTCTGTCTACAGGCTGTGCGTGTCCATACTACTTGTGCGGAACAGTAGAGGTCAATGGATATATTTGTTGAAGGAACTGAATAAATGAAGGTGTCCAGCCTCCTCTGGCCAAGCTGGTAAGACAGCTCCACGAGATCTGAATCTTAATGAAAATGTAGAGACTAAAAAAATGTCAGAAGTAGCTTCAGCCTAGCAGAAGCACCCTAATGAGAGACCACTGTGTTTGTTTTCTGCAACCAGGGACATCTCTGATACAGTTTCTGTCCTTTTGGTCCTAGCCAGGTGCCTTAGCTCTCCTTTGTATCCTCCCAATCAACTCTACTTCACCCCAAGTTCATTTTTGCTGCTTATAAACAGCCACGAGAGGCACACATACATTGTATTGCTTGCCCCTATGGAGGACACAAATTATTATCCCCAGATACAGACCTAGTAATAAGATGATTGGTAGAAATTTATGGGCAGAAACTTGAGGACTTGAAATAAGAAATGTCAGGTTTTTTGCACTCCCCTGCAAGAGTACATCATTATCAAAGCATCTATTTTTCAATAGATATTAATTAGAGTTACATGTATTTATGTTAAGAAGCCACTTATTTCCAGATTAATTTCAAAGGTACATGTTTGATTTACCATTTCTGAGGCTCCACCTAAGTATTACAAATTTTCCCTGATTTTCATCTCCAATTGTAAATAGCTTAAAATAAAATAGGGTCACTCTAAAGTTTCAACTATGTAAAGAGCATATCAAAACAAGTCCTAGTACCATCTCTCTTCAAATAGTTTAAGCACCATCTTTTTAAGCATTCTCAAAAGCCTGTATAAAATGATCATTACTATCTTGCTTTCAATTTGTCATTTTTAAGTGTTCAAAAACATCCACTGATAACTATTACAGCTTTTCTGCCTTGATTTTAGTGCCAAGTACAGCTCTGAATATGTAACAGATGTTCAGGAAGTAGTAGTGAAATTTATGGACAAAGAAATGTTTTGCTTTCAATTGTGGGCAATTCAATTTGGTTGAATCATCTCTAAGAGATGGTTAAAGAGAATGTATTGCATAGTTTTTTTTTTTTAAGTTAGAGGACACAGATATCACAGCAGTAGGCTATTTTTGTTATTTCTACAAATGTCCACAAAAAATGTCCACATTTTAGTCATAAAATGATCCCAGATAGAATGAAAACCTAAACTGCTCCCTGGCATGAGTTGTGGGGAAATTTATACTCCAAAGTTGCCTCTTCCTGGTTATCTTGTCTGTCTTAGCTCCTTTTCTTGTAGCTAAGACACAATATCCAATACCCACAAGTTAAAAGAGGAAAGGTTTCTTTCATCTCACAGTTTGTAGAGGTTTCAGTCCACAGTCAGCTGGCTCCAGCATGGCAGAGGGACATAATAAATGAGAAACAGTCCATGGCAGAGCAGGCAAAAAGCAGCAGCAGCAAGGAACAGAAGCTCACCTTTCATCTTTCCCTTTTATTCCATCCAGACTACAAGCATAATGGTTGATGCCACCCACATCCAGGTTGGGGCTTCCCATTATCCACACCCAGGACTATGCTAAGCCAATCAATGGATTAATTAATTTAGTTGTCACAGATCCTCAATCCCTATTCACACACCCTAGATCTAGCCACCTTCAAAAAGCCCCACCTGAGTGCATAAGTCTTTGAGGGGACATCTAGACACAGGCCATAGCACTGACCTTCTCCTCAGCAACAAAATACAAAGCTAGACTTTATTTGCAACTACATCTTTTCATGACCCACCCACCCCCACCACCATCTTGTTCCTCCCCATTACTTTATGGGCTTTTCTTGGAAAGCAGCCACATTCCTACCTCACGCTGTTTCTAGTGAATCTAAAGTAAGACAGTAACATGCTACTAATATGCATAGAAATATCACATGTAACAACACCTATGAATTAATTGCCAATGAATTTTAAATTTTACTAAGTATGTTAATGACTGCAAAGGATGTATCATCATTGTGGAAGAATCTACACAGAGAGACGATGACTGTATTGAGGCCCTGCTGTGTAGATTGAAGATTGAACTCTTTTCACAGTCCTGGTAGGTAAGCATTACCATTCACACTTCCAAAATGAAAAATAATTGAGACTGGACCACTGAATGACCTGTCCTAAGTGAGATAACCTGTACATGACTGTTTGGGGTGCTTCCTGAGAGGTCTCACAGGTTGATCGTAAATGCCTCGAAATACTATGAAAGACAATGTCGGTGTCTCTTTTGCTTCCTGTTCTTCAGTACCTGTGGGATAAAACACGAGTACTCTCTTCAGAAACAACTGATGTGATAAAGAATGAGAAATTAGATTCATTCATAGGAAAATGGATGCATATTGAGGATATACTCCTAAGTGAAATAAATAAGTCACACATGTCTAAATACCAAAGAGTTTCTCTGGTGTGAAAAACTATAATAGTACATTAGATCCTAATGATATAATTGACCATGTGAAATCGGAAGAAAAGGGCTAAAGGTGTAGGGAAAATGGGAAGGGTAGGGGAAAGGTAATAAGGGAAAAGAAAAACATGACAAAATGAAAAAATGGAAATAAAGTGTTTGTAAATGGGGAAGGGAGAGGGGGTGAAGGGAGGGCAGGGACAAGGGGAAAAAAATGAGAACCAAGACCTGTCATGTAAAGGTACGAGATCCCAGTAATGAACGTAATTGTACCATATACCTTAAATGTACCAATAAACTCAATTAATAAAAAAAAGAAACAACTGATGTGTTTTAAAGGTCACCCCTGCCACTACAGCAGAGCTCAAACAGAAAAGAAAAACCAGCTGCTGCCACGCAAACTCCTTTGTTAATTATCAACAGCCAACCAGCCTCCACAGAGCCAGAGAGGGGGCAATGTTGTCAAAATAGTATTTTAGTTTTCAAAGGAGTTGAAAGTTCAAGCAGGTGAACAGTACACAGCCAACTCAAACAGAAGCCCCATGTGCCCTTGGTAGGGGCTGCACTCAGCGGTTACAAGCAGCTTTTCAGTCTACCCGTCTGAGCCTATCTTTACATTCAGCTTGGCCTAACCCTTACAATAATTATCTCCTAAATGCTATCATTATCCAGAAGAGCCACATTCTAGCAGTGAAATAAAGCACTAAAGGACAAATATTGAATGATTCTACTTTTATGAGGTAGCTAGAAGCATCAAATCCACAGAGACAGAAAGTAGAATAATGGTTACTGGGGCTGAGGGAAAGGGAATAGAGATTTTTGCTTAATTGAAGGTATGAAATTTCAGTTTGGGATGATGAAAAAGTACTGGAAATGGATGATAGCGATGGTTTTGCACACAATGTGGATGGAATTAATGTGGGTGAAATGTACTCTTTTAAAGGTTAAAATGGCAAATTTTATATTTTTATCATAATAATTATTAAAATTCAATACTTTATTGCATTTCTCTATTTTTACTTTTTACTTATTTTATTGTACTGAAATTAAATCCAGGGACTGATGAGCTACACCCCCATGCATTTTTATTTCATTTTAATACAGGGTCTCACTGAGTCACCTTAAACTCACCATCCTCTGGCCTCAGCCTCCCTAATACCTGGGATTACAGGTATGTGCCAGCACACCAGGCTCCTTATCTTTGAAAGAATACTACTGAGTCTCTAATTCGTTACATTCCCACTCTAACCACATCTTTTAAAAAATCCTCTTCTTAATTTTCTTAAACCCATGACTAACACCCACTTTCCAAACCCACCTCCAGACTTCATCTTCCATCAAGACACCCACTTCCTCTTTCTCCTTCTCATATTTCCTCATGAGTCTATAACATTTAAACACAAAAGGTGAAACCTGCATCTAAGGGCGGGGTAGGGGAAAATGCACAAGCAAGTTAAGGTCTTTGGTAACAGGCATGAGAAAGGAAATGGCTAGAAGTAGTCGTCCATAGTAATTTTAATTTCCTCACACTTAGTCTATACTTAATCGTCTTAATCTAGCTTCTAGGGTTTTTAATCACCAGAGCTCTGGGAACAAATCTGTATCCAACTTATCCACTTACGTTCATGATTTCACAATCTTCATCAGTGTCACTGGTTTGTCATTTGTTCATACATAAGTGGAGGTTTCAGAACAGTGGTTCAAAACATTGGCTGTCCAGTAGAATCACCCGGGGAATTTTTAAAGTCTAGGCCACAAGAGGGACTCAAGGGTGGGAACCAGGTAACCCCATTTTTTTTTAAAACTCCCAATGTGCAGCCAACTTTGACAATTAGTATTTTAGAGAGGTACATCTCAAACTTTAATGTGTATATCAATTATGTAGAACTCTTGTTAAAAGTAGAACTCTCATTTGGGAAGTCTACAAGGAGACCCAGAATGCTGCATTTCTAAAGGCCACCAAGGCAATGCTGAATGTGGCTTCCCTGCATCTCCTACGAACAGCGAGGCTGTAGGGAGCAAGAGCCATTCACAGTTCCTTGCTTAGCAGAGCATTTCCTACCCCAGTGCACTGCTGGTGCCAGTGAGGTCACAACTGGGCCTCCCAGCAGAATGGGCCCAAAGGGTGGCTTGAGACACAGCTGTGGTGGCCAGGCAGGCTGCGCCTCAGCTGTTGCTGGTCCTTGTGTTGATACAGCTGCTGTGCCTCTGCTTCTGGGCTGGAAAGGGCACGGGCCCCACCTCAGTCTCCCCCAAGCTCAGGACCTTCAACAAGTTCCTCGCATCTCTAAACTTGGTGTCCTTGTGTGTAAAATGGGGATAAAATGTAAACTATTGCGTGAAGTTATGGTGTACATTAAATGCAATAATTGTGTACAGCACTGGCAGGCAGCTCGCTGCTAACCATGCTGTCTCCGTGCCTCTCGTCTCTAGCACAAAACAGCCAATATCCACAACTGAAAGGAGGAGAGGTTTATTTTAGCTCATGGTTTCAGAGGACTCAGTGCATGGTCAGCAGGCTCTGGGGCAGAAGGGACGCGGTGGAAGGGCAGGGCAGAGGACAGCTGCTCACTCTGAGGCAGCAGGAAGCACAAGGGGAGAAGTGGTGAAGGGTGATACACCCTCCAAAGGCTGTCCCAATGACCTGTGTCTCCAACCACCTAGTAACAGCACATTCGGCCATGGATTAATCCACTATGAGTGTCGTATCCCCGATCCAATCACCTCCCCAAAGCCAACACCTCTGAACACATGAGACTGTGGGGGGCATTTCAGGTGCAACGCTTAGCACACGCTAAGTCTTTGTTTCTGTCCTTATGCTCTCAACAGAGAACCATCTGCTAGTTCATTTGTTTGTTTTCCATGAAGTTTATTGGTTCGTTTTAGGTATATAACACAGTTACATTCATCACTGGGATCTTGTTCCTCAAATGCAGAGGAAACTCAGCGGTACAGGTACAGCAGTCAATAAGAGACACTTGGAGAAAGCATTTGGAAGCGCCTCCCTCTGCTTGCTAAATGTACTCAGCAAACAGGTTTTTTGGCGGGGGGTGGGTACGAGGGATTGAACTCGGGCCCCTGCACTTGCAAGGCAGGCTGTGGCAACACTAAGCTAAATCCCGCGTCCTCAGCAAATATTTCTTGAGAAGCTTGGAAAACATTCATTATAGCCTCAACCCTAAAATCCTGGATCATCTGTATTTCCTGGTTCTGTATTTCAGGGGAAGAACATTCAGCTTTGCCCAGTCTAACATATAGCCGATGTATTAATATACTGTTTGTTAACCTATAGAGAAAACTGGAGCTCACAGTTTTGGAGGCTGAACGTCCAAACAGCACAGCACTGGTTCTTGCGAGGGCCCATCTGGCTGCATTACTCTGTGGTCAATGACGTCATGGTGGAAACACATGCAAGAGAAAGAGATCAGAAGGCAAGGTAAGAGCCGCACACCACCCGGTGGGCTAACTGGTTAACTCCGAGGTCACAGCTCCTGTGACCTAACTCTTCCACTACGCCACATCCCTTTGGGTCTGATCCCCTCTTAACATCGCTACACTGAGAATCAAGCTCCCTACACATGAACCCTTGAAGACACACTTGAACCCCATCCAAACCATAGCAGATGATTAAAGAAATACTAAACATTTGCTCTTTGAATACTGTTTTTGTTTTGCAGGGAATTTTGTGCTCAGAAATGCTTCTCCAGTGACACAAATGTCTCTTCTCCAAAGGTAACTTCGCCAAAGCTCAGAATAAAGGACACAGCTAACATTTACTGAGGGCTTACAGCATACCGGGTACTGTTAAAGTGCTTTATTTGACTTAATTCATTGAATTCTCACAACAAATCTATGGTGTTGCCAGGGAAACTGAGGCTGCAAGAGATTAAAAAATGCCCAAGTCCCTCAGTTCATATGCGGCAGAGCCAGGGCCCAGGTCCTACAGAGCCAGCACTCTTGCTGTACCTTGCCACGTCCCTGTCCCTACCCAGGGTCTGCCTGGGCTCATGGAAGCACAGTCTGTGCATTAACGTCTACCTCCCCTGTTTCTGTGAAGCTGCCTGGGAAATGGTTTCATCCTCCTGCGTATCCAAGAGAACATACTCAATTCCCAGCCTTCTAGCAGCAACCTGAAAGATAGTAAACCATGAACTCCCAATTCTTCTAGTTTATGTCACAAAGCAAATAATTCGCAAACTTCAGTATTCTTCTTTGCAGCTTACACATTTAAAAATGCTGCTCTCTTCTATATGTGTGTGGTGGTGATTTTGTATCTTGCCCAACATCAGAAGCTGAATTCTCACTTCCGGGAATGACCCACAGTGTGACTTCCCAAAGGCCAGATGCTTGCTTTCTCTGTCCACTTGTCACGCTACCCAGACCAGACATGTGACCTAGATTTCGGCCAGGCAGACAGACGCACCTGCCTGGAACCTGAATACCAAGAAATCAGGTGAGCGGAGCTTTCATCCTGACAACAGTGACACCAGCATCAATAGCCAGAGCCCACTGTGGCATCCTTTGCAGCCTGTTGCCAGGTAGGGTTGTGCCTGAGACCTGCTGCCTAGCTCACCTATTATGCTAGTTCCCTAGGGCAGTCACAATAAAGGACCAGAATCTGAACATCTAAAAACAACAGAAATGTGTGTGCTTACAGCTCTAGAAGTCTGAAATCAAGGTATTGGCAGTCACATACTCTGTCCTTGGGCTCTAGGAAAGAATTATTATTATTATTATTATTATTATTATTATCATTATTATTATTATTGTTTGAGACAGTGTCTCACTATGCAGTTCAAGCTTGTCTTGAACTTACTGTGTAGCCCAGGCTGGTCTTGAACTCATGGAGATCCTCCTGCCTCAGCCTCCCAGAACTGGGGTTACAGGTATGAGCCACCATGCCCAGCCAGTATTTTTCTTATAAACATTTTTCCTACTTAAATCAGCAGAATTAGTTTTGCTGCTTGCAGCCACAAACCCTGATTTGTCTCATCTCATCACCAACTCTTTGTCTTTGACCTCCTATTGGAGCCCTTCCAGGGCTCACTAGGGATGGACAGAACAATGACTCTGGTAGCAAAGACCCCTTGCTTTAAGAACAAGATGAAGATTCCTGTCCCAATCCCCAGACCAAGCAGATGGTGATGGTCCAAGGCCATATTAAAGCACTCACACGGAACAGTCCCAAACTCAGCACCGAAGAACCTTTTATTCCCTAAGTTATGAATTTGGTCGGAAGCTGTATTGCGTCCTGGAGTAGAATCCAAATAATTTTTCTGTTTGGGCCATGGATGGTGTGAGGCCTGTTTCCATGGAAAAGACCACACTGTTTGCATCAGATCCCAGCCTGTATAATTTTCATCAAGTCATGACAGCCCCACAAAAGGCTGAAACCAGCATTTCAATTGTGTTTGGTCTAAAGTTTCCAAAGCCTCATCAATGCTATTAGGAACAATAACATTATGAAAGCGCTGCAGAGGAAATAAGACATTATGGGGTTCTAAGAAACATGGTAATAAAAGCCAGCTGAATTTGAAAAGACAAATCTATGTCACTGACTTCAAGGAAACAAAAACACATTTAAATTTTTTGAATAAATCAACTTCACAAACGACCCGTTGGAGAAGAGTGGCAGTGTTACTTTTTGATTTGCCTCCTTTCACAGCCTTTCCAGTGCCTTTGTGGATCCAGGACAAGGCTGGGGACCACTAAGCTTGGGACTGTCTGAAACTGTCTTTGCCACCATCAGTAGCAGACCTCTTGTAGAATTAAACCGACCTAGGAGAGAAACACCCAAGTGACAAAAAACCCAAGGTGTTATTCCATCCAATTCCCTCGATCCGTTACATTTCCAAGTTATTTGTGCCAATCACCCTCTTCACCTGTTGTTAAGCTAGTTTGAGCTGGAACTCCAGCTTTACAAATGACACGGTGCTGTCAAGTGTCTGTACCTCCTTTGAGCTAATCTCCTTGGACCACTGTTGGCAAGGGAACAGTCTTTCCGGAAGTGGGTCACCCATTTCAACTGAGATGGCGGCTTCTGACTTGTTGGCATCTGGCACACTATTGGAAACATGTGTGCACACAGCACACATAAAAGCTACAGAGAAGCTTCATAATGCAGCACTGTGTACTCCTGGATTATAACGTACAAGGACACAGCCAATAGGAGGCAAACTGCCTAACTGGAGTAGAAGAGTCTTCTATCCCATGTGACACACACCAGCAGCAGGAGGGTTTGCCTTTGTAAGCTTCTGCAGTGTTTATACCCTGGCAAAGCTGTGCTATTTCACTTGGTACGTGAAACACATGGCTCCCAGCTAGACAAACCCCTAACCCTCTCTTCCTACTTTTCCTAACCCATGGGACTGGCCTAAACATTCTCATTTATTCTTATATTTGTTCAATGCATAAAAGCTGGGTGCTCACTAGGTGCCCAATCCCAGTGTAGTCACTGGGAACCAGTAATGAGCAGAACAGAACAAGCCTGTGCCCTGATAGAGTGACTACTCTGGTGGGAAAATGTTAAACTAGATATAGTGCCAGATGGTGATCGATGCTATGGGGAAAAACTGGATGGGATGAAAAGGACAGGAGCACGGGGAATTCATGAGCCAGGTAGGTGTATGTGGGAAGAGCAGGGCCAGCCAAGGGTACAGCATGTGCCATGGTAGCTTCAAGGCCAGTGTGGCTGCACTGAGAAAAGTGTGGAGGAAGGCGAGACATGGAGAAAAGTCACGGAGGACAATTTAGAGCCCTTGCAGACCACTGTAAGAACTTTGGGTTTTATTCTGAGTCAGACTGTTTAAAGGAAAACACTGAAGGGTTGTGAGGAAAGGATCCACATAACTTGACTTTAAGTTTTAAACACCTTTTTGTCCGCTGTGTTGAAATTATAACTGGCGGTACAAACGAAAGCAGAGACCATGAAAACAGCAGCAGAGGTAGGAAGAAGAGGTTGGATTCCAGGTGTATTTTGAAGGCAAAAACGCCAAAGAATGAGATGTGACCAAAAGTCACACAAGTGTCTCTGAGAGTTTTGACCTGAGCAACTGAAAGGAAGGAGTCCGCGGGAGAGTGACCCTGATGGGCTGGGGTAAGGACGGGGGTCATGAAAGCCATGCGGCTGGGTGACGTCAGCTCAGAATTAGGTCCAGGAGAAGAGGTGTGAGGACTGTGTCCTTGAGCAGTCTGGTGAGTAGGTGGGAGAGTTAAGAAAGAACTAGAAAAGCAGACTGAAGAGGAGGAGGAAACAAGGTCAGATGAGAACCAAAGGTGTCCTGGGTTCCAAACGGGCGAGGGTGGGCAAAACCCATCAGTATCAAATGCTGAGGTGGGCCGGCCAAGATCAGGACTAAGAACGGTTGGATTTCACTATAGGGAAGTCACTGGAGTGGATTCAAAAGGAACAGGAGTAAACTGGAAACAGTGAGTAAAGACAAGCCTTTTGGGGTGTCTGCTATAAAAAGCAATAGAACAGTGAGCACAGACAGAAACCATTCATGGAACAGAAGAACAAAGGCTCTGTTGACCCTGATTTTCAGAACAAATGTGGCTCACGAAAGGCCTCATAACCTTGGGTTTTGAGCAGGGGGTGTCTGAAAATGTACCAAGGGGACCACTGGCTTGTGGCTTATTTGAGAGCAAGCAAGCAGCAAAACAACAGTTAATGAGAAGCAGTGTGATGCTGGGGGTTTTCAGTATTGCAGTGAAGGCAGTGATGTTCCTAGGTGTTGAGAGTGAAGGGGAAGAAGAGGACAGGAGCACAGCAGTAATTTTAAAGTGAGCTGGAGCGGGCCATGGTGCTGCTCATCTGTAAGTTTGAGGCAAGAGGATCACAAGGTCCAGCCCAACTGGGTAACTTAGAAACTCAGGGAGAACCTGTCTCAGAAAAGGAGGAAGGGGATGAGCTTCAGATGGAGTCCAGTGCAAAGGCCCTGGGTTCACTTCTCAGAAGTGCAAAAACAATTTAATTTAGTGTGAGTTCAGTCATTCAAATTTAAGGCAGGAAGAAGAAGAAGGAGGAGGAGGAGGAAGAGGAAGAAGAAAGAAGAAAGAAGAAAGAAGAACCCAGCAGCCTACAGTTAAATTATGAAAAATGCCTGAAATCTCAAAGACAAAAAATTAAATATAATGTGAGCATATTCTTAGAAATGAAATTAGATTAGAAAGTTTCAGAGTTAGAATGATCTTGAAATATTTTCTTGTCTAATTCCTTCATTTAAATTAGAAAATCAAAGCCCCAGAAAATCAGATGACTTGTCCAAGATCACACACCTGGTTAGTGGCAGACAGAAGTGAAGACATCCGTTCTCCTCAGTCTTCCATGACCACCACTCTTTCTCCTTCCTCGTTTACTGGAGCGCACAGTGGACTTCAGGCTGGGCCCTTGTCCCTCACTGCGTGGCCAGGTCTTCCTCTCTGCACTGTGAGCCTCTTCCACCAGTTGTCTTCTGAGGTAAAATTCACTTCTTAGCTCAGAGAGAGGCAGTGTCCTCCCTGTGCCTCAGCCGAAGCCTTAAACCCAGTGTGCGAGGCTAGGTCAGGAGCCCAGGTCAGGAAAGAATCACCTGGGAGGAAGGAAGGGTCTGTCTCCTCAAAACCCTGTGGCTGCTTTCCTAAGACTCCCCTGGCAGCACCATAAATGTCAGGTGCTGGAAATAAGGGAATAGTTTCTCTTATTCCTGCTTTTCTCCTGGCCAGCAGAGCTCAGGTTTTTCAAGCCATGAACCATTTGTGTTCACTGCACCAACAAATGTCACGTCTGCATTAAGAAGAAAACGGATCTGAACCAATGAGCATGTGGAGACCTGCAGCCCATGTCCCATCTGAATAGCATTTGAACACGACCGGCTAAAGTTCTTCAGATGATGGCTTTTGTTATCTATAAAATTAAGACTAACCAGAGATCAAGGAATTTCAACTAGAAGCTATATCCTGTCTCCAGTCTCCCATCTTGGTGTAATTTAAGTGAGTTACAGGCCCCTTTAAATTCACTTATTTAAAACAGATACTCATCCAAAGAGGCACTCTATAAACATTCGGCACATCTTGATGAGCACTTGAGTTGTCCTTCAAAGGCAGTGGAAACAACCACCAAAACAATTACTCGTGCCTTTCTCCCAGAAGTCCATTAACTGGAACGAGGGCCGTGCCTCTGGCTGAGTGTGTCCTCTTCCTCTTTCATGTCCCACAGTTGTCCCTTCGGGGGAATAGTAGTGTACAGTACTTCCACGCAATCTTTACATTTAGAAATTATTTAAATGCAGAGGTAATGAGTATCTCAGTGGGGACTAGGAGTTAACATATGTAACAAAATGAGAGGTCTTGTGTCTATCTCTTCTTTCTTCTGATTGAAACAAATAATTTTTAAATGGAAAGAAGTCTAGATGCCTTTGTATCCAGATAAAATATTGGGAATAAAATCCCCTAAATAAAACAACCCAAATTAGAATGGATAAATTTATAGTCAAATCATCTTTGTCAACAAATTACACACAGTACTAGTCATGCTAGAGACCACGGCCCAACTTTTTTTAGTACAAGCTATATTCCTAGCCTTTAAAATTTATTTCATTTTTTTGAGACAAGGTCTCAGTAAGCTGCTAAATTATCTAGGCAGGACTTGGACTTTTGATCCTCCTGCTTCGGCTCCCCAGAATGCTGGGATTATGGGCATGTGCTACCATGCCTGGCTAAGACACAACATATTTTTAAAGAACTAAACCTATAATCAACCTGTAATATAGTTTTGATTCATGTATACATTGTAGAACTATATTATATATATAATATATATTATATAGCCACAAATATATCTATCTTCCTACCTTTTAATAAAATTATACATTTGCAAATGTAATAACTATAGATAGGAAAAGATTTACTTCATAACTAAATGAGTGCCGTAGTTTGGATGTCGAATGTCTCCCAGAGGCCCAGGTGTAAACGTCTTGGTCACCAGGGTAGCAGTATCAGGAGGTTCTCTGGACCTGCAAGGGGTGGAGCCTAGAGGGAGAGCCTTACAACATTGGAGGGTCCCCTTGTAGGAGATGCTAGGATTCTGGCCTATTTTTTCTCTTTTGCTTCATGATTCATAATGTAAATGATTCCCATCAACATGTATAGTCCCTCCTAGAGCACAAAGCAACAGGACCACCTGATCTTGGACCAGAACCTTCGGGACTGTGAGCCAAAATATACATCTTCTCTAAAGCTAATTGAAAACTTGGGTGGCCTTTCAGAGCTGTCCTAAATCAAGACCGAAAGCTATGCCTCGGTATCCCATACTGACAAGCCATTGAATGTGAGCCACCCCAGAGAGCAGCGTAACCTTTGGCTGGAGACAGACATCCCCTGTGGGCTACCAGCAGGTAGCACTGTCACCTCTGGAGAAATGAGTGCCTAAATATTCAAGTGGATATGGAAATTGGGTGACATAACATAGCACCTGCTGTAAGACACCCTGTGCTACTCAGAGTCACTCATTTTCTCTGTTAAATTTACTTAATCGGGGAACATCCCTTTTACTCTTCTGTGGAGACTTTCAATATGAAGGTTAATAAGACAAACAGCCCTATTCACTGTAGTTGGTTGCGGCGCTGCAAGTAGTTTTTGCCATCTTACTCCTTTATCTCCCAGTTGAGATCCCTCTCCCACTCAGCATCACTGAAGAGTTAGGTCTTTTATGTATGTGTGTGAAAAGGCATATCCTCTATTCTAGAGGCCTAGGAACCCTGCCCTTCAAAGCCATGACTTCTTAGTCTGTTCACCAACTTAAAAAATTGAATAGGGGAACTCCGATAGACAACTGAGAAGAGCTGAAAGCATTCTCTCTCTTATGACTATGGCCAACTAGCCCCGCCACTCCTTTCTTTGACTGAGTGTTTCTTGATGGTAAGAATCTATAATGACCAGACAACAGTGACAATTTTAAGTGTAACATTTTTTCCCTGTGTCCTCTTATAGACATATTCCCCTCAGAATCAGAACCTTTAGATTGCAGCACCTAGAATTATGGGATTGAAAATACACACTCTCCAAGAGGCACTGAATGATAGCACACAGGGCCAGCCCACTGTTCCTGGACTCACACATCATGCAAATTAGGAACACGGCACCCCACGGTAGTCACTGACTAGGGTATATGCAATCCTGGAAGAAGGTACCTCATTCTTGAAAAGTATCATACCAAATTTGTCACTTCAATTATACTTTCAAAAAGTTGTTTTATTTCTCTGCCCATCGGCAGCTTCTGAATGATCCTCACTGCCCCTGTCACACTTCCTTTGGTATAAACTTGGACCCTGGTCTGTTAGGTAGCACTCTGTGTCTATGGGTCAAACACTCAGTAAGCCATCAGATAATGGGGCTGAATGAAGCCCTCTGGGCAGGAAAGTGATATTCATACTTGAAGTATGTGTTGATTTCAACCAAGGTAATCCAAGGTGGAATGTGTCTTGTAACCAATTTGTGCCAAGTGACTGCTTGTTTTCCCGAAAACAGACAGCAGGGTTGTTTGTTGTTACCTGTAGCTGTCAGGCTGGATTAATGGCATCAACAAAAGCTAGATCAGTCTTAATGAGTCGGACACCATGCCGAAGTTTATGCATCACTTCCATTTCTGCCCACATAGTTATTCTTTGCCAGTCCTAGGGAAGCCAGTGACAGAAGCAGGCTAACATCAACTGGCTGAGGATTCCATTTACTTGGTTATTTCTTTTCTTCTACTTCTTCTGTGGTGAATGTTCAGAGACACTAAAAATGGTGCAAATACTTTCACACTTAGTGCCTGTATACATAGATACATTCATTTTCTTGTCCCCAACTCTGCTTATCTCCATGATTCTAACCATTCCCCTTCAGACCCATGACGATTCAGCCATGCCATTTGCAACTACCTATAGGCAGTATTAGTCAGCTTTCCCAGCACTGGACACAGTATCCAACACTTGCAACTTAAAAGAGAAGCGGTTTAATTCAGCTCACAGTTTGGGGGGATTCAGCCCACCATCAGGAACGTCATGGCAGAAGGGTATAGTGAATAAAGCTGCTTAGTTATGGTTGCCAGAAAGCAGAGCAGAACAGTACCAGAGGGGAACAGGGAGGAGACCTATATAGCACTCGAGGCCACACCTTCATGACCCACCCAGACACACTCAAAAGCATAATCTACCAATCTGCTAGGCATTTCTTAATTCAATGGAGTTAACACATCAAGATCGATGGTCACAGTATACATTATTCCTTTGGCCACCATCCAAAGAGTGCATGTAAAGCTGTGTGCAACAAGTGGATTTCTTCTCATAGATCCACATACCAAATCAACAACTCCACAACCAAGCCTGGCTTTTTGCGTCCTTTGTCAGACGGTCACAAGCAACTATGTATGTGGTGACTATGTACATAGGTGAAAGGTGAGAAAGAGGAAAATGTAACAGTTGTAGTGACACGAGAGCCTGGGCTACTTACTTGGGAATCCTAGCTGTACTCTAGTCCTGTTCATGCTGAGTCCCAGCTGCACACTTCTACGTGTGGATTCCAGCTGGCATAGCTTGACTTGACTTGGTAGGTCTGACAAAACCCAGGTAAGGTTCATTTTTCTAACCACCTAGCCTCCATAGTTTGATGCTTTGTCTCTACCAAAACACAGAAACACAGCAGGATCTGATTTTAAGTTAATATATAATTCTCCTCCACAGATGGTATGGTATTGCATCAAAGCTCTAAGTGTCTACATTGTGATTTTTTCCTGTTTGGACACCATACATTCTGCACAAAATCATTCCTCGTTGCAGATAATATCACAGGGTCTGGCAAGTAATATGGCTAAGGAGGCAGGGATGCTTGCATCCGAACCTGGATTGCTAAATAGCTCATGCTTGCATTGCACGCCTTCAAAGTTGGGAAAGTTCCATGCTCCCTTATTTCCCAGTTGTGGAATATGCTACCACCAGAATCTGCAGAGCCCACCAGGCATTGTGCTTCCCTATTGCTGGCAGAAGTTGAAAAGTTCGATAATTTCTTCAGATCACTGGATTCCTAAAAATGTCACTGATACATCAAGCTCCTGAGTATTCATAAAATTTGTCTTCTAAAATTTATCCTCTAAAAGAATATGTACCATACTCCAACATATTTGCCATTTCCTGGTCATCCAGTCTAACATAATGTTAACAATATCATAGACAATGCAAAGCTCTATGGAAACTATAAACAGCCCAGGTCTCTTGACTATATTATGACAAATGACTGATCAAAGACAACAGAGCCATGGGATAAGACTGTTACGTGTATATTACTACGTATACTATGTAAATGCAAACAGCTTCTGCTCCTCCTTCCTAATGAGGAGGAAATAAACACATTTGACACATCAGTGGCTGCAGGTACCTAAGCCCATGGACATCTATTCTAATAAGGCCACTAATTCTGGCACAGTACCTGTAGTTAGGACTACTACTTGGTTAACCTTGAAATGTACCCTTATCCTCCAAGATCAGCTTTTCTTTGTAGAGGTTGGAAGTATTTAACTTTCTTCATGATTTTCACAAGAGGTCACAGCTAAGAGGTTGCCTTCATTCTCAGAAGAGACTTTAGACTTAGTCCTTATAGCAATGATAGAACTGTTAAGACTCTGGCAACTCTTACAGATGGACTAAATGCATTTCATGCAATGGACATGACACTTTTGAGGACCAGGGGCAGAATGTTATAGTTTTGATATAAATCTCCCCTCAAAGTTTCATATTCAAAGGTGGAGATTTTGGAAGGTGATTTGATAATGTGGGAACTATTGCTGACTTGCTATTAATAGAGGGGCCCAGTTGGAGGTTGGTATATAATTTAGAAGAGTGTATTTTACCCCTGATTTCTCCTCTTCCTCCTACTTCCTGGCCAACCTGGGCTGAGCACTTTTTTTTTTTTTTTTTTTT